>NC_059331.1:600000-900000 GCF_018350155.1 Leopardus geoffroyi | reverse complement strand
CCCACCCCCCACCCCGCCACAGCCTGTCCCTACCTGACCAGTCCAACTGTCTCCCTGCTGAGTCTATGTCACTCCTGCCGTGAAGGTCATGTCAAACGTGACCTGTTCCAACCCCGGCTTGAAGGTCACTGACTTCACAGCCTCCCTGTGCCCCCATCTCACTTTTCCTCAAACCCACTGCGCTGGGACCCATGTCAGGAGCTTTGCACATGCTGTTCCCCGTGCCTCAGATGCTGTTCCTGACAGGCTCCTTCCCATCTTTCAGGTCTCGCCTGAATGTCACTTCTTCGGAAAGCCCCTCCACAACCAGGTTGTAGACGGTCACCTCCACCCCCACCCCCTGCAAAGTGGTCAGGCAGGAAGGGCTTACAGATGCGCAGAGCAGGCCCGATTTTAATAAATACTTGCAGAATGATTAAGGAAAGGTGGGGGGGCCCAGGAGCCCCAAAACTTACTCCCCCGGGGGGCGCAGGGCCATGTGCGTGCCGTCCCGAAGCAGGACACCGCTGCCCCCATCCGACAGCTGATAGCCGAAGCCATACTTGCTGAAATAATCCACCCACGTGGGGGCCCAGAGGACCGGCTGCTGCCCTCCCGGGGGGTCCTGTGGGGCTGGGCGCAAAGAAGGGAGCTGAGCAAGGGGGTCTCGGCGGGGCCTGGTGGGGGAGCGGGGGAGGCGCGGGACGCGTAGAGGAAAGTGCGGACAGAACGAGGCGCTTGTCTTTGGATGTGAAGAGGCAGGTGGCCGGGGTGAGTCCCCTGGGCTCCTACCTGGGAGGCTGGGATCCAGGCAGAGCAGCAAGTTCCTGATGGCCGCCTCTACCTCCTGCCTCCGGCTCCCCTTGGGTCCTGGGGAGACAGATCTATGTGGGGGGGGGGCGTGGAGGGAGGACAGGCCTGGCCCCCCACCACGAGGGGCCCCTCCCACCGGCCCCGCCCCCGCCCCCAACTCTCCAATCTGGATAAATCTTATTTTGAAGCCAGAATGATTCTGAACATCGTTCCCATTTTACAGGTGGGAAAGGTGAGGCCAAGAGAGGGGCGGTGACCCTGGCAAGGCCCAGTCACCGCCCCCCACCTCTCTACCCTCACTTCCCACCAGCAGCCCCCGCCTAGGATGGAGTGTCTGCTCACCGGCTGGGTCACTCCGGAGGGTCCCGTGGGTAAGCCGGTAGACGGGGACTGCGGAGCGGGGAGCCTCTCTGTCCAACAGGGAGGCCTGGGGAGGAAGCAGCAGGGGTGAGGGGAGGCCCTGGGCCCCCAGGAGGGCCCTGAGGTGGGGGAGGGGCTCCAGCCTCGTGGCTCTGAAGCCCCTCCCCCCGTAAGAATGCGTCCCACGCGCCTCCACGTGCGCGCTGCCGCGAGCCCTCACCTCACCGCCCCACTCCGTGGAGTCAGGATCTGAACCACCTCCTCCTGAATCCGAGGCCTCGTTAGGAGTGCAGGGGCCTGGGGGAGCACCAGGAGTTTGGGGGGGCACAGCCCCGCCCCCCGTGCAGCAGGGGGGTATCCGCCACCCACATCCGCCTCTGCCACGGATGGGAAGGTGCGGAGGAGTGGAAAGGACCCACGGCCAGGCGGGGGCGGGTGCAGGCGGCCGGGAGCAGGGGAGGGGGGCCGGGAGCAGGGGAGGCGGCGGGTGCAGTACTCACAGGGGGGCCGGCACTGGACCAGCAGCAGCTGGCCCACCTTCCGGACGAGCCCGCGCAGAGGCTGGGGCATGGTAAAGATGGGTGGGCTGTGGCAGGAGCGGGCCGGCAGCCGGTCCGGGGTGAAGCCCTTTGGAGGCGGGCACCGGGGGTCAGCACCGGGCGCGGGCCGCCCGGCCCCCGGCCCCCCCGCTGGACCCCACGCACCTGTGTGAAGAAGTCATCCCGCAACAGGCGGTCCAGGCTGGGCCGGTCCGCGGGGTCGGGCGCCAGCAGGCGGGCGATGAGGCGGCGCGCGTTGGGGGACAGGTGGGCAGGCTCGGGGTAGCGGCCGGCTCTGATGTTCTGGTACATCTCCGACAGGGGAGCCGCCGTGAAGGGAGGGGCCCCGGTCAGCGCTGTGTACCTGCCCCGGGGGCGGGGTGGGGGGGGGTAGGGGTGGAGGGTGGGGCAGGGGCCTGGGTTGCCCAGGCTTGGCGTGCCCCTACCCACACCCCCCTGCTCCGGACAGGCTTCGCGTCCGCTTTCCCGCACCTGCCCCACACCCGCTCCCACCTGGCCGGTCCCGTCCACGCGGCTGACGCCAACGTCCGTCTGCACGCCTGCCTGCGCGGGTTCCACTCCCGGTACCTCACGACCGCGGACCTACCCGCATCTGCCCGTGTGCACCGGCACACGCCCGTCCACACCTCCGGGCCGGCTCGAACCTGTGTTCCCTCCCACGTGCCCTATGCACCCCCGCACACTCGCACGGCTCCCACCGGCCCCACGCCCGCCCGCACGTGTCCTAGGCTCGCTCACGCCTGCCTGTCCCCATTCGCCCTCCCCCCTGCATACTCACACCTGTCCTCGCCTGCCCCTGCCCTCTTCCCCAGGCCCGGGGGCCCCCCGGGACCCACTCACATGATGCAGCCGAGAGCCCAGATGTCTGACTGGCAGGAGTGTCCACTCCTGGAGATGACCTCCGGGGCCAGGAAGTTTGGGGTCCCGCAGAGCACTCTGGGAGGGGATGGCGGCGGGCTCGGGAACGCTGGGGCCCGGCGCGCCAAACCGGCCCCGCCCGCGCCCTCGAGCCCTCCGTGTACCTGTGGCAGCGGCCCCCCGGCCCAATCCTGGCAGCCAGCCCCAGGTCTCCAATCTTTAGCACCATGTTCTTGCTCAGGAAGAAGTTACCTGCCGGGGTGGGGGGGGGGTGGGGAGGGCAACGGGGTATGAGGGCGGAAGCCACTCCCCCCCCCCGCGCCCCTCCCCCCCGCGCCCCTCCCCCCACTCACTGGGCTTCAGGTCGCGGTGCACGATGCGCCGCTGGTGCAGGTGACACAGGCCGCTGACCAGGCCCCGCAGGTAGTAGCGCACCTCGGGCTCCGTCAGAGTCTGCCGCGCCTCCAGAACGTGGGCCAGTGACTGCAGGTGACCGCAGGCAGCAGTGGCATGGAGGACGCACAGGTGGGCACAGGATGGGCACAGGTGAGCAAAGGTGGGCACAGGCGGGCACAGGTGAGCACGGGAAGGCACAGGATAGACACAGGAGGGCACAGGTGGGCACAGGCGGGCACAGGATGGGCACAGGTGAGCAAAGGTGGGCACAGGAGGGCACAGGTGAGCACAGGAGGGCACAGGCGGGCACAGGTGAGCACAGGAGGGCACAGGTGAGCAAAGGTGGGCACAGGCGGGCACAGGTGAGCATGGGAGGGCACAGGATAGACACAGGAGGGCACAGGTGGGCACAGGTGAGCACAGGAGGACACAGGTGGGCACAGGAGGGCACAGGTAGGCACGGGTGAGCACAGGTGGGCACAAGTGAGCACAGGAGGGCACAGGCGAGCACAGGAGGGCACAGGTGGGCACAGGCGGGCACAGGATGGGCACAGGTGAGCAAAGGTGGGCACAGGAGGGCACAGGTGGGCACAGGAGGGCACAGGTGAGCATGGGAGGGCACAGGTGAGCACAGGAGGGCATAGGTGGGCACAGGTGAGCACAGGACACAGGTGGGCACAGGTGGGCATAGGTGGGCACAGGTGAGCACAGGACACAGGTGGGCATAGGTGAGCACAGGTGAGCACAGGAGGGCACAGGATAGACACAGGCGGGCACAGCTGTGCTCAGGGGGGCTGGATCGAGTTACGGTGGTCCTACATGGCCACAGATGAAGAGATGGGCCAGATGAATAAACGGGCACAAGTGGACACAAGTGAGTCCTGGTGTGCAGAAGTGAGTCACCCGAGCCTAGGTGGGCACCGGTGCATAATGGACGAGCACAGACGTGTCTGGTGCAGACGCAGCAGAGACAGGCACGTACAGAGACACACAGGTGGGCGCAGGGAAGCACCACAGACATGCGTGGGGGGTGCGGGGCGCGGCGCAGGCTCCCTCTCCACCCGCCCCGGGGCACCTGGCGGCTGCAGTACTCCAGCACCATGTACACGTGGTCGCGGTCAGCAAAGTGTCCGTGGAAGGCTACAATGTTTCGGTGTCGCAGGCGGCTGTGCAGGGCGATCTCACGTTCCACCTGCAGGCGTGGCCCCACCCGACCCCTAGTACTCGGGCCCAGGGGCGTACACCCTCACCCCCAAGGGCAGGAACCTGTCTGGCGCCCCCCTGCGAGCCAAGGTCTGGGCCTACCTTCCCCCGGGTGCGGAGGCGCCCGGCCCCGCCCCCACCACGAGGCACCACCTTGAGGGCAAACACCTCACTGGTGGACATGTCCATCAGCTTGTAGCAGCGGCTGAAGGCACCCTGCAGCGGAGAGGTGCCCGGCTCAGCGGCCCCGTGTGCGCAGGTGTGCGGACAGGTGACCAGGCCTCTTCACGTGCACGGACACACAGACAACAGGAGACGCACGGACACACAGCTCACACCCTCAGACCCGCACAGGCAACCCCCCGAGCATGCAGGAAAACGCAGGGACGCGTCCCCAGACGTATCCAGATCTGGAAACACCCAGCCAGCGGACCACAATATAGCATATGGACGCACGCAGACGCGGAAGCACATTCAGACGCGCGCCTGGAGACAACACGACAGAGTTCTTGCAGAGGCACGGAGCCCGGGAACACTCGAGCGCTCACCCACAGCCCCGGACAGACGGCCGACCTACGGGCACCGCACAGGACGCCAAAGAGCGGTTCCCGCCACGGCGCACGCGGTGCAGGGGCTACGCCACAGACGCGGCCGCGCAACCCGCGCAAGCCCAAAGCCAGACCCCAAACTCGCGCGGACACACGACACACGCAGAAGGAAAACCCGGGGGCTCGCCGGGGCTCGCGATCGCGCGCGCACACCCCTCCCCGCCCCGCCGGGACCCCCGCGCGGCCCCGGACCCTCGCCGCGCACTTGTGGTGCCGGGGGGGCCGCACCTTGCCGATCAGCTTTCCGCGCCTGTAGACGCGCCCGGAGTTCGGGTCGCGCAGGAAGACGGAGACCGGCGGGCGGCAACTGTGCCGCCGCCGCGGCCCGGGTTCCATCCCGCCCGGAGCCTGGCGGGCGCTCGGCGCGGGCACTGGCGCAGCCTCAGCGGGACCACCGCGCGGCTGCTCCCGGGGCTGAGCGCCGCTGGGGCGCATCTTATTGGCTGAGGGGGCGGGGGAGGGGGCGTGGCCCGACGCTCGGGGCGTGGCCAGGCGCCGGCGGGGGCAGGTGTGCGCGGTGAGCCGGGGGGGGGGGGGGGGGGGGGGGGGGGGGGGGGGGGGGCGCACGGGGACACCGGGCTGGAGGGAGTTTCAGTGATGAGACAGGAGCTCGCGCCCGGCGCGACAGCCCTGCGCCAATCCGGTGCGATCAGCCGGCTCGCTGCTGTTCCAAGCCTGCGCCTCCCGCCAGGCTGTGAAGTGTTAACGTGCCCATTGCCCTGAGCAGGAAACTGAGGTCAGAGAGATCGGCTCCTCTCGGAGGCCTTTCCAGGGAGAGGCGACTGGAAGCGAGGGCTTGACGGGGCTCTCGTGGCACTGGGAGCCGTGGCAGGATTCAGAGGAGGAGAAAGAAAACCAGTATCTCTGGGGCTGGAGCTGGTTGGAAAGGGAGTGAGGCCTGGGGCAGGGACCCAGGAGGGGCCCCGCTGGGGGTTAGGGGTACCATATATTCAGGGCGCTAGGCAGCGAGGAGGAACAGAATCTGGGGACCCAAGAGCAGACAAGCGTTTGTGACTCCCGGCATGGGCGGCCAAGGGGAGACAGGTGAAAGGGCTAGCGGGCCGTCTGGGACCCTCCTGGGAACCGGCGGGGACATCCCTGAGCCACAGCTCAGACTCAGTTCCAAGCTCTTCCCTCGTGTTCTTTCGTGTCACTGTCACGTAAGTCCTGGGACACGGGAACCGGCCCTGTTCCCATTTTACAGGTGAGCACACTGAGGCCTGGGGATGTCGTTGCTTTGCTTACACGGCCAGGAAGGGACAGTCCTGGGTTTGAGTCCAGGCGGCTGCCTCTGGATGCCACAGTACTAATCCCCAACTGTTACATAACACAACGAATGGGGAGGGGTTAGCAGGGCTCCCTGTGGCTGGAATCAGGCCTTGGAATTTTCCAGAGACCAGATTTCGGAATGTGGCCCGGTCACGATGCCAGGGACAGGATACACCTTCTGAGCTGTCACATGTCCACCCGGGGTGTCAAACGGGGATAACGAAGGCATGAGGGACCCTCGGGGGGCCCCAGGGCATAGGACAGAGCAAGACTCGGGTGCTTTTGGGGGGGGACCGGCCTCCGTGCCAGGCAAGGGTTTCGGGCCACCACCGGGGGGCCAGGTGGCTGCATCCAGGGGGCCTAAGTTTCCTGCCGTTGGGAACCAAGTGCAGCGTGACAGAAGGTGGGTGGCTGGGGGGCCATGGGCCTGGGCCATCATGTCGCTGTCACCCTGAAATCTGTTCTGTCTCGGTAGCACACCGCCATCTGGGTGTTAATTCAGGTATTTGTTAAGCGCCTACTTATCAGCCTGCAGAACCCGCCCTGGGCTCCGAACGCCCAAGTCAGACACGCCTGGTCCTCCTAGACTGACCGCCAGGAGATCACCCAGGCTGCACCGCGGCAGGGGTGGGGGGTCAGGGGGGCTTCCAGAGGCAAATGTGTGTAAGCCCATCCTTGGGTACAGGCTCTTCTGAGCCCCATATTACAGGTCAGAAAACTGAGACTCAGGAGGGCAGACGCAAGCCAGGATGACTGGAGTCCAGAGCCCTGTCCGCACCACGCACCATCCCCCTACGCTCCTGCCCCGGTGGCCCTGGGAGCTCTGAGGGGGCAGGTGGCTGGGCCCTCCGACCCCCGTCTTCCTGGCTGAGCGTCCACCACGGGGCCGGGGGGGGGGCGGCGGGGAGGGAACCTCCCATGCTCCGCCTCCCCTCAGCAGCGACCCTCTCCCCTGCCACTCCGAAATGAAGAGACATTACAATAAAACAAAGCACATAAACGCGTCCGCTGGCGTAGGACGGATAAACACAGCGCGTCCATCCACACGCCGGAGTCTCGTCCAGACTCGGAAAGTTAGGACGTCCTGCCGCCTGCCACCGTGTGGACGGACCGGAGGACACTGCGCGGTGACAGGAGCCGGGCACAGAAGGACGCGTCCCGCGTGACCCCCTAGAGGAGTCCCGTCCACAGAGACAGAGAGTGGATGGCAGGGGGCGGGGAGTCGTGCTTCATGGGGGCAGGGTCTCAGTCTGGGGAGATGGAAGGTTCTGGAGGCGGATGGCGGGGGCGGCTGCGCGACAGTGTGAGTGCGCTCGATGCCACTGCCACTGGAAGGTGGTTGAGACGGTAAGGCCACGCCACGTTTGACCCCCCCCCCCCCGCTACGCTCCCACAGAGCGAGGACGGCATCAGGGCGTCACCAACACCCGGTTTCACAGATGGGCGCCCGAGGCAGCTCGCCAGGCAGAGGACTGCGGATTGCAGAGGGGCGGCTGCCCCCCCACGCTGACCCCTGCCCAGGCGCCGGAGGCTGAGGTGGTCACGGGCGGGCACCTGGCCTGGCCGCCCCCGCCCGGGAGCCGCAGGCCTGCTCTCCCTCCCGTCTGTTCCTTCGCTGACCTGATAACTCCCCGGACTCAGCACATTTCCCGGGAGAAGTGCAGGGACAGCACCGCACAGGGCACCGGCGGTGGGTGGAGGGGGGCCGCGGAGACGGCCCCCAGCGGTGAGGCGCCCGAGGGAGGCCCAAGGGACTGGGCACGGGGTGAAACGTGGCACAGTCCGTTCTGCAAGGTGCCCGAGGCGGGGGGGAGCGTGAGGCTCGGGTCCCTTCCCGGCCTTTGAAAGGCCGCGGACTCCGTGCCTGTCCTGTGAGCACGCACCCCCCCCTCGCAGTCCCCGGGGACGGCCCGACCTGGGCAGCACGCTGTCGCCGCACTGGCCCGGACCGTGGGGGAGGCGAGACTCGGCCCCCCCCCCCACCCCAGGACCCGACTTTGTCCTTGCCTCTCCCAGCCTCATGTGCATCTCTGGCTTCTTCTAGAAGCACCATCCTCGCTTGTCCTCCCAGACACCCGTCCGCGGGCTTCTTTTCCTGCTTGCTTCCCAGTCTTTTCTGGGGAGTCTTTTCTGAGGCTGCTTTTCCTTCCCTCGCCGCCTGCAGCTGAGGCCGCAGTACCCTGTCCTCACTCCCTCTCAATGACATTGTCCAGACCAGCAGGACCCTGAAGCGGGAGGCTTGTCTCTCTTCCCACATCTCAGTCTGGGCTCGGCCAAACACGGAGCCTGAAGCAAGGGTTTGGTGCAGCGGGTTGGTCCGGAGAGCAGGAGTGAGGGGCCGGGGAGGATGGCGCACGGCGGGCCCTGGTAACCACTGTGGGCCCCTGAGGAACTGGGTAGGACATTCCTCGGGACCATCTACCCGAGAGGAAGACGAGGGAGCATCAACCCCCTGGCCTCCCTGTTGGCCCAAGACCCCATACCAAGCGCCTCCCAACCTCAGGACCTTTGCATATGCCGTGCTTTGTGCTCATGATGCCCCCCAGTCCTGAGTCTTCTCCCAGCAGCTCCTTCTCCTCTGCTAGCAGCTAGGAGGCCACCTCCACCCCGTGATTCCCTCTGTGGTCCTTCACAACTGGAAATTATGCACGTCCTTGCAGGTCTGCTGGTTCCCGTCCCAGCAGATTGGACATGTCACACGAAGACACGGGTCTGTGTCTGACCCTGCCGTGTGCCCCACGGGTGCCGACCTGCTGGGTGGCCCCACGCAAGCGCAGACCCTCTCCAGACTGCCCGGGACCCTGCCTGCGGCGGGCGTGCCCTCAGGGTCCTCAGGGGGCGCTGTCCCTGCTGTCCTCTCTCCAGCTGGATGCGGCCTCGACCTCTATTCAGGGACATCGGTTGACTCCGGCTGTGAGCGAGGTGCTGTTTGAGCGTCAGAGCCGGTCAGATTTCTAGAGGCGTAACCCGTATTTTATCTGCCCGGTCTTTTTTTGTGTTTTTGTTTTTTTTCTTACCAGTTACGAGAAAAATAGCTCATTGTCATGTGGGATCCTGGATGAGATCCTGGAACAGAAAAAGGGAATCAGTTTCAAAAAAGAAAACAACAACAACACATAGAGAACTCCGAATAAAAGGTGGAGTTTGGTCAGTAGTCACGGCAATTACTAATGTCATCAATCGGTGATAGCAACACTCCAACATCGGTGTCTGAGTGGCGACAAGAGTGCTTGTCTCCTAGGGTTTCTGTAACAAATTACCACACGTTTGGTGGCTTTAAAAAGAATCACACGTTTATCATCCTCATGTTGTGGAGCCAGAAGTCCTAGCGCCCGGGCGTGGGCAGGGCCGGTTCCCCCCGGAGCCCCAGGGAGCCCCCTCTCCCCCCTTTTCCGGCTTCCAGAGGCCTCGCATCCTGGGCCCGCGGCCCCTCCTCATCCTCAAGGCCAGCCGCGCGGGGTCCGCCCGGCTCTCTGCCTCCCTCTCGTGACGACGTGACGACGCCGGGTCCCCCGGGCACCCAGGGTCACCCCCGCCTCAGGGGCCTTGACAAGGTCCCCTCTGCCGCATGAGGGGACCCGTCTGCAGGTTCTGAGGACGAGGACAGGGACCTCTTGGGGCGGTGGATTATATCACTGATGAGAAAGGGTAGACAGAAATTCTCACATCTTTGCAACTTTCTATAAATGTAAAATTATTCCAAAATACAACTTTTCTTTTTAAAAAACTTTTTAAATGTTTTTTAAATTTTTTTTTCAACGTTTATTTATTTTTGGGACAGAGAGAGACAGAGCATGAACGGGGGAGGGGCAGAGAGAGAGGGAGACACAGAATCGGAAACAGGCTCCAGGCTCTGAGCCATCAGCCCAGAGCCCGACGCGGGGCTCGAACTCCCGGACCGCGAGATCGTGACCTGGCTGAAGTCGGACGCCTAACCGACTGCGCCACCCAGGCGCCCCTAAATGTTTTTATTTATCTTGGAGAGAGGAGGGCGCGAGCAGGGGTGGGGCAGAGAGACAGAGGGGGACAGAGGGTCCGAAGCGGGCTCCTTGCTGACCGCGGGGCTCGAACCCACGAACCCTGAGATCATGACCTGAGCCGAAGTCGGATGCTCAACCGACTGAGTCCCCCGGGCGCCCCTGAAATAAAAATGCTCTTAAAGAAATCAGAATCAGAAGCAGGAACGCAGTCACCCGTACCCTGCCCGGAGATCATCGTGGGCGACACGAGGGGTTTATTCCTTTCTGCTTCCTGTCAGAGTTTATGTGCCAGGGATGTTCTCTTCTGTAAATGGCACCACATCGTGCGTAACTTTCTTGATTTGAGGCGAACACCTTAGATGACAGGCCATGTGTGAGTAACCTCCCCCCCCCCCGCCCCCACCGCCACCCCGTCCAGCTGCACAGGCCTCCCCGCCAGGCGTCCTCGCCCTGGGCCCCCAGCCACCTGGCCTTTGCTGGGAGCACCCTCTCCCTCACGCTCCTGTCCAGCTCCCCTTTCTCTCCAGGTCCTGCCTCGAGTGTCCCCAAGCCCCCCTCCCGCCACTCCCTCACCCATTCAGATGTGGGGACCCTGCTGCGTGCAGCTCGGTCCCTCCACACCTCAGTGTCCCGACCCATTGAGTGGGGTGAGGATTCATCTCGGGGCGCTCCAGAGACCCAGAGTTCTGGAGCACGGGTGGCAGGAACCCCCCCCACCCCATCTCCGCAGGAGGCTGAAGTGCCCTGGGGACCACGTGGCCAGGCCCGAGGGATCACAGGAGGCCACGGGGAGTTGGGGGGGGGTGCACCAGGAGGCCAAGAGGGTCGCTCATGGGCACTTCCTAAGCCACAAGGTCACAAGGCCTCAGAGGTAGCAGAGCCCAGCCGACCCACATCCACAGGACCGGTGTCCCCTCTGCCTCAGGGACGGCCCAGGCTAGAGCTCAGGGTGAGGGACCGCACGGACTGCCCCCCTCTTGGAGGTCGAGGCCGGGGCACCGGGAGGGGCCGAGGTGCCGTCGCACCTGGAGTCTGAACCTCGCGGCCACCCCTCCACCTGCGCGAGGTTCCCGCCCGAGCTCTTGGCCTCCTTCCCTGGGAATCTGCCGAATCCGGCCGGGCGGCCGCCGGAGCGCGGAGGCGGGAGGCTGGGGCCCGGGGGAGCAGAGGTAGGGGCGCGGGCCCAGGACACCGTATCTGCACCCCATCCCCACCCGGCGCCGTGAGCGGCATCTCCCCAGGCGCTAGGCCCCCGTGCAGGGCAGAGCACCTGCTGCGTACCCTCCCTGCGGGCCACGGGGACTGCTGTATGCGCGCTGCGGAGCGGAAGACGCACCTCCGAGGGAGGGCGCTTGTCCACTAGGGGGAGCTGCAGGACCAAACCCGATTTACTTCCGACGCCCGCCGGGCCCCGGGCCCCAGCTCACGCCCGCAGTAGGCGCCCCCCACCCCCACTCCTGCTGTCCTCTCTCAGCCCCCGTCCAACCACGCTTCACCTCACCGAGTCACTGAGTGCCTCCGGCAGCGCTGACCCACCGGTCCGCCCTCCTTCCGCCCAGAGGCTCCCTGTCCCTCGGCCCCTAGCACCGCCCACCCCGGGGCCCCTGGGACGCAGGCCCCAGTCTCCGTTCAGTCCTCGCTCACGCCCCGTGACCTCATCCGTGACTCTAGACATCCCGCCGTGCCAAGGACGCCCACACGTCCTGCAGGACACAGCCCCTGCTCTCCCAGCCTCTTCTTGGTTGACCCCCAGACGTGTCCCCCCACACCCATCCGGAAGTGACCTCTGGACCTGCCCTCCCCACTCCCACCCTCCCGCAGCAAATGGGCACCTCCCTTCCCAGCAGCTCCGGCCAAGCTCCCGCCTCACCTCTTCCCGACGGGGCTCCTGCGGGAGCCTAGACGCTCCACTCCCCGACAGCTGCGCGCCTCCCCCCCCCCCACCTCCACCCTGAACGCCCGCACAACCCGGGTCCCCGCAGGAGGCGGCTGCCTCTTCGCTGCTTTCCTGCCCCCGGAGCAGCCAGGGGTGGCTTCTCCCAAACTAGGGCACGACTCCCACCGCCCTGGCCTCCACCCCTTGCCCCCTCTCTGACCTCCCCCCACCCCCCCACCCCCGCCCTCCTGATTGTCCCTTTTTCTCTCATTCTAGCCTCCGAGGCTCTGCACGCGCTGTTTCCTCTGCCTGGGCTGCCCCCTCCTCCTGGTGATCACCTCTTGGGCGAGGGCCTCCCTCCAACCCCATCTGCAGGGGGCCTGGGACACTTCTCTGTGTCCTGATCAAGAGGCAGGATTGCCTGGTTAGCAGGGCTGTTCTCGGCTCCCCCTGCGCATAGTACATGCTCAGTAAACACTGCCTGAACAGATGGCCTTGAGCGGCCCTGTCCTGAGCCCCTCCAGGCTGGTGGGCAGACAGAGCTGGACCGGCACCCCCGTCCCTGTGGTCAGGGCCGGACACCCCACAGCCGGCTTCCAGGAGGCGGGGGGCAATCAAGCTGAGCGTGGGCTTGCCCAGCGAACGGCGGGGGGGGGGGGGCAGGCTGTTTATCGACCCCTCGGTGGCCCCATCTTCTCGAACCTGTTAGGAAGCCTCATGGGCAACAGCAAGGAGGCAGGGGAGGGGTGAGCACAGGGCCCCTGCTGCCTTCCTGCATGGGCAGGGTGAGGGGTCAGTGTGCCCATGATAAGCTGGGAAAGGCGGGGGTGATGAGGAGCCCTAGGGGGACCCTGTCCTTGCCAGTCCCCGGAAACAGCTGAGGTCCACTTGGAAGTGTCTCGGTGAGGAACCCTGCAGACCCCACTGTCCGGATGGGAAAATAAGTCACGGGGCGGGGGCACGCCCCTGTGCGAGAGGGTCTGGTTCCAAATCGCTGCTCAGCCTGGGAGGGCGGAAGGCAGGGTGGGGCACGTCCTCTGGTGACAGCAGTGCCCGGGAATGCTCCTGGAGGGGCTGGAAGGGGGCTCTCCGCCCCCCACGCCCGGCCCCTCGAGCTGAGCTTCTCCCATTGCATTGGGGCCCTGCTCTGGGGTGGCCGGGACCCGGAGTGGGAGCCTCAGGATTGCAACCGGGCGCGCGGGTTCCTCAGTAGGGTAACCTTGAGGGAGGCTTCGGGGGGCAGGACCAGGGGAGGGAGGTACTGACCGGGAATGGGGACCCTCGCGGGGACGCGATCTGGGCGTCGGTGGAAACGGGACAGCGTCCCGGACTCCCGGAACCACGGCAGGGCCACCTCGGTTCTCGCACATTCCCGGGCCCTGAGCGCGACGCCCGGAATAGCAGCCCCGGGGTGGAGGTGGGGGGGGGGGGTAGAGGCGGTCGGTTCCCTCACGTCTCCCCCGCCCCGGGGCTTTCCAAGGTCACCGGGATACGGACTCTGGAACACCAGGCCGTGGTCTGAGGCGCCGGCGCCCGCGCGGGGCAGTCCCCTGCCGTAGATCCGCGCCGAGGCGCGCAACCGCCGCGCGAGGGCGCACGGGGCTGCCCCTCAGCCGGACCCCGGCCTGGGCGCGCCCTGGGAGGCCGGGTGGGAGGGGCTGCTCGTGGCTCCCCCCGCCCCTCCCCGCGGGCCCCGCCGCTTCCGCCTGTCCTGCGGCCGCCCGGGGAGCCGGGACGTGCCGCCTGGGCTCTCCGTAGCCGGTAAGTCCCTCTTCCTATCCTCCCACAATCCCGGCCGGCGTCTCCTCCCCGTCCCCGGGCCCGGGCCGGTGAGGGGCTGGCCTGGCAGCGATCCCAGGGTGGGAGAGAGCTCATCCCCGCCCCCTCCTGGGGAAACTGAGGCCTAGAGGTGGGGCTTGCTCCGGGATCACACCTGCAGGCTGGGGCGCGGCCAAAACGGGATGTGTCATACTCCTCCGGGAGGGTTCTCTGGGGAGCAGAAAAATGGCGCTTCCAGCACCGGGTTTGGACTCCCACCCCAGGGGCTAGCGCTCGGTGTGTGTGATGCGAGGGGGCTGCGTGTGAAAAGGCCAAGCCCCCCCCCCCCGCCCCCATCTGAGCTCTCCAAGGCCAGCCCGGACTCGGGGTTCAGAGGGGCACAGATACAGCCGGCTACACAGCTCTGGGCAGAGAAGGGCCCTGCCCAGTGGTCCCCAAGGTTCTCAGCACCCGGGGCCACCATGCGTCCCAGCACCTGATGCCCCAGGTCCGAATGTCAGAGCCTGAGAACCAGGGAAACTGAGGCTGGAGAGGGTCCAGAGTCCATTGGTACAGGACCAGGGCCCTGAAACTCGGGGCTGGAAAACTCCAGCTGGTTCTTTCAGTCCTTTGGGCACCCTGGCCCTGGCCTGAGAAAGGACTCACGGGGTGGCCGCTTCCCTCCGCCTTTCTCTGGCAATGCCATGGTCACGAGGAGGGTATGGATGGCAAGGGACTTCACCCTTTCTCTGACAGATGGGGAAACTGAGGCCCTGGGGGACAAGTCTACCCCCAGTCCACGCACCCCCAGAGGCCTCCCTCTTTCCTGCACCACCCTCAGCAATGCCTCCTTTTCCTCTGCAGGCTGCCCTTGGTGGAGCCCACATCCTCTGCACATGAGGTCACGGGGCACTGGCTGGACTGGGGCCAGGTCAACCCGCCTTGTGACCTCCAATCCAGGGGCTTCCTGCCACCACAGGTCTGGGAGCCGAGGTGGCCCTGGAGGCCCAGGTGCAGCCAGGGGGCCACTGCCCGGGACTCAGCCCCGAGCCAGCCCCACCAGGCGCGCCTTCTCCACAGTCCCTCATACAGCGCTGGACTGAGACCAGCTGATCCCCAGTGTACAGATGGGGACACTGAGGCCTGGGGATGTGGAGTGGCTGGCCCTTGGCCACACAGAAAGGTAGACGCATTGACGGTGGGGAGAGTGGTGATGGGGTCCCGACGCTGGAGATTCGCGTGCACAGTCCTGGAGTGATTCCTTCCAAAATCAGACACAGATTCAGCACTTGCTGTGTGCATGTAATCAGACGACAAACAATAGCAATAAAAGCAGATAATTCTTCGAGCTCTCCCTCCCCCTCACCAGGCTCTGTGCAGCCTGCTTTTCTTATCTGGTCTGACGGACCCCTCAGATTTTCCTGTAACGGGGCCCTGTTATTACCCCACTTTTCAGAGACGAGAACAGAGGCCCAGAGAGGTTAAATGACTGCCCCACATCACACAGCCAGTGGGCACAGAGCTGGGGTTCCGACCCCGGCCTGCTGGCGCCCCCACTGCCGCGCCCTCTCTGCTCCCCCACACCCCGCCCCCTCCAGAACCTGCTTCTGCTGTGGACCCTCCTGAACTGTGGTTTAGGGGGCAGTGCCCAGGTAAGGGGGGACACGAGTCCAGGGAGCCAGTGGGCTTGGGGACCTGGCCGGCGGTGTGGGGGCCACTGGCTTCTCTCCAGGCCGATGGTGCCTCTCTCTCCCCAAGTAGGGTCCAGGTGAGTGGACCCCCTGGGGTTCCTGGAGTCGCTGTTCCAGCTCTTGTGGGCGGGGTGTCTCTGTACGCAGCCGTCGCTGCATCTGGTGAGCGCAGAAAGCTGGGGCTTAGCAGGGTGGGGTGGGAGGGGGGTGCCTGCCCCTCCTCTCCCGCCAGCCCGCCCCACTGCTGGCCGCACCCTCTGCCTGCCCACACATGCTGTGCCTTCTAATCCCACTGATCCGGCTGGAATGTGGGTGGGGGCGGCCGGGCCCCAGGGTGGGCAGGCCAGCTCTGGAAAGAGGGTTACTGGGGGTCCTGACCACACTCTGGCCCTCTTGTTCCTTGTAGGCCTCCCGGGTTAGACACATGCTGGGGAGACACCCATGAGTACCGCCCCTGCCATTTGCCGGTAAGTTCTGTCCGCCTCCGGGGCCCTCGGGTGCGCCTTGGAGACTTCCTGCTTCCCCACTCGTGCCCCCCAAATACACCTGCCACCCTGCCAGGCTCTCTGGGCTCCCCTGGGGCTCCCCCAGCCTCGGACCTACCCATCTTTGTCCTCAGGACTGTCCCCCAGGGGCCATTCCATTCCGAGACCTCCAGTGTGCCCTCTACAATGGCCACCCTGTCCTGGGCACCCAGAAGACTTACCAGTGGGTGCCCTTCTACGGTGGTGAGTAGCCTTGCCTCCTGTTGGTCCACAGGAGGCAGGGAGGAGGGGCTGCTGAGAAAGAAAGACGACCGGAGGACTGCAAGAGAACATCAGCACTGGGGCTTTGAAGGATGCATAGGAGTTGAAGTGGAGGGGAAACCACAGGGAGGCAGGGTTTGTTCTGCACGGGGTTGAACACAGCCTGAGGATTTGCGTGGAGCCGTATCCAGAGGCCAACAGTTCTCAAACTTATCCCGGTGGCAGGAATTGTTGCCGCATTTAGCTGAAAATAGCAAGTTATGTAACTGTGTGCCCGGGGCAATGTGCCTCCGCATTTAAGGGAAACGGACAGCTTTAGACACCATAGTGGAAGCAGATACAGATAAGAAAAGCTGACAATGGAGAAGATTCCATCGGTCAGCCTCGTGGGTGTTTTGGTTTTTTGTGTGTTTTTCCCCCCTAAGAATTAGAGGAAATTTGCCATGATCCCCCCCCCACCCCCCCCAGAGGCCCTCCAAGGCCAGCTTGGGCTCTGTGCCAGGCAGGGTCTGCCAGCCAGGCTCAGAGAAGTGGGAGCCAGGAGGAGCACGGATCCCTGCGGCTGTGAGCTTGAGCCTGTGACCACACTGTCCACTGTGCCCCACTGCCAGGCAGCCGGGAAACTGAGTCCGGGGGAGGGCCAGTGACACACCCAGCTGCTCCGCATTCAGTCAGTACTGAATACTCCTTTTTTAAAATTCTTTTCCCCCCAATGTTTATTTATGTTTGAGAGAGAGAGAGAGAGGAAGGGGCAGAGAGAGGGGGGGACAGAGGATTCAAAGCCAGCTCTGTGCCCACCGCAGAGAGCCCGGTGCAGGGCCCGAACTCACAAACTGTGAGATCATGACCTGAGCCGAAGTCAGACACGTAACGGACTGAGCCACCCAGGTGCTCCAGCACTGGGCACTTTTTACTGGACACATGCTGGGTGCAGGGCCCGTGTGCTGAGTGACTTCTGCCCACTGCCATACCCCAGAGCCTGGAACGGTGTCGGGAAAGTAGTAGGCGCTCTGTGAATGTTTGCAGGACGAAAGTATGAACAATGGGCTCCCTAATGTTAGGGCTTGACAGGAATGCACGCATGCATGCATGATGCGTCGGCCCCGGGTACTTGCCCCGGGTACTTGCTTGGGAGGGTCTGGGAGCTGAAGGCAGACGCCACCTAAGTTCCAATCCTGGCTCTAACCAAAGCCTCCAAGTGTGGCTTTGGCTGAGTCCCTGGGCCTCACATGCCTGAGGGGGAGGAGGCCAGAAGCCCCGACAGACGTCCTGGACTGGCCCAACAATTCCTTCTGTCCCCAGCGCCCAACCAGTGCGACCTTCACTGCCTGGCCGAGGGGCACGCCTTCTACCACACCTTCGGCCGCGTCCTGGACGGCACCCCCTGCAGTCCCGGGGCCCAGGGGCTCTGCGTGGCCGGCCGCTGCCTCGTAAGGCCTCGCCGGGCCCCGCCGGGCCCCGCCCCCCGTCCACCTCACATCCAGGCCCTGGCCACGGACCCCACTCCTTTCTCTCCCGGGTCCCGCCCCCTTCTCCAAGCCCCGCCCCCAGCACCGCACCCCCCCCCCCCCCGGCCCCCCGCCCCGTGTCCCGCCCATGCCAGGCTCCACTCCGCCCCCTTTCCCCTTAGGCCCCGCCCCGGCCCCGCCTCCTAGGGCTGTCCCAGGCCAGGGGCTGTCCGCGAAGCCGCGCTCGTCCTCCCCGCCCCTGTAGAGCGCCGGCTGTGACGGTTTGCTGGGCTCGGACGCCCGCGAAGATCACTGCGGCCGCTGCGGCGGCGCCAACGAGTCGTGCCTTTTCGTGCAGCGCGTGTTCCGTGACTCCGGTGACCGCCCTCCCCGTCGTACCCGCTTGCCCAGAGCGGGCCCTTTAACGAGCCTCGGGCCCGGAAGCGAAATCCCGAGCTGATTGGGCAGTCCGTGGCCCAGCCCCCTCCCTCTCTTCATTCTGACTGGTTACTGTCAGATGGTCCCGCCCTTCCCGGAACAGATGGGGTTTTAACTCTTTCCCAGCTGCACTTAAGCGAGAATAATCTTACCTCCAAAAGTTTACCGAGCGTTGTGGAGGTGCCAGGACCCTGGCTAACCTGCTTACCGCAGTATCTCATTTAATCCTCAACTCATCCCTCAAATACCCTCCCACTCGCGCCCAACGCCCTCCTTTCCTTCCGCTCAGGTGCCTTCGCTGGGTACTGGAACGTGACCTTGATCCCCGAGGGCGCCAGACACATCCGCGTAGCCCACCGGAGCCGCAACCACCTGGGTATCGCAGGACCCGAAGGGGGAGGCGTCTTGCTGGCCGCCTCGGATACAGCCGGGGAGGCTGCGGCTGCGGCTGGGGGGGAAGGGGTGCGGGAGGCGGAACGGGCCGGTTCCCGGAGCCCGGGCTGACCTTTCCCTTGCAGCGCTGGTAGGGGTCGACGGGCGCCACGTGCTCAACGGGAACTGGGCGGTCAGCCCACCCGGGACCTACGAGGCGGCGGGCACCCGTGTGGTCTACACCCGCGCTGCGGGGCCAGAGGAGACGCTGCGCGCGGCTGGGCCCACCTCCCAAGACCTGCTCCTGCAGGTGCGGCCCAGGCTCTGCGGGGGCAGCTGGGAGACGGAGGGGGCGGTTGGCTACTGGGTGGGGGCGGGGGGACGGGGGCCAGAGGGCGGAAGCTGGGCCATCGGGTCCGAGTGCGGCTCCCTCGGCGTGACGCCCCTCCAGGTCCTCCTGCAGGAGCCCAACCCCGGCATCGAGTTCGAGTTCTGGCTCCCGCGGGAGCGCTACGGCCCCTTCCAGGCGCAGGCGCAGGCCCTGGGCTGGTCCCTGCGGCAGCCGCAGCCTCGGGAGGTGGAGCCACAGCCCGCTGAAGCCCCCGCGGCCCCAGCTGCCGTTTCCCCGAGGACCCCGCCCCCCGCCCCAGGTGAGGCGGGGACGGCCCGGTGGGAGCCAGCAGGGAGCTGAGGTCCGTGCCCCTCACCGTGCGCCCCCCACAGACCCCTGCTCACCGTGCCCAGACACTCGAGGTCGCGCCCACCGGCTGCTCCACTATTGCGGCGGCGACTTCGGTGAGAGACTCCTAACCCCAACCGCTCCCTGACTCCTGGTTGACCTGACCTTCAGCCCTGTCCTGCTGACCCCTGACGGCGATCTGACTTTACCCTTGACTCCTTGACCTGACTCCAGCTTGACTCCTTCTGCCCCTAATGGGACTCCTTGATCTGACCCTTTGCCCTCATCTGAACTTGGACCCCTCATTGATCCCAGGCCCCTCTCCACAGTCCCCAGGGACCCCCAGTGCTCCATCTGGCCCCGGTTCCTTTCTCTGGCAACGGGGTGCACCTGGGGGGGGGGTGCCCAGGGTGGAGTGTCCAGTCGGCCTCAGCAAAGTCCTGCCCACAGTGTTCAGGGCCCGAGTGCTGAGCCGCCTCCAACAGGCCCAGGAGATGCGCTATGAGGTTCGCGTGCAGCTCATCTATAAGAACCGCTCGCCACTGCGGGCCCTGGAGTACGTGTGGGCCCTGGGTCGCTGCCCCTGCCCGCGGCTGGACCTCCATCGCGAGTACCTGCTGGCTGTCCAGCGCCTCATCAGCCCTGACGGCACTCAGGACCGGCTGCTGCTGCCCCACGCTGGCTACGCCCGAGCGTGGAGCCCTGCCGAGGACAGCCGCGTGCGCCTGGCTGCCCGACACTGCCCCGCCTGAGCCGCGGGACCGGGCCCCCGCCACCTACAGCAACAGAGGCATGCCTGACCGGGCTCAAACTCAGCATATTTCCCGTCTTGCCCCGGCTGCCAGGGGCTTCCCGCCTACTACACATGCTTAGCTGTCCCTGCACCCAGTCAGATCCACTGTCATGAGCAGGAGGCACTGGTGAGGGAGGACACACTGAAGAGACGCTCTTATTTCCTCTCTCACTCTGGCTGCCAGGAAGCTCATAGATGATTTAGACTTAGAAACTTTGTGTCTGCTTTTATTTGCTTTGCCCCATGCTCACTTTCGTAGAGACACTGTCACAAACGAGCATGGCCCAAAGGAAGACTGCCCAACAAGACCTTGGAATAGAGCAGTTTCCCCTCTTGCCCTGGCTGCCAGGACGTTCACTGCTGTTTACCTCCCTGACACTCTGTGCTCTCTCTTCTCACTGACACACGTACGCCTCATGTGTTCAGAGACACCGTCTCCAACAGACATGCTCCCTAGAAGACACGCCTACCCAGGCACTGTAAGGTACCCATTTCCCCTTTTGCCCCGGCCACCAGGAACTTCAGAGATAATCTTGAGCGCCTCAGCAAGTCTGGCTGGGTCTTTCTTTCTTTCCTTTCCTTTTTTTCCTTTTCTCCTCCTTCCTCCCTTCATCCCTTCGTCCCTTCCTTCCTTCCTTCCTTTCGATTTTATTTTTAAAATAATCTCTACGCCCGATGTGGGGCCCGAACCCACAACCCGGAGACCTAGAATCACATCCTCCCCCGACTGAGCTGGCCAGATGCCCCTGGCTGGGTTTCTTTCGGACAACACTGCTATCCATCCCTGTTTCTCCCTATTTAATCTTTGCGAGCCCTTTTACGACAAGGACAGCCCAGTGACACATACGCGGCTGCAGAAATTCCAGGATGTGCTGGTGGTCAGACCCACGGTCACGCTGTCACGATGTGTGCACAACACTCTCACGTGCACCCCAGCCCTCCTCCTCCTGGTGCCCCCTCCCCACGCCCCCTGAGGGCCACAATGCCATCTCATGCCACCCGGGGCCCTGGTCCCTGTCCTCCTGTGTTCTCCTGGATATGTTCTACTCATCAGTCTTCTGGGGCCAGGAGGGCAGACCTAGGCCAAGTGTGAATTGGAGGCACCTGGAGGGTGTCACCCAACAAACCTTCTGGGGGCACTCTGGAAGGGCCACCCTTTACCTTCTCTCCCTGGATGGGACACTCTGGTCTTCTGTACCGTCCGTGGTTGTGTTTTCCTTTAGGACACAGGACGCTCAACTGTGGGTCTCAGGCTCAGTGCCTGACCTTGCAGGTGACCTGTGGCCGGACCCTGCCCCTCCCTGGGCCTCAGTTTCCCCATCTGCGAGTATCCTTTCAGCCCCTCGCAGCTCTGAGCATGGGAACTGCATCCCTCGGACTCCTTCCCCTGCCTCTGGGTCCCAGACCTGGCCCCATCCCCCCACCAAGTACTGAAGCTGGGGCCCCCCTGGGGCCCCCCCACCCCACCCCCGCCGGTGTTATACGGGGCACAGCGCTGGAGGGTGGTGTGGGGCCTGGGCGCCCCCTGGTGGTAGGACGGGAAAGGAAGGGACGCTAGGCACCTGGTGATGCCTGCACCCAGAGGGCCCCTGCCTCTCCCCTGGGTGCTAGCCTTCCTCAGCAACACCTCTCCCCACACTCTGGCTTCCTGACACTGGCACCTACACCCAAGGCCCCTCTGTGCCCGTCAGGGCTGCCCGAGGTTGTCCCTGCACCTCTGTCACTGAGTAGGCTATGTCGGGGACTGGGGGGTCCACGGGGCAGCCCTGCCCGAGCTCCCGGACCGGCTGGCCCAGCCGGTGGAGCAGAGACCAGTGCGGGATGCGCCCTGGCAGACAGGACCCCTGAGTGGCACCCCGCTCTGTGAGGCAACATTGTTTCCAGGGCCGATCGC
Source organism: Leopardus geoffroyi (assembly GCF_018350155.1). Classification (NCBI taxonomy): domain Eukaryota; kingdom Metazoa; phylum Chordata; class Mammalia; order Carnivora; family Felidae; genus Leopardus; species Leopardus geoffroyi. The sequence continues at coordinate 878,279 of NC_059331.1, read as the reverse complement.
GTACCAGTCGCCGTGGACGGTCCCTTGATGTCCTGATTTGCTCTTTCGCTTTAAAAGAAACACGAGGGGGCGCCGGAGGGGCTCAGTCGGTTGAGCGTCCGACTTCGGCTCAGCTCATGATCTCACGGTCCGTGAGTTCGGGCCCCGCGTCGGGCTCTGTGCTGACCGCTCGGGGCCTGGAGCCTGCCTCGGGTTCTGTGTCTCCCCCTCTCTCTGCCCCTCCCCTGTTCATGCTCTGTCTCTCTCTGTCTCAAAAATAAATAAATAAATAAATAAGCATTTAAAAAATTAAAATAAAATGAAATAAAACAAACACTTGAACACTTGAGAGAAGACGCCGCTGGAATTGTACAGATGTTCAAATCCCGCACACGAACACGCACTCCAGGTGGTCAGAGAATGACAGAAACGGGGTGGCCCCAGGGCTGTGTCGTCCTCTCTACAATCCCCGGTCTCGGTTTTTAGCAGTCCCTGTGTCCCCATGGGGATACACAGTGCCCATGTGGTCGCCGGAAGGGACCGCGAGCGAGGACAGTCAGACTTCCCTGCAGCGAGCTCCCTTGGCCGCGACAGGTGGGTCATCACTGGGGCTTCTCTGAACCCACAGGGTCTGTTAAAGGGTAAAGAACACAAACGCGAGTTCGAAGCTTGCGTCCCGTCAGCAACATAGCGATTCTGGCAACGATTGTTGCCTTCGCCCCCTGAAGTTTTCCCCACGACATCGCAGAACGCTGGCTCTGGGGTCCTGATGCTTTTCTTACTATTTGTAATTCTCTGCGGCCAGCACCCCCCTAATGCCTGCCCCGGGCCCGCCTACTCTCTCTGACTCTGAGCCAGGGTTAACCCCATGGAGGGCCTGGGCCCCCACCGCTGCTGAGAGCCCCGGGCCGTCCTACAGCCCACAGGGTTACATGCGGGTCACAGGGGGCACTGGGGGGACCACTTTGGGGTACAGCTTGGCCACATCTGCTCCAGATGAAGGTACGTGCACAGTGACGGGCTGAATCCTCGTCTCCGGAACCTGTGACCAGGACCTTGTTTGGCAAAAGGGCCTTTTCAGACGTAACTAAGAGTCTGAAGACGAGATCATCCTGGATTACCAAGGTGAGCCCTAAACCCAGTGACAAGTGTCTTTGTTAGACGGAGACAGAGGAGACAGCCACATGGCCACAGAGGCAGGCACTGGAGGGACGCGGCCACGAGCCCAGGGACGCCTGGGGCCTCCAGGAGTTGGGACAGGTGGACAGGACCTTGCCCTGGAGCCTGCCGAGGGAGGAGCTCGGTCCTGCCACACCCTGACCTCCGCTTCCAGAATGTGGGAGAATAAACGTCTGTGACTTTTTTTTTTTTTTCAACGTTTATTTATTTTTGGGACAGAGAGAGACAGAGCATGAATGGGGGAGGGGCAGAGAGAGAGGGAGACACAGAATCGGAAACAGGCTCCAGACCCTGAGCCATCAGCCCAGAGCCTGACGCGGGGCTCGAACTCACGGACCGCGAGATCGTGACCTGGCTGAAGTCGGACGCTTAACCGACTGCGCCACCCAGGCGCCCCAAAACGTCTGTGACTTTAAGCCTCCCAGCGTGCTCGTGGCTCTTTCCAGCCACCCCACGACACTCGGAAACGCTCGCCCTGCACTGACAGGTGTGCGCCCCGAGGAAACCAGAGCTCTGCTCACCGAAGGCCGGTTCTAGAATGTTCCTGGCAGCTTGAGTCGCAGTAACCACAAGCTGGAGACCATTCCATCGACGGTGGATGGTGCGCACGAGCCAAATGAATCCTGTCCACCAGCCCCAGACACTACCGTGTGAGCAACCCCTCCAGCGACGCGGTGCGTCTGATGGACACGGCTCTGAGCCGGACAGGGAAGCACGTGGCCACTGCCGGGTGGCTGGGAGGGGCCATGTTGTCCCCGAGTCACTGCTTACACTCTTCCGTATGTTTAAGTGAAAAACAAATCAAGTCCGAGGGGCTAGATGTCATTGTTCCCACGTGGGGAGCTGACCCTGGGTGGGCCGGGGACCATCTTTGGAGGGACGCCTCTAGAGCCCATTGTGCTGTCCCCCTTGGATGGCGGGGGACAGTGCCAGGTGCAGAGAGAGCCCGGTACTGCCACCCTTTCCCCGGACTACGGCCACCCCACGTTGTTCAGACAGTTGGGCCAGTGAAAAGCAGTTTCCCAGATCCCTGTCCCCAAAACCCGTGTGGACCTCTCAGCAGGGGGGGGGGACTCATTAATGATTACCCTCGATCCCAGCGAAGCCTGCGTCCCCAAGCAAAACCCAAAGTCCTCACCATGCCTTCCGGGTGCCCGTGTGCTCAGGCTCACCCCAGACTCCTCTCCCTTCTCCCCCTCATTCAGCTCCATCCACGCTGACCACCCCACTCTTCCTCTAGCCCGCCAGGCACAGTCCTACCTCAGGACCTTTGCACGTGCTCTTCTCTCTGCCCGGATCACTTTTGCCCTGGCTTTCGCAAGACTCGTGCCTCTGACCTGACTTTCCTGTCTCCTTCATGCCTCTACTCAAATGTCACTCCCGCAGACAGGTCCTTCTCTGACTGTTCCTGATATTGTTGCCGCCACCCCCCACCTCCCCACTGCATGTTTCCCCAGAACATTCGCCTCCCTCTGACATCCATGTTTATCATGCTGATTGTCGCCTCCCCAAATCCTCAGGAGCAGAGATTTTTTCTCTCTCTGGGCCATCACTCTTCCCTTGACTGTTGGAACAGTGCCTGGCATACAGCGGGTGCTCAATAGTTGCTGAATGATCAAATGAATGAATCGGACCCATCCCTCGCCAGTGGCCACCATCAGCTGCGGACAAGCTGGGACTGCCGGGGCAGGGAGAGGGATTGTGGGACACGGCACAGACACCTCAAGTGTCTCCACATCGTCTGATGCCCCTGGGGCAGCATCACCCCCAGCGGAGCGCCACGGAGGTATAAGCCTTGTGAGCATCTGCCTCGTTCATCCTGACGCTCCTCCGTGTTTCTCCCAGGGCTGTGACCAACTGGGATCTTGGGGCAGCAGTGAGGGGCTGACCGAGCTGGACGCTGCGGGGCCCCGGGGCCTTCCTAGTGTGTCTGCAGATGTCTGGCTAGGGACTTGCCTTTGGATGGGACGAGCCATGAGCTTACAGCCCCCTCTCGGGTGGGGCTGAGGCTCTGCAGGAGACACAGGTGACACCCCGCCTGCCTCGGGCCGGAACTCCAGGGTGCACCTCCGGCTCAGGGTCGTGTCTCCCAGCCGAGACCAGCTCCTTGCTCAGCGGCCCCCCCACCCACCCAGCTTCCGACTCGGGCTCTGCTTCCAGGAACCCCACCTCGAATGGGGGGTGTTCGATTGTTTTGAAGACGCCGTTGGATTGAGTTTGCCCTTTCTTAGACTCTTCGCGTCTCTATCCACACAACGGGCTGGGCACCTTCCTTCCTTGTGTCTCTGCCTGGTTTTACGATCAGGGTCATGTTGGTGTCGAAAAAGAAACCGACTAGGGGCGCTGGGGGGGCTCAGCCGGTTAAGCGTCCAGCTCTCGGTTTCAGCTCAGGTCACGATTTCAGAGATCGTGAGTTCAAGCCGCGCGTCAGGCTCTGCGCTGGCAGCGGGGAGCCTGCTTGGGATTCTCTCTCAGGAGAAGTAAACTTTAAAAAAAAAAAAAAAAAGAAAGAAACCAACTAAAGACAAAACGAGACAGGAGAGGGGCCACGGGCTGTAGGAGGCCCTGCGGGCGACACCCCCTGTCTTCCCCCAGTCTCCGGCCCCCCACCTTGGCTGGAGGCGCCCTGTGGTCCCGGGGCCAGGTGCTGCTGGCAGGGGGCGCGGGCTGGAGGGGAGGACCACTGCCCCCCGGCCACCCCCGGTGGGACGGGGGCAGGGAAAGCCTCAGGCGTGTCTGTGAGCCTGGCCCCCAGAGCTCCTTTCTCCCCCCATCGCACACCCCGCCCCCTTCCGTCCTTTCCCCAGGACCCCCTCCCAAATAAAGGACTCAGATGCCAATTCTCTCCCGAGCTCTCCTCTGTGATCCTTCTCAGCCCCGTGGCAAGACCTCAGGCAGGCGGGGGCGCCTCTCCGGGCCTCAGTCTCCTCGTCTGCGAAGCGCGGCCCACGGCGTCGGCTCCGGATCAGGAGACGCCGGCCAGGAGCACCCCCACCCCCGAGGACATGGCCGGACGGGTCGTCGGATGAGCTTTATTGAGCGCCCCTAGCAGGCCAGATGCTTCAGCCGCCAGCAGTGCTGGAGGCAGCGAAGCTGGTGTCTGAGGTGGGGCCAGCTGCACGTGACCTCCGTGGTGGACTCGGACGTGTACTCGGCCGAGGACCCGCACGGGCAGGGGGCCGGCAGCTGGGGCGCCGAGGTGCTGCTGGTGGGCGGTGGGCTGCCCTTGGAGGCCTGGGGGGCCGGCTCCCCCGGCCCGTCCGAGGCCTTCCCGGGGGGCTGCGCCACGGGGGGACCCTGGCTGGGGGAGGTGCTGGTGCGCTGCTTGGGGCCCGCGGGCTGGGGGGCCGGCTGGGGTTGGCCCGAGGAGGTGACAGATGACGGGGGGCGCGGCTGGCCGGAGGAGCTCACTCGTGCCCGGAGCCGAAGCTGGCTCTGGGACTTGGAGGGCAGCCGGGAGCCGCCGGCCGGGGGGTCCGGCGGGGACTGGCCCGAGGTGGTCTGGGAGGCGCTCCCAGGGAGCGGCTTGCTCGGGGAGGCGGGACTGGCGGGGGGCTCCCCCGAGGCGTCAGTCGAGGAGTTCGTGGAGGGCTTGGGGTGTGATGTGCCCCCCCGCTCGCCAGGCGGCAGGTCTGCGTAGCGGCTGGACGAGGGTTTCACTTGTCCTTCTGGGGCTGGGTCACGCTGGCTTGGGCTGCAGAGAGATGGCCGTGAGGGGGTGAGGCAGGCCCGGCCCCGGGGCCGCAGGGAGTCAGTCGGGGGCGAGGCGGCCGGGGCCGGGGCCGTCTTCCCACCCTCCGTGGGGACAGCGCCCGCACACGCGGGCCTTGCCGCCCAGGCCCGGGAGTACGTACGCTGGGCTCCAAGGGCAGCGGCGGGGGTGACGAGAGCCCGGCCGCGGGCCAGGGTCTGCATGACTGGTTCCCGAAAGCGTGGGAGAAAGAGGCTGACAGTGAGGGGGTGCAGCCACACGGAGGCCAGACGGGGGCCGGGCAGGGGCAGGAGGGGAAGTGGGCAGGGGCGGGCGGGCGGACAGGGCCTGCGGCGGACCGACGCCCCCGCACCCTGCGAGCACACACCGTCCCGGGTTATTGCCACGGCCACGTCCAGGGCTCTCCCGCCGAGGTCTCTCACGACGCTGTCCACGGCCTCGTGGTGCTTTAGAAACAGCGGCCGTATCGCGCGATGATACAGCATGTGAGCCCCGTTCCAGGGCCCGGGAACCATGCAGAACAACAGGAAGGCGCACTGCGGGCACGGGGCGGGGGTCAAGACCCCGTGCGGGGCAGGCCTCCCCCACCAGATGGACCGCCTCCATGAGACGCCCCTGGGGGGGGGGCGGGGGGCTAGTTCCGCAGAGAAGGGGCCGGGTCTCCCCCTCACACCCCGGGCCTCCCGGGGGCCACCCACCTTGCCCGCGTAGTAGAAAGGGAACCAGGACAGGAGTAGGTCGCTGAAGAACTCGGCCAGCCCGAACAGTCCATACACCACCCAGTAGGTGAGCCACACCGTGTCGTCCTCTTTGCTTGGGCTCTCGATAGCTTTGATTCTGGGGGCGGGGAGGCGCGCAGAGTCAGGGGCCGTCCAGAGCCCCCGACACCCCCTCCCAGCGCCCGGACAGCCAGCGGGCACTCACGAAGCATATGCTGGGTACACAAATCCGATTACATTGCACAGTAGAGACGCCCCGAAGCCGAACAGAAGATACAGGCTTAGCAGAGTGGCGGCTCCTGCGGGAGGAGAGGAGAGGGTGTGGGCGGGGCGGCGCGCTCCGAGCCGACCCTGGCACCGGAGGCCTCCTCCTGGCCTGGCAGACCCAGGCTGCCACACTCGCTACGAGAGACCCCTCCGGGATAGGCCTGCTGCCCCCGCAGCGCCCCGGTGACGCCTACTATGGCCCTGAGCCCCGTGTCCCCTCGTATATGCAACCAGTTATCAGTCGGTCCCCCCCACCCCCGAACGGTGAACTCCCCAAGGGCAGGTGGGGACCTTGGCCCTGATGGGTAGAGTAGTTAGTTGCCCAATGAACACGTGTTGAATGAGTAAGTGACCACCTGCAATCCTAACTGCCTTACTCTGGGTCCCGAGGGGAGGGCCGGGCACAAAAGCCCAGCATTTGAATGCAAACAACGGGAGAAAAACCTAGAAGTAAGGCTGCTCATTCCTTCATTAAGATGTGATTCCCGGAGGCGCCTGGGCGGCTCAGGTCAAGATCTCGCAGCTCGTGAGTTCGAGCCCCGCATCGGGCTCTGTGCTGACAGCTCGGAGCCTGGACCCTGCTTCGGATTCTGTGTGTCTGTCTTTCTCTACTCCTCCCCCGCTCAAGCTCTGTCTCTCTCTCCCTCTCAAAAATAAATGAACATCAAAAAAAGAAGACTTGATTCCCAGTGAGCAGAGAAAGGCAACATTGGTAATCTTTATCTCAATACGGTTTTTCATCCTGGCCACCGCAGACGATCCGGGCCAGAACATCTTTCGTGGGGGCGCCCCGGGAACTGCGGGGGCTGAACAGCATCCCTGGCCCCCACTCATCCGTGCCAGGAGCGCCCCCAGCCGCGATGTCCCCAGACGTTGTTCAGTACCCCGAGGGGGACAGCATAGCCTCAAGTGAGGGCTGTTGTCTTAGTGGGAGACAGCTGAACGTGGCAGTGTCCCCCAGACCCAGGAGAGCCCTCTGCCTTTCCACTCACTGCGTGACACCGAGCAAGTCTTTCTCGCTGCTTGGAGCCTCAGTCTCCCCATCTGTCAATGGGGTGGTAATGACCCTGCCTCCTCAGGCGGCCTTGGGGATAGCTAATGCCACCCAACAGAGAGAGCTCCTCTCTTCTACAGGTTTGCTGAGCACCTTCTGGGGGGTACAAACACATTCCCAGTGACGGGCACACACTGCTGGGGGAGGTGGGGAGCCAGGAGTGTTAGCTGCTCTGCAAAGAGTCCTCGTGAACCCTGCCTTCATAAAGTGCTCAGGTCTCTGTGCTTCCCTGCTGTGTCTCACTCACTGGCCAGAACAACAGGGCAGCTGGGAGGAGGGGGGACCAAGGTCACTCAGAGAGCCTCTGGGCTCCTGGGAGCATTTTACAGCCTCCGGCCTCCTCCCCAGGCGGTTATCTGTAGAGACAGAGGTCACTTGCGTCCCAAAGGGCACCCCCTCCCTTCCCTCCACCTGGGTTAGTCTTTATCCCTCGGGTCTGGGGTCAGGACAGGGAAGGGGGCCTCCCCAGTTGGCCCCAGGAGGTCTGGTCACTGCCTCATCTGGGTTTCCTTTGTTACCTGGGCTGGGGATTTGACCATCTGGGGCGGGTGGGGCCCAAGGGGGATGTCACCCCCAATTGCTAGTTGGGGGGAGCAGGTTTCCCAGGGCACCTCTCCCTCAATCCCTATTCCTGCAGCCTCAGCAATGGGAGGATGAGCTTGGACATTTGACGGGGGGGGGCACCATCCCAGAGATCAGCAACAGACAGGGCTCAGGGAGGGGGGTGGGTAGGGAGGGGCGAATGCTCCAGACGGGGGGGGGGGGCAGAGGCAGCCTTCCACAAAGCCCCTGACTCTCTGGGCCTCAGTTTCCCCCCCCCCCCTGTGCCTCCCAGCTTCCCCGAGAGGCCCCTCCTCAGGGCTCTATGACTAAAGCCCCGCCCACGGGTATCAGGGATGTGGAAAGTCAGCAGAGAAGTCAGGGCCTGCTCCCAGGGACAGGTTCCTGGCTAGGCTGACATGGCCTGGGCACTGGAGGCCTGGGGGAGTAAACTGTGGACCTTCCCTGCCTGGCACGGATTCCCCAGCTGGGGGAAAATGGGAGGAAAGTGGACTGCTGGGATCAGTACATATGTCCCTGTCCTCACCCAAACCGCCCCCCCCCCCCCCACTTCTGGACAAAGTGTTCCTGGAATTCGCTCCAGGGGGCTTCCTGGAAGAGGTGGCATGGGGCCTGGGACATGGAAAAAGAGGGGAGGGAGCGTTTAAGGAGTACTTACTAGACAGTTTGGGAGAGTGGCAGGGGGCATCCAAGGCCACTGAGGAAGAGGAAGAGGAGGGGGACTGGAGGGGTAGCAGTCAGAAGGGCTGGCTCCCCGCTCTGTGGCCCCCCAGCCAATATTTGCCCAACCCCACCACAGGGTCAAACAACCCAGCCCAACCAGTTAGGCACAGTGGGCCAAAGCACAGGGTGGGAGAGGGACAGGGCACGCCAAGGGGAGGTGACTGGTAGGAAAACAATGGGGGGAGGGGAATGGGAGTGACCCTTCTCCTCCTGGCCTGGAGCATGGGGGGGGGGGGGGATGGAAAAATCTCTACACTTGCTTCCAGGCTGACGTTCCTGTGGGACGGGGGTGTGGCAAGACTCCCAGGGCGCTGGCTGTCTACCCGCCCGCTCTCCCCTCTCCCAGGGTGGACGGAGCAACTGGAAGAACCGGACTTTGGCCTGGAATTCACCCAGGGCCACGACGGAGGGGGCAGCGAACGGTCTCCGACCTGAGGACTGGAGTGGAGGTACTACTGGGCCCGAGAGAGGGAGTGACACTAGCCAGAGGTCGCAGGGCGGGGGCAGAGGAGGGGCTGCGGGCAGACGCAAAGTCCTGGTCCATGACCCCTCAGGATCTGTCTCACCAGGGGGGTGCTCCCCACCGTCCGAGCCCGGACCCTGCAGAAGACGCCGGCCGGAAGGGGCCAGGCCCGGGACCCCGTTGCCCCAGGGCCTCAGTGTGCCCATCGGCGAAATGGGACAGGAGCCCAGAGCGCCCCGGACTGCTCACCCGTGGCTAAGTACCGCTTGTCGACACCTGTCTTGGCTTCGAGCGCCCTTAGCGCTTCGGTGGCCAAGTTCCTTTGTTCCAGAAAGTGCTCGAAGCGCTGGCGCAGGCCGTCCATGACACCGGCGAGCCGGGGCCTGGCAGCCCGAGCTCGACCGCGGCCCCGCACACCTGCCCCGCAGCGCGCGTGCCGCTTTACCCAGGTGCGAGAAGCCCCGCTCCGCCCCCGAGCTGGTCTCCGCCCCTGCGCCGGTCTCCGCCCCCTGCCCCCCACTCCGGCCAATGGGAGGGCAGGGCGGACAAAGGAGGTGGGGCCTGCCCCTTCTCCCCCGCCGCATTGCCCTCTGGCGGGCCGCCGGCCGCCCCAGCTGCGACGCCGGGGGCAGAGGGCGGGGCGCGGGGGCCGAGGGTGCCGATTGGCGGAGCGGAAGCGGGACGTAGCTGATTGGAGGGGTGGGGTCATGGCCGGGGATTATTGGCTGAGCCGTTGCGGGGGTGGAGCTGGGGGAGGAGGAGAGAAGCGTGCCGAGGGGCGGAGCTGGCGGGAGGAACTGGAGAAAGACCAGAGCTGATTGGCGAGAACAGAGGAGGGGCGGGGTTGACCATAAAGGGGCGGGGGACAGGCTCTCGGAGGAGGGGGGGGAATGGGACGGAGCTAAACTGGGGAGGCGGGACTTACTCAGAAGAACAATTCCGGTTGGGCCGGGTAGGAGGCAGGACTAATTCTAGAGGGAGGGGTGGGCAGGCAAGGGGGCGGGGATAAGGGGGCGGGCCAGGGGTAGCAGCCTTGAACACTCTCCTCTAGGTCGGTCGGAAGTTTTGGTCACTGTACAAATGAGGGAGACTGAGGCTCCAGAGGGTTTGGATCTGTGGAAGACCAGGGCGGGGGTGTTCCCCGCCCCCCCCGCCCCGTCTTCGGCCGGATCTTCGCGCTCCTTGAGGTGGGGGGGGGGGGGGGAGAGAGACAGCCGCAAGGACCCCTGGGAGTTGACGCCTTTCAGGGGTTGCTATGGCCCCGGGGGCGGGGCGGGCGCTTGGGCCCACTCGGCGGTTTGGCCAGGGGGAGGGGTTTCGGAGGCCCCGCCCCGGCCCCGCCCCCCGCCGCCATGCGGCCCGCCTGGATTGCGCTCTGGCTGCGCCTTGCCTTGGCTCTGGGCCTGGCCCTCGTTGGCCCCCTGCCTGTGGGGTGGTCCTCGGCCCGGGTCCCCATCTATGTCAGCAGCTGGGCCGTGCGGGTGTCCCAGGGTTACCGGGAGGCCGAGCGCCTGGCGCTCAAATTCGGCTTCGTCTACCTGGGGCAGGTGGGTGGCACCCGAAGGGACAGGAGGGGCAGGGGCTGGACACCCCTCCGGCAGACGGGAGGGGTACCCAAGATATCAAGGACCCCCAGCTCACCCAGGCCTCGACCAGCTTCAGACTCTGGGACCCCCAGAGGGCACCTGAAGCCCCCAGCGGCGCACCTGGTTGGGGGAGGATGGTGGCCACTGTCCTGGGGACTCCGCCTCCGAGGCAGGTGCCATCGTTGTGGATGATCCCTCGCGTTCCCAGATCTTTCCTGACGGGCAGTTCTTCCACCTGCGGCACCGGGGCGTGGTCCAGCAGTCCCTGAGCCCACACTGGGGCCATCGCCTGCGCCTGAAAAAAGACCCCAAGGTGAGCCTGCTCAGCCACTTGTTATCCAAGCCACCTGCCCTCTCTGAGTCTCGGGTCCACTTGGTCCCCCAGTCTGTACGATAGGGACCATCCGTGGACAGCAACAGGGCACGTGTGCGTGCTGAGCTCACCTCGGGGCCTTGGCACACTGTCAGCATTTCTTTTTGGCCCCCCCCGCCCCCATCTTCTCTCTCCCCCTAAAGGTCAGGGTTCCCACATACTCTGTAAAGACGGCAGATAACGTTCTAGTTCACGGGATGGAGAGAAGGGAATTGGTCCTTTTTATGACCGGGAGTAGGAATCCTGCCTGAAGTCAGCCAGTGAGGCTGTGAGATGCTCAGAGAGGTGCCAGATTGGGAAAAGGCTTTAGATGCCAAGCTGGGGACTTGAGGCTGAGTTTGTAAACCCTCAGGAGCCCAGATGGGGTTTGGGCTGGGGGGGCTGATCAGCATGGAGGCGAGAGGCTTGATAACTTGAAACCCACTGGGAGCACTGGGAACGGGGAGAAGTTGCCAGTTCAAGGTGTGGTTTGCACGAGAGAGGCCAGGGCTTGCCAATGGATTAGACGTGTGGGACAGAGAGAAATTGGGGCCAGCTCCCGAGTCTGGAGCTGGGCACATGGGGAGACAATTGCACCATCACTGGGATGAGGGTGAGGGCACAAGAGCTAGTTCAGGGCGGGGCAGGGCGGGGGGAGGGAGATCAACAAGGAAGAAAGAAGGACAAAAAGGTCTGAGGAAGACCAACCTGGGGCGGGCAGAATGGCTGTGTGCAAAGGCCCTGGGGTGAGGCAGCCACTGTCACTGCAGCAGAGGGAGGCTGGTGGGGGCCAGAGAGGCAGGGCTTTGTGGGCCCTGGAGAGGGGGGCAGCATGGGAGGGGCTCTGCAGAGGGCGATGCTACTGTGTTGTAGAGAGGCAGGGGGGCAGGTGGGGAACCAGGGCGGAGGCAGGTATGGCCATCCAGGGATGTCTTACGAGGGGTGGCCGCTACAGCAGGGAGATGGGCAGGTCTTGGGCCGAAGGACCTAGAACAGGGACTGGGGAAGGGATAGGGCTGGGCCTCAAGAGCAGTGGGCCCTGGGGACTGGTGCTAGGGCCTTGGCCCCTCTGAAGGCAGAGCCCCAGGCACACGGGGACCCCAAGGAGCAGCCTCAGCAAGCACGAGGTCCCGGGCCCCGTCCCACACCATGACGGACCCAGGACAAGCAGCGGGCGACCCAGACACAGCCCCGCTCCAGCCGCGGCCCACACAGGGTCGTCCCCTGGTGGGCCTGGGGAGGAGACCTACGCAGGCCCTGGAGGCAGACTCGGGCCCCGCGGCCGGAATTGGTGGGAAAGGCTTGGTGGAGCCGGTCAGGGCCCCGCCAGGTGCGCGGGTGTGAGAGCCGCACCGGCGGGTGGAGGGGTGGGGGGCGGGCTGGCTCTGGGGGCCCGGCGCCCCCCTGCAGTGCGCGTCTGTCTGCAGGTGCAGTGGTTCGAGCAGCAGACGCTGCGGCGGCGTGTGAAGCGCTCGGTGGTGGTGCCCACGGACCCCTGGTTCTCCAAGCAGTGGTACATGGTGAGCGGGCCGGGCCGGGCGGTGGGGCGGGGCGGGGCCGGGGCCCCGCTGACCCCAGCCCCTGCCTTGCACAGAACAACAAGGTGCGGCCGGACCTGAACGTCCTGCAGGTCTGGAGCCAGGGGCTGTCGGGCCGGGGCATTGTGATCTCTGTCCTGGACGATGGCATCGAGAAGGACCACCCGGACCTCTGGGCCAACTACGTGAGACCGTGGGGACTGGGGTGGGGGCTGCGCCAGGTCCCGCGGCCTGCCCCCGTCCCTCACGTCCCCGCTCGGCCCCCAGGACCCCCTGGCCAGCTACGACTTCAATGACTACGACCCAGACCCCCAGCCGCGATACACGCCCGGCGACGAGAACCGGTGAGGGGCGGCGTCCTGCGGGGTGTGTGAGGGCGGCGCCAGTGCCTTGTGGGGAGCCGGGGGGTGGGGGGAGGTGTGGGACTGGCCGCCCTCTCTGCCTTGGCGCCAGGCACGGGACCCGCTGTGCCGGGGAAGTGGCCGCAATCGCAAACAACGGGTTCTGTGGAGCGGGTGTCGCCTACAATGCCCGGGTCGGAGGTATCGGGGCCCGGCTCCCGCACCCCGGGGACGGAGGGCGGCCCGGACGGCACGGGGCGCCCAGGGATTGCGGGCAGAGTTAGGCGGCTCTGGGGGATGCAGGGCCCAAGCTCAGGTAGGGGGAGAGCTGAGCCCCGCGCAGACGCCCCCGCTCCAGAGGGGGCCTGGGGGGGGGGGGCGGGACTGACCGCGGAGGCCGGACGCCCACCTCTGCAGGCGTGCGCATGCTGGACGGCACCATCACGGACGTCATCGAGGCCCAGTCGCTGAGCCTGCAGCCGCAGCACATCCACATCTACAGTGCCAGCTGGGGCCCCGAGGACGACGGCCGCACGGTGGACGGCCCGGGCGTCCTCACCCGCGAGGCCTTCAGGCGCGGCGTGACCAAGGTGAGCCCACCCCGGGGGCCTCGGAGGGCCTGGGCCGGCCCTGGAGGCCGACGCGCCCATCCGCTCCCTCGTGCCCACGTGCAGGGCCGCGGTGGGCTGGGCACTCTCTTCGTCTGGGCGTCGGGCAACGGCGGCCTGCACTACGACAATTGCAACTGCGACGGCTACACCAACAGCGTGTACACGCTCTCCGTGGGCAGCACCACCCGCGAGGGCCGCGTGCCCTGGTACAGCGAGGCCTGCGCCTCCACGCTGACCACCACCTACAGCAGCGGCGTGGCCACCGACCCGCAGATCGTGAGGGCCGGGGACGGGTCCTGGGGGCAGGGGGAGGCCCCCCCTCCGCGCCCGCCTCCCCCTCCCCTCCTCCCCTCCCTTCCCTCCCCCTGTCTCCTTTCCCTTCCCATCTGTCCTTGTCCCACCTTCCCCCCACGACCCTGTTGTCTTCCCCCTTGGCGCCTCCCCTCCCCCACCCCTCCCTGCCCGTCCCCTCCCCCCACCTTCCGTCCCGCCCCCCACTTTCCCCCCTCCCAGGGCTGCCCTGTGGCACCTGGAACACAGAGGGGTCCCAAGACCAGGCCCCAGTGTCCTCACCCCTTCGTCTACCCTCCTGTCTCTCTGGCGGGGCAGGCTCCCCAGCTGTGTGACCTGGGTGGCGCTCAGGGCCCCGTGCCTGGAGGTACCTCTGCGGCACCTTCTTGAATCCTTGATGCATTTTGCACAAAGGCCGGGTCTCCCTGTGCACCGGTCCCCCCCAAGCCCCCGTCTCTGCCCCTAGGTCACCACGGATCTGCACCACCGGTGCACGGACAAACACACGGGCACCTCGGCGTCGGCCCCGCTGGCCGCGGGCATGATCGCCCTGGCTCTGGAGGCCAAGTAGGTGCTGGAGGAGACCCCGCTTACTGCGCTCACCACCCCCCCCCCCCCACTCGGCCCGGCATGGCCCCAGCTCACCTACCCTCGCCTGCCCCCAGCCCGTTCTTGACATGGAGGGATATGCAGCACTTGGTGGTCCGTGCGTCCAGACCCGCGCAGCTCCAGGCTGAGGACTGGAGGACCAACGGCGTGGGGCGCCAAGGTGAGGCGGGGCCGGGCGGAGCGGGGGACGCCACGCCCCCAGGGCGAGTGACCGCCGCCCGTCCACGCAGTGAGCCACCACTATGGCTATGGGCTGCTGGATGCCAGGCTGCTGGTGGACATGGCTCGAACGTGGCTGCCCACACAGCGCCAGCAGAAGTGCGTCATCGAGATCGTACACACCCCCACGTGAGCAGCCCTCCGCCGCCGCGCCTCCGCCGTGTCCGCCTGTCCTCTCCCCGCACCCGTCATCGCCGCGGGGGAGGGGGTGACAGACGCGTGGGGCCCAGCACCCGTTGCCTCACTTTCCCCATCTATAAGATGAGAAAGAGGGTGGGCTCCACGACGTGAGCCCAGACCCCGGTGCCCCCCCCCCCCGCAGGCCCGCAGAAGGGGCGCTCACAGCCCGCGCCGCCCCCAGCCCCATCTTGCCGCTGACGCAAGTGAGGAGGAACGTGTCGGCGTGCGCTGGCCGAGCCAACCACATCCGCTCGCTGGAGCACGTGCAGGTGCAGCTCTCGCTGTCCTACAGTCGCCGCGGGGACCTGGAGATCTCGCTCACGAGCCCCATGGGCACCCGCTCCACGCTCGTCGCCATCAGGTGCAGGGGTGGGGTACCTGGCCCCGCGGCAGCCGCTCTGTCCTTCCCCGGGTGTGGGCAGTGCGCTGTGGGGTCGGGGGCGGGGGGGGGGGGGTCTGCTCAGGCCGGACACCCGGCGCGCTCCCCCCCTCGGGAGCCCTGCCAGCAGCCGTGCTCGGCCCTGCAGACCCCACTGTCCTCGGGGCTTTGAAGCCCCCCCTCCACCCCCGCCCACCCTGCCTCCTGCCCCAGACCCTTGGACGTCAGCGGCCAAGGCTACAACAACTGGATCTTTATGTCCACCCACTTCTGGGACGAGGACCCGCGGGGCCCGTGGACGCTGGGCCTGGAAAACAAGGGCTACTACTTCAACACGGGTGAGAGTGACACCCAGGCTGGGGCCTCGGGCCCTGGACCGGCCTGGGATCCCCCCCTGCAGAGGGGTCCGGGGTCTCCCTGGGGCACTGAGCGGGTATTTCGGAGAATAGTAGATGCCAGTTACCGGCGCCCGGTGGGCGTCCGGCCTGGGGGCCATCGGCGTCTGGGACTCCGGGGCGGGGCGGGGCGGCCGGGGAGAGGAGCCAGGAGGGCGGACCAGGTGCCGACAGCCTGTCCCCCTTTGCGCCGTGCCCCCCGCGACCCCCGCCCAGGGACGCTGTACCGCTACACGCTGCTGCTCTACGGGACGGCCGAGGACATGACGGCGCGGCCCCCGGGCCCCCAGGTGACCAGCAGCGCGTGCGTGCAGCGGGACACAGAGGGGCCGTGCCAGGGTGAGTGCCTGGCGCGGCACGGCCTGCTCGCTGGGGGGGCGGCAGCAGCGGGCAGTGTGCGTGTGCGGCCCGGGGCGGGAGGGCATACGGGTCAGCGGGCCCTGGCCTCACACCCCAACGTACGTGTGCCCCGTGCAGAACGCCACGGCCCCGCCCACGTCCTGGGCCACCTCCGCCTCTCCTACTGCCCGCCCAGGTACTTTGGCCACACCCGGCAGCCAGTGACCGCTCGGCCCGGCCGCTCCCGCCCTGTGCGTCTGCTCGAGCCGCCGCGCCTCCTGCTACACCTGCCTCGGCCGCTCCCCGCTCACCTGCACTGCCTGCCCCCCCGGCCTCCACACTGGACGAGCGTCGCGGCTCCTGCTCAGGACCCGTCCCTCCCAGCGGCCTCCCCCAGCCCGCCGCAGTCGCCCACCCCGGCCGCCACCGCGGCCGAGCCTGGGCCGTGGTACTGGCCCCGCTGGCCGTGGCCTTCGGGAGCCCCTCACTCCGCAGCGTCCTCGCTGTAGGCTGCCCACCGCTGTGTGCGGGGGCCCCCCCGCCACCACCCCAGGTCCAGCTGCTGGCCGGGACCTAGAGACACCTGAGTAGGGGGCAGACGTGTCTGTGCCGGCACTGCCATCCTGCTCCTTTGCTCCAGACTGGAACCTGGGCTGGGGGGTGCAGGGACCCGCCCCCGGAGGCTCTGGCTAATCACTGAGGCCCTCAGGCCAGGGGCGGCCTGCTGGAATCCCGAACCCGAAATTGGCAAGTCGCGGTGAAAGAGAGAGAGAGAGAGAGAGAGAGAGAAGTCTAGCTACACGGTTTGGGGTGGGGGCAGGGTGGGATGGGGCAGAGGCTGGGCTGTGACAGCCGTCCCTTCCCAGCCCCAGAAGTGGGGGGAGGGGCAAGGGGAACCAATGACAGCATCCAGAGTCTCTGGCACCATGTCAGACCTCGGAGTTTGCAAATAAAGGTTGAAGAGGAGGTGCCAAGTCTGTGGTCTCCTTTGGGGCAGGGGCAGGCCCCCGTCCCCGTGGCATGGTTGGGGGTTCCCCCGCACCCCGCTTGGAAACGGTCTTCTCCTGGAGGACCCTGTGGCCCACAAGGGAAAAGGGGCAGCTGGGACCCGGGGCCCCCAGTCTGCTGGGGGCAGGAGTGAAGTGGGGGGGTTCCCAGGGCGGCACGCTGCATTCCTAACTCCTCCTAAGTTTCCCTCGTCCTGTTGGGGTGTTTCTCTTTGACGCTGATCATTAAGAGAAGCATGATTCCCTTGGGGCGCCTGGGTGGCACAGTCGGTGAAGCGTCCGACTTCAGCCAGGTCACGATCTCGCGGTCCGTGAGTTCGAGCCCCGCGTCGGGCTCTGGGCTGATGGCTCAGAGCCTGGAGCCTGTTTCCGATTCTGTGTCTCCCTCTCTCTCTGCCCCTCCCCCGTTCATGCTCTGTCTCCCTCTGTCCCAAAAATAAATAAACGTTGAAAAAAAAATTAAAAAAAAAAAAAAGAGAAGCATGATTCCCAAATGAGCATGCGTGTGGCTGTTCCCCGCCCCGCAGGTAGGTCTGTGGAGTTATAACAATCGTGCTGCTTCTCTACTCCCCGAGCGAGAGTCGTGGGGAGGCCGAGGGAATTATGGGCTGGAGGCATGTTGCTTTCACTGGCCCCCAAGCTGGATTTTCCCGTTCTGGACGTTTCACACACGTGGACTCACACCCTGTGTGGCCTCTCGTGTCTGGTTCCCTCCCTGAGTTTTGTGTGTTCAGCCCTGAAGACGGCGGGTGTCCTCGCTCCTGCTCGCGGCCGAGTGGGCGGACAGTGTGTTGATCCATTCATCCATCCATGCACAGTTGGGCTGTTTCTACATCCCGTGAGTTGTGAATCGTGCTGCTGTGAGCGTGTGTGCGGATCTGAGCGCCTGCCAGGGCCGGGCCGTGCGTCCAGGGGTGCTTGGCCGCCTTCTTGCAGTTTTGGTGGCCTCATCTGTGCAACAGCACCAAGCCTAGCGCTTGCTTCACCCAACGTAAGATCGAGAGAGGTAGTTTTCCCACTGGCACACAGCAAGCACCCAAAATGTGCCCGCCGGGGGCAGACGCTTCGGGAAACCAGTTCTGTAAACCATTCATCAGAGTTGCCGTATGACCCCGCTTGGCAGAGTTGCCAAGTTCCGCTTCTAGGCATGTCCCCAAGAGAAACGAGAACATATATCTGCACAAAACCGTTACAGGGATATTCTCAGCAGGAGGAATCACGACAACCGAAGATGGAAACAACCGAGATGCCCATCAAGCGATGGACGGTCAATGTGCCCATCGCGCACGCGCACGTCACTCAGGTGTGTCCACGCACGCGCACGTCCACAGATAAACGTGTCCGCCGTGCACGCGCACGTCCCACGGCCGCCAACCCGCCGCCCCGCGCGGAAGGACCCTGAACACACGACGCTGAGGGAGGAAACCAGACGCGAGAGGCCACACGGGGTGTGAGTCCGAGTGTGTGAAACGTCCAGAACAGGCTCATCCACGGACACAAGGGGGGGCTCGTGGGGGCTGGGGAGGGGGGAGGTGCTAACTAATGGGGATGTCTTTTGGGTGATGGAATGTTCTGGAATTAGACTATGGTGGTGGTTGTACATCTCTCTCAAAACCATTGAATTGCACACTTTAAGCAGGTGGACTGTGTAATGTGTAGATAACATCCAGTAAAGCTGTTAAAAGGCACAAAGCCAGCCCTGGTCTCTGAGCCTGTCTTCCCGCCCTAGCTGTCAGGGGACGAACCAGGCAGGGCAGAGGTGGGAGGTGCTACGGACCAGAGGGGCAACTGTGATGGAATCTAGCAGGCTGAGCTCCGTCCGGCGTCTCTGGCCACCTCCCGGGGAATTGGCGCGGCCAGGCCAGCCCCCTCGAGAGGGCAGTTAACTTTGTTCCCACGGCAGCCACGTGGGTTGGGCGCCCTGCCCACTTTGGGCAGAAAACCGGGACTTGGGTGCTTTGTTACGCAGCGAGGGGAGCCGGGACAGGACCCCCTGCCCACCCCATGCTCTTCCAGGCCTGGCGCGCCGGGGAGGTTGAGGTCACGTACTTCCCAGGTCCAGTCAAACCATTGAGGACCTTTAGAGGCGCGGCGCCTTTAAGAGGGGGTGTGGCCTCCTGACAAGCGGCGGGCAGGTGCCGGAGGAGGCTCGAAGTACGCGTCACGTGCCTGCTGGGCGGGGCCGGGCTGCGACCGGAAGCGGAAGTGGGTTGTCGGCGGGGCCGGCGGCTCAGCGCGCGCGCCTGGGTCAGGCGGTAGTGCTTTCGGGGCATTAACGGGGAAACTGAGGCGGGGATGGAGTCGGATGCGGAAACCCCTGGCCCCAAGTTGTCGGTCGTTGGGCGGGCCAGGGGCGAGGCGAGCCCAGCGGGGCGGGGCAGGGTGGGCTTCCCCGGGCACGGGGCTCTGATGGGTGTGTAGGAGGAGTTCACTGGACGGAGGAAGGGCCCAGGGAAACGCCGAGAGGGAGACGCCCCCGACAACTGCCTTTTCTCTCGCCTCCAGGGATGGGTTCCAAGGCCAAGAAGCGGGTGGTACTGCCCACTCGCCCAGCGCCCCCCACGGTGGAGCAGATCCTGGAGGACGTGCGGGGTGCGCCCTCCGAGGACCCCGTTTTCACCGCCCTGGCCCTGGAAGGTAGGGGGGAGTCCGGGCACGAGCGGGGGGGGGGGGTGGGTCGACCCTGAGACCCCAGCGGCAAGGGGCGGGGAGAAGCGCTGTGCGGCCGAGGAGTTAGGAGCTTCGATTTCAGCGCGGTCCTTACCCTTTCTGAGCTTCCGCGGCACGTCTGTAAAGTGGGGCGCAGCTGCAGAGGGGCGTCTGGAACGGGGGTCCGCAGTCGGGTCCGCCGCCACATCCCGGTTGTCGCCTGTTCTGGTAAAAAGCCAGGGAGCTAGAAATGGATTTTTGACTCAGCCCGCGGAGCGCGCGGACTCTGGATCTCGGGGTTGTGGGTTCCTGCCCCACGCCGGGTGTGGAGATTATTTAAAAGTGAAATCCTAAAATTAAAAACACGAACAAACGGATTTTTCAGTGGCGGTGGGGGAGAATACTCGGTGAGAAGGGGAATGGCTTGAAGTTGGGATTTCGGTGGCCCTGTCGCTGTACTGGCACAGAGCCCGCTCGCTTAGCTGTGACCCTGATGAGGTTCGTTTACTCACTCGTTCAACCTTCCCGAAGAAGGTACCGGCCTCGTGCCAGGTGCTGCTCTGGGCACTGGGTCGGGACGTGAACAAAGTCGAGGCCAGTGCCCGCCCTCGGGCTGGTCTAGTGGGAGGAGAATTCACCCTTAAGTCTTGTGAAGCCATAGATGGTGAGAAACGTTTTGGGATTTTTTTTTTTTTAAGTTTATTTACCTATTTTGAGAGAGGGAGGGAGGAAGAGAGAGAATTTTAAGCAGGTGCCATGCTCAGCGCGGAGCCTGACGCGGGGCTGGAACTCTGGAACTGTGAGATCATGACCTGAGCTGAAATCAAGAGTTGGACGCTTGACCAACAGACTCATCCATCCGCCCCTGCTTTGGGAATTAAAAAAAAAAATTAAGAAGTAGTAAAAATTGGGTTCTTTGCTCCGTGTGGCCATGCTTCAGGTGCTCGAGAACCACTCCTGGCTGGCGGCTGGTTCTGTATTGGACAGCTCACCTGCAGGGCATTCCACCATCCAGAATGTTCTGGAAGGTGGGGCACAACTGGTGTTTATCCCTGTCCTGCAGCTGCTTCTTGGAAGGCTGCTTGAGCCCAGGGCCCCCAGCATCCTGACGGTGGGGAGACTGAGGCACGGGCTGCGTTCGGGCTCACTGAAGGGAGAGGGGCTCCCCCCGCTGGCGGGGCTCCTGTCCGAGACCACCTGCAGGCACGTCGGGAGCATCTGACATTTCTCTAGGAGACCTGAGCCCTGTGGAGTCTCTGCTGCTGGCCGGGCGTGGGCTGTTTTAGGAAGCGCCCTCGCTGGGAAACGCGTGTCCCAATCCTCCTCCCAACCCCGGGTCCTGGGTCTCACGAGGTCTCGAGAACGGGGAAAAGGTTGCGGGACGAGAGTGGGGTGGGAGCCAGCCTGCCCTGTGGCTCTGTTGTGGGCCCCCGCCCTCTGCGGGCGGACGAGGAGGCCGATCCCCAGGCAGGGCCTCAGGACAGGGGTGTCCCGCCCCTTCTGTGATCCGTGCCCCCAGCCGGATCCTCTCCCTGTCGCTCCCTGACTGGGGTGCTGTGTGCTGTCCCCAGACTCCCCAGGCCTCTCCGGGAGGGCGGAGGACGTGGAGGCCCAGCAGCAGCAGCTTTACCAGCAGAGCCGCGCCTACGTAGCCATGAATCAGCGTCTGCAGCAGGCGGGCGACGGGCTGAAGCAGAAGCGTGAGGACCTGTGGCGGGCTGGCGAGGGGCTGGAGCGGGAAGTCCGCCTGCTGAAGCAGGGGGCGCCCCCAGGGGCCGTGGCTGCCTCCTTGGGCTGACTGGCCCGCCAGCTCGCCTTAGCGCGCACCCCGGCAGGGCGCCCCGCGGCTCACCGGCACCTTTGGTCCCCCCCCCCCCGAGACACCTGACCCGGCACACCTCACACCTGGGCCCCTGGGTCGCATGGCCTGGGCTCGCCCCGGGGCCCGGAGAACCCGGGGCCCACAGCCTGCGTGGGGGGTGACAGACACAGCTGCCTCGCCGGGCGCGGGCCCCTTTCGAGGGGCGGGTCTGGGGCAGTGTGGGTGCCGCCCGCCCTGGCCGTGGAGCCCAGACCGGGCTTCGTGTGGGGTCCCCAGCACCCGAGGGCCGGTCCGTCCAACCTCTCTTTGCCTCTCGCGACCCTGCTTCCCCGCGTCATCGCAACGGAGATGGAACCCTGTGGAACCCCGGCTGTTTTCTCTCTCCGCCCATCTCTGCATGAAGTGCGGAGGGGGGGCCCCCAAGATTCCGGCAGAGCACCCCGTTCCCTCCAGACAGTGGCCGGCTGCTGGAGGAGCGCTTGCCCAGCAGGGCCCGGACCAGAGACGGGGCCTCTGGTGGTGCCCCTACCGAGCACCCTGATCCGAGGCCTGGGCGCTCCTGCGGGGCGGGTTACCCGTCGGGGTGCGGGACCCACCTGGGACTCACCCCATCACAGGGGTGCCTGGCCTGGGCTCCCGGGAGGGGACAAGCTGGCCAGTCTCCCACCCGAGCCCTCGCTGGCTGCCTTCATCCTGGAAGGCTTCGTCTACGGGCAGGTGTATGGAACAGGAGCGGATCTTGAAAAGGGCTTTTGACTCCAAAAGAGCAACTTTCAGGAGACTGGAGCAGAGGCGGCTGGCTGCGAGAGGCGTCCCAGAAGCCAGGCTGCTCGTGGCTGCGCGTCCGGCGCTCCGTGGGAGCTCCGAAGTGCCACAGCAGGACCCTGACACGGGGGACCCCGAGCATCCCCGGAGGTGTTTCTCTTTCCCTGAAGAAGGGGAGCCTGCTTAACCCTGAGACGCCCCAAAACCAAGACCCAGGAAGGGGGCCTTGGGGACGCTTGACCATCGCACGCCCGCCCCGCTGCTCGCGGCACGCCCTTGGTGAGAAGTTCTTCCGCTTTCCCTGCCTGGCCCTGGTCTCCAGCGCTTCCTGACTCCGGGGTGCTGTCCACTCGGAGTCCCCTGGGGTCAGGCAGGGGCACACCCGCTGGCCTCCCGGTGCTGTCGACCTGGGACCCCGGCCCACGCTCAGGCTCTGCGTCCAGGGACCTGCCCAAAGGGGCATCTGCCTGCTCCCGGCAGAAGCCAGGCTGGGCCATCACCCGGACCCCAGAAGGGGTGGGCAGGACAGAAGGCCCCGGAGTCCCCTCCTGGCCCCCCACCCCTTCCTCGCCCACTTGGAAACGCAGCCACAAGCAGCAGAGCGCGATTCAACAGCTGTTTATTAAAGGTGCATGTGAGACGCCTGGTTCCGTGGCTTCCTCCCGCCAGACGCCGGCTGCGTGGTCAGTGGGGGTGGATGGGCCGTATTTACACGTGGCCTGTGGTGCTGCAGAGACCCGGGACGGAGACACGAAGGGATGAGCCGGGACAACCACGCTCGGGCTGTGGGGTGCCGTGGCCGCCAACCGGGAGGCCGGCGGGGGCGGCAGGGGTGAGGTAATGCTGCGCCAGCGGGTGCGTCCGGCCGGCCCTGGGCCCGAAGTCACAGGCCTGGGGTCACAGTTGTCCCCCTCGGGCTCACCCCAGGAGTGCCCCAGAGGCGGATGGGTCCTTGACGTGTCCCCTTGGCGGGTGGCTGGGTTGGTCCTTTGGGTCCTGAGACCTTAGGTCTTCAGCCCCCGACTCAGGTCGATTGTCCGGTGACCGCCAACCGCCGCCTCCAGAAATCTGTGCCGCCAGGGCCCCTGCGGCCCGCCCAGGCTGGGTGATGAGGTGTGGCTGTGCCCCCAGTGCAGGGGGTTGGAAAAGGCAAAAGTGGCTGCCGGGCACGGGTGGGGAGGGAGCGCCTGTGTGCTGGCCCGCGTGGGGGCTGCCTTCCGGCCCCGCCCGTGGAGAGGCAGGCAGGGGGCGGCAGCGAGGTCTCTCCCCCAGTCTTGGTGGTCTCTCCGCTCGCCCAAGAGGTAGCTCTGGGAGTTCTCCCCACGGCCCACGTGGGGAGACTGAGGCACAGAGCGGCGAAAGCAGTGCCCAGGGTCTCACAGTGCGTGGGTGCTCGAAGCCCCGGGCCCTGTGGCTGGACGAGCCGCTGGCGGGCCTGCTGCCGCCCCTTCCCTCCCGCCAGGCCACTTCGGGGAAGCCTGGCCCGCGGGGACCGGAAGCACAGACAGTGTTTGGCAGTCCCCAAGTCCACAAACGAGCCGGGCGACCCCCAGTCCGGGCCCCACGGGCTACCGCGGGGACGGGGGCCGGGGGTCTCTGACACAGGCCTGTGTGGCCCGAGGGGCGGCCGAGGCCTTACGCGGGCTCACACGCCATCCCTGCCTGCCGGACGCTCAGGTCGGGCCCGGCTCCCGTCCCACGGGATGGGGCATCTGGGGGTGCGATGCAGCGGGGTGCGTGTGGCATCGGGGTCAGCATGGCTCCCAGGGGCTCCCCGAGCCGAGGGTGGTGGCCACTGGAACCCCTTCTGGGTGACGGGGAGGGTCAGTGGTGCCCGCGGGCGGGGGCTCTCCACTGCTCTTCAGAGAAGGGACTTGCGGCAGCCACGCTGTCTCCCCTGACGGCATCTGCCCCGGCGGGGGTGGCGCTCCGGCGGGGGCGGCTGTCTCAGCAGATCCGCTCGCCAGGATCAGCTTCTCCCCGGGGGGCCCCCGCGCCGCAGGAAAGAGGTCGCCGGCTCTCCCTGCAAGGAGGCGTTCTCGGGGCTGAGGCTGAACACGCGCGCACCCGGGGGCCCTGAGCTGCACGTGAGAGGGGAGAAGTGAGGCCTCGGGGCTCGCCGTCTGCCATCCGTCCCCCCCGCCCCCGACCCGGGGCCGGCATCTCCCGCAGCTGTGCCGTCCCTGGCGCGAGGCCCGTGGGGCCCAGCGCTTCGTGCGTGGCGAAGGAGAATGGAATAGAGAAGCGCGGCGGCGGTGGCCTTCGGGGGCGTCCCTCCACACGCTTCCTCCCGCCCGTTGCGGTCGCGCGCCCCCGCCCCAGCCGGGCTGTCTGACCACACCGTTGACCGTCCCCATCGTCCGGGCACCAGTCTCTCCCTGCAGTTCCCGGCCGCCCGGCGGCGGGGCGCTCCCGACTCGCTAGACGGCGCTGTCTGGGGCTCAGCCGCGCCCGCCCCCACACCCCCAGCTGGGGCCGAGGCGGCAAGCGAACCGGCAAAGCCATCATTAACCAATTACGCGGCCTCCGACGCTACAGGCTTCATCCCGGCGCGCGCTGGAGGGGGCCACCCTCCCCGCTCCGTCCCCCACCCCGGGCGGGTTGCCACTTCCCTGCGCCTCCCGAAACGGGAGGGTCTTGCCGAAGCTCGGGGCCACGAGCACACTGCGCAGGGCAGCCCGAGCTGGGAGGGTGGTCTCTGCGTGGGGGCCAGGTTGGGACCGCAGCTCCGGCCCTCAGCTCCACCTCCTTCCAGAGCCCCCGCGGCGCGGAGCAAGCATCTGTGCGTGAGATGTGAGGCCGATTCAGGCTGCAGGGGGGCTCCAAGGGCAGGGGCTCTGGAGGGTAGATGGACCGTGGGACCACCCCCTGGGCAGCCAGGCCAGCCCTCCACCGGGAGAGGATGTTCCAGAAGGCCAGCCCCGGCCACTATTCCAGAAGGCTGGCGGGGGCAGCGGTGGGGGCTTTCTCTGCGGCCAAGTCGGCGGCGGCTGCCACCATGGGGCTGGGCACATAGTTGAAGGGGGGCACGCGGGCCGCGCGGCTGGGGGAGCCGTGCCGGCTGGTGGGAAAGCCTCCCACGGCCACCCCCAGGCCCTCATGGACGAAGGGGGCAGAGGTGGGCGCCTTGGGGGGGCAGGGCCCATCCACATCGCTGCCAGGGAAGGGTGTGGGGCCGCCGCCCAGGGCCTGGGGGGGCCCCCTGCTCTCCAGGCTCGGAGACGTGCTGGAGTTGGTCTTGGCGGCAACGAAGTCCTCGGTCTGGACCACGGCGTCGCTGGTCTTGCGCTGCGGGGGCCCGCCGGGGCCCTCCTCGGGGGAGGCGCCCACCAGGGGCAGGGCGGTGGCGGGCAGCGTGCTCCGAAGGATGTGCGGAACGTCCTCGTCCCGGATGCGACGCCACGTGGTGCCCGGGGCCGCCACCCTCGGGAGCGGCCGGGCCTCCCCGTCGCTGCTGCGGCGGGCGGCGTCAGCCGCGGGCCCCGGCAGCGCGCTGATGTGCGGCAGGGAGGCGTAGCGCTTGACGGCCTCGGGCCGGGCGGCCGGCGTGCGGACGGGCAGGCGGGACGGGCTTTCGGAGCTGGGGCGCCGCGGCGGCCGCTCGCCGGGGCTGGGCCTGGCTGCAGGGGGTCGTCGGGGGGCCGCCCGCAGCTCGTCGCAGCGCGAGGAGCACAGGAAGACCGCGGGCAGGGCGGGCCGACCGCGCCGGGGGGAGCCACCCTGGGAGGCGGAGGTCGCGGCCTCGGGCGCGGCCACCTCTGAGCGGCGGCGGCGCGGCAGGCCCGCGGACTCCTTGACGAAGGTCAGCTGCCGCCGGAAACCCGAGCGGTCGGAGGACTCGCTGCCACTGGAGCGGGCGGAGGCCACGCGCACCAGGCCCAGGCGGCCCCCTCGGGCGCCCGGGCTTCCCTCGGCTCCTGCCCGGCCCCTGGGGCCCGGCTCCGGGGCTGCCCTGGCCAGGGCTGGCGGCCCCCGCCTGGCGGGCCTCTGCATGAAGGGGATCCGCACGGGTGACTTCTGCGTCTTGTGCTGCTTGGACAGTAGGGCCCGCGCGGGCGTCTGGGGCGCCAGAGACGCCCCGGGACCAGGTAGGGGCCCCGCAGCCTGGGGGCCCGAGGGCGGCCTCCTGGGCGGGGGCTGGGAGGCCGGGGAGGCCGGGGAGGAGCCGGATGAGGGGGCCTTGGCCAGGCGGGCGGGCGGCGTGGCGCTCCGCTGGGGGGGGCTCAGTGCCGCCAGCTCCGAGATCTTGCCCGGCCGGTGTAGGCTTCGAGACCGCTGCTGCTGCTGCTGCTGCTGCTGCTGCTGCCCGGGGCTGGGGGCTTTGGCCGGGGCTGCGGGCTGCGCAGGGGCTCCCACCTTCCTCGGTGCCACACGGGTGCTGGGGTTGCCTCTGGGCTGTGCCCGGGGGGCCGGGCTGGGCACATAGATCACGGTCCGTCCCCGGAGCACGGCCGGCACCCTGCACGCCGTCTTCTGAGCACCACGCGGCTTCTCGGGGCCACTGGGGCCGTGCTGGGCCACGGTTGAGTCCCGCTTCTCCGGCCTCGGCCTCGCGGCACCGCCCGCCTGCAGCCGCTGGCCCTTCCTGTGCACCGGCGGCTGCAGGGTGGAGCCCGACAGCCCCGACCCCGACAGGATGGAGTCAGAGCCCGATGAGGCCTCGTGGGTGGCCGCGGCCGCCGCCTGGTGCAGCCACGTGACGATGGAGTTGGCGCCCTCTTGGATGGCGCGCCACTCGACGCTGTCCAGGTCGGAGGCCTGGTCTGAGCCCGCCGCCTCGTCACCGCGCTCCTGGGGCCGCTCCGCTGGCCGCTTGTCTGGCCGGGCGGCCTGGGGCTTGCGGCGCCTCGGGCCTGATGCCTGGAGCCGGCGCCCGGGCACGGCTGACCCGACACAGCGCCGGAGCGGCCCCGGCCCCGGCCCCGTCCCCGCCCGCGGGCTGGGAGCGCCGCTGCACCCGCCCCCCGGGCCCACGACTTTGGCGACGGCCGGCTCGGGAGCACGGGGCCGGCTGGCCGGCTGCTCGGGGGGCTCAGGCTCGCTGAGGGAGCTGGCGGAGGAGCTCAGGGAATAGCATGGTGGGGTCTCGTCGGCGATGAGGCTGGGCTGGGCGCGGGCAGCGGGCAGGGCCTTGGCCGCGGCCTTGGGTGTGGCCTGTGCGTCCTTCCTGCCGGCCGGGTGCTCTCTCTTCACGGCACGGGGGATGGCCGACGCCCGCCGCGGGGGCGCCACCGCCTCGGACGGCTCTTCATCGGAGTCGTTGTCGTAGAAGCAGTACACGGCCTCCTCGGTGGGCGTCGTGAGGCACAGCGACTGCGGTGCCCCGCCCCCACGTGCCTGGCTCGGGCGGGGGCCGTCCCTGTCCGTGCAGGCGCTCGAGGGCTGGCGGAGGGGCAGCTCCAGCCCCGCCCGGCTCGTGCCCGCCCCCCGGGCCTGCTCTGCGCTCCGGCCCCCGCCCCACGCCCCGTGGCGGTGCCCGGTGGCCTGCCTGGCGGCGGCCTCCCGACCTGCGGTCTTCCGGCCGGCTGCCTGCCCGGCGGGTGGGTCCCTGGGAGGTCCCTGCAGCGTCTCGTCGCTGAGCGAGGTGGCACTGGAGAAGGTGACCGGCGTGCCCTCGGCTGAGTCGGTGCATGAGTCGTCCCCCCGGGCGGGGGCGGGCACCAGCATGTACACGGGCACGGGCAGCGCGCGGCGGCCGGGCACCAGGGCCGAGGCCACCTTGCGGAGCCTGGCGGGCACGGCTGCCCCCAGGCACTCGCGCAGCAGCTGCAGCTCCTGGTCGGCGGCTGCCGGCCCCTCCAGGCACCCAGCGGCCTCGTCCCGCCGGCGGTGCCCCGCGAGGTGCGGGCCGGGGCCGGGGCCGCCGCGATCCGGGCAGGCGGGGGGCAGCAGCCGCAGCTCCACATCCTTCTGCACGTAGTGCTCGTGCAGGGCCAGCGCGCTGAGGCTCGAGGCGCACGAGAAGTTCTCGTCCGGCTTCTCCACCGTGAAGCGGACGCTGCCGGCGTCGAGCTCCGACGGCAGCCGGCAGCGCTCCCGGCGGTCGGCGATGTCCAGGAATCGCTTCACGTAGCTCTCCCACTGCAAGCTGAACTGGGTGCTCTCGCGCTCGCCGGGGGGCGCAGGGGCCAGCGGGGGCGTCTTGCTGCGGCTGGGCGGCATGGTCTGCCCGGGGCTGTCGGGCAGCTCGCTGGGGCTGACCGTGCCGCTGCCCAGCCCGCTGCACGGGTCGCTGGGGACGGAGCTGGCGATGGACGGGCTCTCGAAACTGCTCAGGGAGCTCACGGAGCTGCAGCGGCTCAGCACCAGCGGCGTCTCCTGCACGCAGTTCTCGGAGGAGCTGGACGGCGTGGTGTCCTCCGCCCCCAGGCCGCGGCCCCGGTGCGGCGCCGGGATGGCCACGGGCAGGGAGGCGGCCCCAGGCCCGAGCCAGGCTCCGTCCAGGTCCGCCTGGCCGGGTCCCGCCTCCTCCAGTGCCTCCAGGGACGAGTCACTGTCCAGGTCCCCGGCCTCACTGGGGCCGGGGCGGCCGGCCGAGGACAGCGAGGACAGAGAGCTGCAGCGGGACAGGCGGAGGGGCGCCGTCTCTGCCGCCGGCTTCTCGGGCAGCTGGCTCAGGCCCTCCGTGGGCAGCCAGGCCTGCTTCCGGGCCCCGGCGGCCAGGGGCCCCGCGCCCGCCCCCGCCCTGGGGTGGCCCTCGAAGAGCGGCACGTGCTGGTAGGTGGGCGAGAGCTTGATGGTGCGCACGCAGGCGTCGGCCGCGGAGCCGTCCCTCCCGGCCGGCTCCCGGCCGCCCGGCAGGCTGAGGTCCAGCCGGCTGGGCCGCGCCTGGCTGCACGGGGCCCCCTCGTGGTGCTCGGCCAGCACGGCCAGCGGGCAGGGCCTCGTGTGCTCGCGGGGGCAGCGCCCGTCACCGGCGCTGCTGCCGCTGTTGAGACTGTCGTTGGACAGGCTGGCGTGGGCGGCCTGGAGCCGCAGCAGCGGGTGGGCCCGGCCGCCGGCCTCCTGCCGCCTGCCCTCCGGCCGCCGGCAAGGGGAGCAGGACTGGGCGCGGCCCTCCCGCGGGGCCTCCTGCCCGGGGTCCCCGGAGCTGAGGCTGAAGCTGTCGTCGGACGAGGTGTGCAGGGCCGAGATGTCCTCCACCAGCCGGTCGATCCGCGCCACCGCCAGCGCCAGCTTGGCCTTGGCCCTGGCCGCCACGGCCGCCTCCCCGCCGGCCTCCTTCTCCGCCTCCGGGCCGCTGCGGCGGGCGGGCGGGGCGCGGGCCAGAGCCTGTCCCTGCAGGAAGGGGCTGCCCAGGAAGAGGGACAGCACGGCGGGGCTGGCGGGCTCGGCGGTCGAGGCGGCAGCGGCCAGGGAGGGCGCCTCGTCGTCGTCGAAGCAGCCGGAGTCGGAGGCGTAGTCCCGGGCCAGCCCGTCCAGATGCCGCAGGGGCGGCAGCGGCTTCTTGGAGGCGGCCTCGGCCTCGGCCTCGGGCAGGCCCTGCTTCTCCAGGTGGTCGAGCGCCTGGGCCAGATGTCGCGTGTCCAGCTCGGCCTCCAGCGCCCGCTGCTTCCTCACGTACAGACTGGGTGCGCACGCGCCGGGGGACACGGCGGTGGCCGTCGCCTGGTACTTGGCGGGCCGGTGGGCCAGCAGGTTGCGCAGGGCCGCGGCGCTGCCCATGGCGATCATCTTGTGCTTGGAGTGCACCAGGTTCCGCAGCATGCCCACGGCCCCCAGGTCCCACAGCAGCTCCTGGTCGCGCGGGCTGCGGGCCGACAGGTTCCAGAGCGTGCCGCATGCGTTGCTCACGATGGTCAGGCTGTGGGACGTCAGGTGCTGCAGCAGCGTCTGCAGACAGTTGTGGTCCCGCAGCACCTGCCTGTGGCACGAGGGGGCGTCAGGCCTGCGCCCAGCGCCCGCCACCCCCCCCCCCCCGCCCCCGCAAATACGAGTCCGGGGCTCCCCAGGCGACTTTGCGTTTCAGGACACCGAATAAATACGTGGTGCGACGTCACATAGTGAAATGATAATACTTTCTTCTAGGGGCGCAGGGGGGCTCGGTCAGTTAGGTGTCCGACGGTTGATTTTGGCTCGGGTCACGATCTCACGTTTCATGGGTTCGAACCCAGGGTCGGGCTCTGCGCTGGTAGCATGGGGCCTTCTTGGGATTCTCTCGCCCTCTCTCTCTGCCCCTCCCCGCTCACATGCACTCCCTCAAAATAAATAGAGGGGCACCCGGGTGGCCCAGTCGGTTAAGCATCCGACTTCAGCCTGGGTCATGATCTCACAGTTCGTGGGTTCGAGCCCCACATCGGGCTCTGTGCTGACAGCTCAGAGCCTGGGGCCTGCTTCGGATTCTGTGTCCCCCTCTCTCTCTCTGCCCCACCCCTGCCTGTGCTCTCTGTCTTTCAAAAGTAAATAAACATTTTAAAAAATAACATTTAAAAAATAAGTAGACATTTAAAAAAATACTTTTTTTAAAGTGAACTTCAGTTTGACTTTACCTCATTTTAGCACAACTACATCTCATGATATTTGGGGTATACTTACGCTGAAGATAAGTTTTATCTGTTTTTAAAAATATTAGAGTGCCTGGCTGGCTCAGCGTGGTGAGTCTGAGCCTCATACCGGGTGTAGAGACTACTTAAAAATAAAATCTTTTAAGAAAAAAACCCCTAAGCATTGTTAATGATTAGTATTACCTAGTAAATAAGTGTTTTATTGATTTAATAAATAAAATCTTTAGCACAAGTAGAGCCCATGCAATATTTGGGATATACTTATATTGAAAACAAATGTTTTGTGTTTTCTTACATGAAAAACGTTACTGATTATCATCCAATAAACAATACTTTATTTTTATAAAGAGGAAGCATCGGGGCACCTGTGTGGCTCAGTCGGTTAAGCACCCGAGTCTTGCTCTCAGCTTGGGTCATGGTCTCGTATTCGTGGGTTTGAGTCCCACGTTGGGCCGTGCCCTGTCGGTGCAGAGCTTGCTTGGAATGCTGTGTCTCTCCCTCTCTGCCTCTCCCCTGCTTGCACTTTCTCTCTCTTGCAAAATTAATAAGTATTTTATTTTATTTTATTTTATTTAAAAAAAAATTTTTTTTAACGTTTTATTTATTTTTGAGACAGAGAGAGACAGAGCATGAACGGGGGAGGGGCAGAGAGAGAGGGAGACACAGAATCGGAAACAGGCTCCAGGCTCTGAGCCATCAGCCCAGAGCCCGACGCGGGGCTCGAACTCACGGACCGCGAGATCGTGACCTGGCTGAAGTCGGACGCTTAACCGACTGAGCCACCCAGGCGCCCCAATAAGTATTTTAAAAACAGGTTTTAATATTACTTAGTTAAGATTGTAATAAAGAACAAGTATTTATTAACATTATCTAAAAAATAATACGTTTTATTTTTATTTTACTTTGAAATGTTTATTTTGAGAGAGCACCTGTATGCGTGCGCACAGGGAAGGGGCAGAGAGAGACGGGGAACCCCAAGCAGGCGCCGTGCTCAGCACAGAGCCCGATGTGGGGCTCGATTTCCCGAACTGTGAGATCACGACCTGAGCCCAGATGAAGAGTCAGACGCTTAAATGACTGAGCCACCCAGGCGCCCCCATGTTTTCATTTTAATAAGTTAACTAAACGTTGATTATACGAGCACACCCCACACAAAATTTGGGGTATACTTATGTTAAAAAAAAAAAACCTTAGTCTCCAGGGACAAATCGGGACCGTTCATTCACAGCACAATCAGGGCTTGTCCTCGGTTCCCAGCAGAGTGGGATCTGCCAGCCCCACCCCGGTCTGCGCCTGGGGCCCAGCTGGGGCCCAGCTTCCCCCAGTGCCCCCCCCCCCCCCCGCACCCGTCCCAGAGCCCCGGCGGGGGGAGGGGGGGCGACCTGTAGTCCTCCCGCGTGGCGATGAGGCTGGACACGTTGCGCAGGATGCCGCCGCCACTCTCGATGACGGCCAGAGAGTTGCTCTGGCACTTGTAGGTCAGTGTCCTCACCAGGAAGCCCAGGGCGCCGTCCACCTGGCAGATGGCCGCCTTGTTCTCCGTGCTGTGCGCCGACAGGTTCCACAGGGCGCTGAGCACACTCTTCAGGGTGGACTCCTGGGCGCCGAGCGGGGCGGGGGGTGGGGGGTGAGCGGCGGGGGCCCAGCGAGCCGGCGCACCCGCCTCTCCCCCACCCCACCGAGCTGCGGACCCAACGCTGGCACCCAGACACGCCTTCGAGTGCGAGCGAGAAGCAATCACGTTGACCGTCACCGGGTTCTGAGACGCGGGGCCGGGGGCCCCAGGGCTGGGCCACCCGCTCAGCAGCGCTCGGTCCGGCCGGGCCCACCCCACGCCCGCGCCCGCCCCCACCCCACGCACGCGTCCCCGCCCCGCCCCCGTGCCCACCTTGGAGGCTCGAAGGACGCACCGCATCAGGGCGGTCATGCTGCCCACCTCCCTCAGCACCTTCTTGCTGTGGATGTCGGCCCGCCAGGACAGGTTGCGCAGGATGCTGGACACAACCTGGGGCGGGGCGGAGCGGGCGCGGTGGACCTGGGGCCCCGGCTCCCCGGGCGGCCGCAATCGCGTCCTCACCCCTGCGCCAGGCGGGGGCGCCCACCACGGGAGCCCCGTCACACCCAGAGGAGAGGGGACTTGGCCGGCAGAAAGGCCTCGGGCGGTGAGCCGCCCTGTGGGCCTCCCCCCACCCCCCCCCACCCCCCCACCCCGCCACGCCGCCCCCTGCCCCCGCACCTGGTGCAGCTCCTCGCTCTCAGAAGCCAGCTGGGCCACGATGGCCTCCATGCAGCCCCGGCGGGCACACAGTGCAGCCTGTTGACGTGACGGAGGAAAGTCGCGCCACAGCGGGCGGGGGAGGGGGGGGGCGAGAGGTAGACCTACTGTGTGCAAGGGCCCGAGCCCCGCCCCTCCTCACCCAGCGGCTCCAAGGAGGAAAGAGGCTCAGGGCGGCGCCGACGCCACCCAGCCTCCCCCAGCCCCGAGCGTGGCGGCCCCGCTGGCCACGTTCGGACACCAGCCTTCTGGGCCTCCGCCTGGAATTCGGGGACAACTGTCTCCCCCCTCAGGACCGTTTCAAGGCTGGCATGAGGTCGAGGCAGGCCCGGGCCTGGAGCGCCCTGACCCTGCCCGCCCTCCGGCCGGCCCCAGACACCTTGTTGGCGACGTCTCCAAAGGTGAGGTTGGTGAGGGTCATGCCGGCGTATCGACGGAGGGCGAGGTTCAGCGGGTCCCGGGTCATTCTGTGCATCTCGTAGTCAACTTGCAGTAACTCTGCCACGGCCTGCAGCCCACCTGCAGGGGTGCGGAAGGGGCACGGTGCGGCCCGGACAGGTGGTGAGCCCCGCCCCCGGCCCCCACAGCCCACCTGCCTTCTGCCCCCCTGGCCTCGGCAAGGGAGCGCCCCCTGCCCGGACGCCCTCGGCCACTTCCCGCCCCACCTCCGCCCTCGGCAGGTCTACCTGTGCAGCCGGCTCCGAGGGTTCTGCCCCAGTACCGAGCCTTCGCACAGCTGTTCCCTCGGCCCGAACGCTCTTCCCTATCTGCCCAGACTCCTGCCTGTACTCCCAGCGCCGGAGTCACGGAGCCGCTTTCGCAAGGACGCCCTCCAGCACCCCACGTGAGAATTCCCTCAGGACCATTAGAGCAGGAGCCACTGAGGGCAGGGTCTGCACGGCTCGAGCCCAGGAGCCACCGGCGGGGGGCCAGCGTGCCCAGCGTAGGGACGGGCGGACGGCCCTGGGAAGACCGGCCCGGGAGAGACGGCGGCAGGCAGAGAAGGGGCAGTCGCGGCACAGACTCAAGAAGCTTCTCCCTCTTCACGCAGCAAACGTGTGGGAGGCAACGTGCTCATCCCCGGGCCCGGGGCAGGCCGGCCGGGCACCCTCTGGGGACGTCAGCGGCCCGCGTGCACCTGAACACCCCGACGTCAACAGGCCACGTGCTCCGGCGCCACGGTCACAACAACCCGGGTGTCCGCCAGGGGACCAACCCGAGACCACAGTGTGTCCCGCCACTGGGGCAGCGGTGCTCAACCGTGACCGGGAGCCCTGCCACCTGCCGCCACACCTTGTGGGCACACCTTGGAGACATTCTGCCCGAGTTTACTTGTGTGACAGAAGGCAGACACAGGACGACACGTCCTGTGACCCCACGCACAGGGGGTCCCCAGAGGAGTCCCGTCCACAGAGACAGAGAGAGTAGACGGTGGGAGCCAGGGGTGGGGAGTCAGTGTTTCATGGGACAGAGTCTCGGTCCGGGGAGATGGAAAGTTCTGGAGACGGGTGGTGGGGGCGGGTGCAGGACAGCATGAGTGCCTGACGCCGCCGAGCTGTGCGCTTAGAGACGGTTACGATGGTGAATTTCAGGTTGTGTGTATGTTACCACAATTTAACTTTCTTAAGTAGGCTCCACACCCGATGTGGGGCTCGAACTCACAACCCTGAGATGAAGAGTCATGCGCCTTTCCAATGGAGCTGGCCTGACGCCCCTAAAAAATTTGTGATGTGTAATTGTAAGTTATTACAGGGGACACTTCTCAGGCCTTCAATGCTCCATAACGTGGAATTCTACGCTGCTGGAAACCCGCAGGACAGAAGCAAACAGGAGGAGGGAGAAAGGACTGCGAACTCGGCCGTGGGTGGGGTGCTTGTGCTGGGAGTGGGGGACCCCCCTGCTAGGGGGCCTCGGCGGACAACAGCGGCACGCAAGTGTTTTGGCCTCAGACCCCTGCATCCTCTGAACTTTTCTGAGGACCCCCAGAGAGATTCTGTTCTTGTGGGTGAAAGCTGTTCCATGCTAGAAATAAAAATGAAGCGTTTGGGGAGCCTGGGGAGCTCAGTCGGTTAAGGGTCCGATTTTGGCTCAGGTCATGATCTCACGGTTTGTGGGTTCGAGCCCTGTGTCAGGCTCTGTGCTGACAGCTCAGAGCCTGGGGCCTGCTTCGGATTCTGTGTCTCCCTCTCTCTGCCCCTCCCCTGCTCACTCTGTCTCTGTCTCGCTCTGTCTCTGTCTCTCTCTCAAAAATAAACACTTTAAAACATTTTTTTTATTAAAAAATAAAAAGAAGAAGCCTTTTAAACCCAAGAAGGTACAGCCCAGTGGTCCTCAGAGTAGGAGCCTCTGGAAACCCCACTGAACACACGCACGCACAAGAAAAAACGGGGGTGGCAAAGGCAAAAACAATTGCGACCTTGTGGCCCTCTGAGAAGGATCTCGGGAACCCCCAGGGGTCCCTGTGGGCCACACTCTGAGAACCAGTTTTATATGAAGTTCCGCCTGTTCATAGTACAAACGTTCACGGTCAGAAGGAGACAATGAAAACTGAAATCCTCCTTTTCCTGCCTGGCGTTGGCTGGGGGAAGTGTAGCCCAGGGCCACTCCGTTCTCCTGTCTACACTGCATTCCGGGCACATGTGTGCAGGTGCGTCGTGTAGAGAAGAGACCTTACCACCTCCTCCACTTTCCCCGGACGACACGAGGACTTACACAACAGGACTTACTGTTGGACACAGGCCGTTTCCGGGTCGGGGGTCCCGCGGGTTGCTTGCTGCCCGCCTGCCTTCCTATTTCTGTGTGTCTTACTTTGTAAATCCGGCCACGGGGCGCAGGGGTGCCCCAAAGGTGTGCACACTCCTAAAGAAGCCGCTGGTGCCAAAGCCCCTCACCATGTGCCCCCCTCACCAGGGCCGTGAGCCCCCCCCCTCCACGCAGCCAAACCGCACGGGACCTGACCCAACCTTGGGGCGCTCTGACCACCGGCTGGGTGAGAAGCAGTGTGTTTTGTAACCCTTACAGCCAAACTCAGCATATGGATGTGATGTTTGGCCTTTGCTATTTCTTTTTTCCGTGTTTTGATGACTTTTATATGGAAAAAGAGGATACTCGTAACGCCCCCCAACCTGAAACTTCACAAGGTCGAGCCCCCCACCCCCCCCACCCCCCCACCCCGTCCCCAGCCCCTCCACGAAACACAGAGGCATCGGGGCCCTCCTGCGGGAGGCGAGGGGGCACTCACCCAGCTCGTTCATGGCTCGGCGGTATTCCTCGTCAAAAGACAGCTTCATCACGGCACAGGTGGCCTGGCAGATCTGGGGCTCGATGGGGACGGGAGCTGTGGGCCAGGGGACCAGGTCAGCGCCCTCCCACTGCCGGTGGGTGCCCGCCCCGCCATGCCTTCTGCATCCCTGCGGAGACCCCAGGCCTTTTCAAAGGGCTGCACGCCTGGCTCGCAGAGCGGTGGGGCTCCTTCCCACACCTCCCGCCAACCCACGCAGGGGGTGCCACCTCAGCCGGGACGGCCAAGGGAGGGGAGGTGACGCCTGCGGCTTCTGTCATAAGGTAACTGCAATCAGCTGCAAACACCGGGAACCTCACTCTGGTCTCTGGGGACCCACGACCTATCCCTGCATTCGGCGGCGGTTGCCTGAGCACCCACCCCGTGTCATCAGGTGTCGGGGGCCACCCCTGTGCCCATCCGCCAAGACAACGTTCCCACAAGCCTCGCCGGCGCAGGCCACCGAGCAGGGGCCCGGCGGCGGCCCCCGTCGCTGGCTCACCGCCGCTGGCGCCGCCTCCCTCGGCGCCGTCCCTGGCCTGCAGCCAGTCCCAGCAGGTCTCACAATAGGCCCGGATCTGCTCCAGCACGTGCAGGACGCGCATCTCCTTGCGCGCCAGGCCCTGGTCAGGTTGCGAGAAGACGATGTTGTGCAGCGCCGCGTTGGCGCGCATGCGTGCGTCCTTGGCGCCCGTCGCCCCGGGGCTTCCGTCGCGACCCCCAGCGCCGGCCTCGGTGCCGTGCAGGATCTGCAGCAGCAGCGGCAGGCACCCCGAGCGGCGCATGGCCACGCAGCTCTCCGGCGAGCTGGACATGGCCAGCAGGGTGCGCGCCGTGTCCTCCTGGTCACGCGTTGCCAGCATGGACAGCAGCCAGAAGACCACCTCCACCTACAAGGGGCAGCGGACGGGGGTCAAGGGGGGCGGTGAACCACGCCCGGCTCACCTGGCCCCAGCCAGTCCCTGAACCCTCGGTGGGCCGCCCAGACACAGTGAGCGTCTTGTGACCCCAGCCCAGGACCGTCACTTGCTCACCCCCGACACCCTCACCCTGCATCTTCCTGTGGGCAGTGGCACACACCTGGGGAGGGCACTGGGGCGCCCCCGGTTGAGGAGGGCCAAGTTGACTGTCGTCCTCACGGGGTACTCCCGTGGGTGACCTCCTACCTCTAAGTCTAGGGTGCCGTCCCAACACACAGGACAGCTGTCCCCACCCACGTTCTGGCCCTGCCAGCGTCAGCACACACCCCACCCCAGGGTGGCCCTTCCACACCTGGGGCCGCTTTATGGAGACGGCGGAGGGAAGGCCCCCCACATCGGACAGAGAGGCAGGACCCAGGTCACCATGCACCTCAACCCAGCTGGCCATCTGCACCCCTTGCCTCAACCCACCGGCCTCCTCCCCCACAAACCTGGACGCCCCCTCACCTTGCTGTTGCCGGGCTGAGGGACACCGTCCTCAGGGTGTGTGGGGACTTCAGTCTCTGGATCCTCGTCCACCGGCACCGACTTCACCGCCAGCAGGGCCTGTGCGGAGAACGCCAGATCTGGGGGCTCTGTTGGGGAGCACCCCACAAAGCGCCCAGGCTGCTAATGCCGGCCACACCCCCGTGACGATGTGGGTGGGGGCTGCAGGCCCATTCCTGGACCCGGCAGAGCCCTAGCGGTCTCTTCACTGCCTAGACCCGTCACCACCCCAGGACCCTGGCGCCACCCCTCCCAGTACCTGGGGCTCTGTCTGTTGCACCCGGTCCTGTGCGGACAGCAGCTCCTGATCGATTTGCTCCAAGCGAGAAGCGCGGATCTGAGCCAAGAGAAAGATGCTCTGAGCCAAGAGAAAGATGCGCGCTGGGGCTGACCCCGCCCCCGGGACTGACTCCGCCCACTCCTGTATGACCCCACCCACTTCTCCATCGGCATTCTGCTTCTGCCCCACCCTGGCCCCACCCCCATTCCTCTGTATGGTCCCGCCCACCCTAAACACCGTCGCTGCAGTATCTCACTCCGCCCACAACCCGGCCCCACCCAGGCGCTGGCTCCACCCACTCTCTTGCTTGACCCCGCCCCACCCTTCCGGACCCGCCCACTCCCTCATCTCGTCCGGCCCACGGACCGCGGCCCAGGGCTGGCTCATACTCGGTTCCGCCCACTGACCGTCCCCTAACCCCCACAGTTCTCGGACCCTCCCTGCCTTCGGAGCCCGGCTCCGCCCTTCGCTCCCTCTGGCCCCACCCACAAAGGGCTCTACCCCTGGCTCCGCCTCCCGATCCAGACCCCTCCCACAGCAGTCCCTGCGCTCCGCCCAGTGACGCGCTCTTCCCCGGAAGAGCCTCCAGCGCCCCGCCCCGCCCGCCGCCTCACCTGCGCGCGCTGCACCATCTCGTCCGAGGTGCCGAAGCGTTCTTCCATCAGCGAGCGGATGTGCTGGGCCTCGAACTCCAGCTGCTGCCGGATCAGGTCCATCTGCATCGAGAACTGCTGGGAGGGGCGGGCGGGCCGCGGTGAGGGGGCGCCCGGGCCCGAGCCCCTTCCCCCCGCGCCGTCCCCCGCGCGCTCACCGTCTCCACGTGCGGGAGCTCGTCCAGGCGCTTGGACAGGCCCTGCAGCTGTGAGTAATACCAGAGCTTCTCCTTCTCCTCCTTCTCGATCTCGTTCAACAGGAAGCACCTGGGGAGGGGGCGGGCAGTCGGTGGGCGCAGGCTCGCAGGGCGGGAGCCGTCCTGCATGCGTTGTTTATTTTGATTTGTGTGATCACTTGTTGGGCGCCGTGTGCCAAGTTGAACGGCGTGGCAAAGTCTCGCCCTTGGCGCTCCCGGGACTGGGGTGGGGTGCAGAAAATCAATTCAACTTTATGAGTTGTGGTCCCCAGAGAAAGACCCCAAGGGGGCTGTGCTAACACCTCTCCCACGCTTGCTCATCTCCCTCTAGCCTACAAAGACCAAGTCAGGCTCAGGTTGCTCCGGGCGCAACAGGCTCCCTGTTAACCCTGTGCGGGGCGATGCTGCCATTCCCGTTTTACAGAGCTCCACGTTCAGGCTCAGGGTCTTTTTCTTTTTTCTTCAAATAAAAATTTATTGACTTTAAATAATTTTGTTACATAGAACTACAGAGCGGAAGCCTGGGGCTGGGAGGGGTGAGGAGACTGGCCTGAGGTCCTACAGCACAGCATGGCCTCAACTCCAAGCCGCTCTTGCACTGCCGCATCCGACCCCACACAACCCGGCCGAGCCGAGCTGGGCGCCCAGACCCTGCTTTCCTCTGCTGGCCCCCGGCCCAGGTTTCTTGGGCCACAGCCCTCTCTGCACAAAGGCTGCCTTGAGCCCTTCTGGCTCCAGTCCTGACCCTGGCAATGGACACAGCCCTGTCCCTCGCGAAGCCTGCATGCTGGGGACCCGTGGGGACATCTCCCAGGAGCCTTGCCCTGTGCCGGGGACTCCCCCTTCCTCTTCGTCCTCCAGCTGAGGTCCACTGGAGCCACGTGGAGTGGGCGTGGGCAAGGCCGACTCAGGAGGTGGGTGGAACACGTGCCGGTGGGCCAATCAGCGGGCAGAGGTGCTGGGGCGGAGCCGGCTGGGGGCGGAGCTACGTGACAGCTTCCAGCGGCCAGGTCCCGCCACCTGCCATCTCACCTCTCCCGGTCCAGTTCCTCCAGCAGCCGGATGGTCGCCCGGCTCAGCTCCCCAAAGCTGTCCTTAGAAGGCCCGGAGCCGTGTACTGGACTTCCTTCGGGGGTCCGGCCAGTGGGCTCAGGACCTAGGGCTGGGGGCTGGAACTTGAGGTTGTACAGGCTGGTGATGTCCATCTGCAGGGCTGCATGGGCGCGGAGGGAGAAGGCAAGGTCAGTGCCCCTTCCCGCCCCTCCTCCCAGCAACCTCTGGGGGCAAGCTGGGGATTGCCCCCCCGTGGGCCCCTCACCTTTCAGCTGTTCCAGCACCTCCGTCTGCCCCAAGGACACCAGCACTCCGGCCTCCTGCTCCAGCTTGCCTTGTAAGTGCTTCAGGACCTCCTAAGGTGGGGGCGGGAGAGGGTGTCCGGCAGCGTGAGCCTGCTGCCCCGGGCTGGCCTGTGGGTCTCTGGGTCCAGCACCCCGGCGTCTGTCCCGTAAGGGCAGCCCGAGGCCTCTGCCCAGCCCCACCCTCACCTTCATGCCGGACGTCTCCGTCTCTAGCTTGGACAGGTGGCTCGAGTTGTCTCGCAGCTCCTGCCTCAGGTGACTGTTCTCGGCCTTCAAGGCCTCCACCTGCCGCACCAGCTGCTCGTAGGGCGCCACGGAGCTCGTCATCTTCAGCTCCTGCAGCGCCTGGGGCCACAGGTCAGCGGGTTCACCCAGGGGTCTAGGGAGGGTGCCCTGATCTAAGCCCCAGCTCTCCCATCTGATCTTGGGGATGAATCCCAGCGGGAGCGCCAGGTGTGGACCGCTGCAGGCAGAACTCTGGCGTCCCGGAGGACAGGCACGGGCAGGGCCAACGGGAGGCAGAGGGGCAGAGCCCCGGGATGGACGTGGAGACACGCAGCCCCAACGCCCAGGTGGCCAGCAGACACGAGTACATGTCCACCCTCACTGCCGGGCTCCCAGACACACAGGCGGGCAGCTAGACAGACACACGGACATCCGAGGCCCTCTCCCACAGCAACGCAGCTGCCCCGAGGTTTGGTGGGCAGACCGCCAGCGGGCCCAGCCCAGGACGCTAGAACTGCTGTGGAGGCCAAGAACACGGCTCAGAGAGCCAGGGCCAGGTGATGGTGGGGCGCCCGGAGCTGGGCAGCCGGGCCGGCAGACCCAAGCCCACCACGGTCACCCCCCGCCACCCCCACACCCCCTCCACCAACAGCTGGAGCCCAGCAGCCACCTGCCTGGCCCGGCTCCCCTCTCGGCAGCCCTGCGCCAGCCCCCGGGCTCTCCCACTGCCACCCGCTTCTTTGTGTGTGGCTGTCCTCACTCTGGCCCAGCCTCCTCGGTCCAGCTGGCTGGCAGCTCCTCCTCTCTGGGCTTGGCCCTCCCCGGAGCTGTCCCACCTCCTCCCCACCCCCCCTTCCCTCTTTGTTCCCTTCCCATCGGCCCGCGCCCCCTCCCTCCGCCTTTGTCTGAGGCGCACCAGTGGCAGGCCGTGGTCTCCTCCACCTCCTCCCCACCTCCTCCCCGGAGCCCCTCCCCAGATCCGCCCGCCCTCCCCAGCCCACAGGGAGACACTTGCTCTCCGCCCCCCAGCCTGGCCACATGCACTCATTCACGTGCCCCGTCACTCACTGTCCGCCCTCTGCTCCTGCCCCCAGAACCCTCCCCACCCCACCCACCCTGGGACCACCAAGGGCTCGCTGGGCCTGGAATAAGCGTGGGGTGATGGGCTTGGGCCATCCTGACCCTTTGGGAGGACCTGCTGTATGCCTGACCCATCATCTGGCTCGCTGGCCACAGTCCCGAGCCTCAGGGACCGCCACTGGGCTGTGCTCAGAGGAAGAAACAGGCCCGGGTGACCGGCAAGGCACGACCGGGACCCGACACTGGGAGGACTCAGAAGTCCAGGCAGTGCTTTCTGGCCTCTGCGGGCCTCGCTTTGCCCATCTGAGGGTTGAGAAGAACTCGGCCCTGCGGGTCGGTGGGAGGGTCGGGCGTGGGAGGGCAGACAGGACAGTCAAGTGGGAGCAAATGTGTCAGGTAGGGAAGGCTGAGGGCCTTTGCCTCCCACCCCAATATCGACCCTGCCCCGAGGCTGGGGGCAGGGGGGGCGGGGAGCTCCCAGCTGGGACTCAGGCCCGGGGCTGTGGCAAGACTGCTGGGGTCCGGCTGCCACGCCCAGCACAGCCTCAGGGAAGCTCTAGGTGGTGTAGGACCCTGTTGAGTGTCCCTCCCACTCCCTAAACCCAGGCCGGCTCCTGGAGCCCCACCCAGGGCTGCCCATCCCCCCCACACACACACACCAGGTTTCCCTCGTCTTGGATGTTCCAGGCTAAGCCTGGGACACCTTCACTCCCCCGACGCCTGGTGGTCACTGCTGTATCCTCATCGCGCTGAGCTTGGCGGTAGGGCCACCCACCAGACTCCCCTCATTCCAGCCTGGCCTCCCCAACTCCACACTCCCACCAGCCCCGCAAGCTTTGCCCAGCCAGGCCCCCTCTCCCCCAGGCCCCCACACCCTTTCCATCAGGGCAGCCTCGCTGGCCTCCCACAGTCCACTCTCACGGAAAGCCAAAAGGAAGCTTGAAAGTCACGATTCGATTCCATCCCTCCCTCGCGCCAGTACCGCCCATGGCTCCCCAGTGCCCTCAAGACAAGAGCCAATTCCTCCACATGCGCCCTGCCTCGCTGACACCCAGCAGCCACACTGCAGTGTCCTTCCCCAGGCCTCTGCACGTGCAGTTTTCTGCCTGGAGCACCTTTCCTGACTCCTGCCACCCTTCAAGGTGCAGCTTCCTCCAGGAAGCCCTCCTGCCTGGACTTCATCCCCAGGCTGCGTCAGGGGACTCCTGGGAGCCTCCCCGAGAGATCTCCATTGCAGAAGGGAAGGCACCAATAGCTGGCAGTTCCCCTGGTTGAGCCGTGAGTGGCCAAATTTCAGGGGAGGACGGCAGATGTGGCCCAAAGGGGCCCTTCCTTCAAACCCCACGTTACAGAGAAGGGACCTGATGTCCAAGGAGGAGGAGCACTACCCCCCAAGCACACAGCAGGCCTGCCTGCAGACTGGGAGGTCCGAGTGTTGAACCCCGTGGGTGGGTGTGTGCGTGGGCCGGGCAGCAGCGACGCAGGGGCCCAACCTCCCTGGTTCTCAGTTTCCCTTTCTGGCTCCGCCCTGGAGAAACGAATTGTGTGCTGACAGGTGAAGCAGAGAGAAGGGGATGGCGACACCCCCGACCCCCCCACCCCCGCCCCCGGCTGAGGCGGAGGACGCGCCCCCTGCCCTCCACCCGGGGAACCGGCTTACTCTATGTCGGGCTGGGCCGGGCTGGCGGGGGCGCCGCGGGGCGGGGGCTCCGGGGTCTCGGCGGCGCAGGCAGAGGGCTCTGGGGCGGACAAAGCCCGGTCCCGGCCTGGCCAGGCGGCGCCGCCGCTCCCGGAGCTGGGCGAGACCACCGCGCGCGGGGGAGGATGCGGGATGCGGGATGCGGGCGCGGCGGCCAATTGCGGCGCGGGAAGACGGACTGGTGCCATGGCAACAGCCAATGGCGGCCCCGGGGCGGGGACCAGCGGCGGCAGCCGGACGTCGGGCCTCCGGGCGGGTTCAGGGACTGCGTGTGCAGGGCTTGCGGGGGGGGGGGGGGGGGGCGCCCCGAGGACGAGGACGAGGACGAGGACCCTGTGCCCTCCACCCGTTCCGGGGTAGAGCGATCAAGAACCTCCGGCGGCTGGATCCGGAGAATTTGAGAGTAAAAAAAAGCATGCGGTCTCGGATGTTACATCAGAATGGGGCGGGGGGGGGGGCAAGGGGGAGGCCAGCCCCTCCCGACGGATCCAGCCGAGCCTCGTGCGGACGGGTGAGGGCGGGGCAGGGCTCGGGATCCAGACTGCACTCCCCACCCCCTGCCAGCGGGGTCACGGCCAGCATGAAGGGGTGGGCGTGGGGGATGGGCGGGCAGGCTGAGAGGCGCTGGGGACCCCGGCGCCTCTGTCTCCCGCCTGACAGAGCTCTTCCAGGGGTGTCTGCCGCGACTCCCTGTCCACCCCATGTCGCTCGGTCTCTTTCAATCTGTCTCTCTGTCTCCCATTACACTATTTCACCCTCACAGAAGGTAAGCCCAAGAAGCCTGGGGTCCCAGCTGTCTCAGGTCCTCGGTGGGTCCAGAGAGCCAGAACTTTGCAGCTGGGGCCAGTCTTTACTGCCTCCGACACATGCACGCCCCAAGGAGGAAGGAGGCTCTGGGCCAGGAGACGTGGTTTAGGGGGCCTGCCTCTGTCTTTCCTGGCTGGGGGAGGGGGGGCCGTGGCAAACGTTTGCCTCGAGAACCTTGTTCCCCTCCCCCTCCCCCCGGTTAAGTGGGGTGGGGGGTGCAGCCTTTGTAAGGGCTGGTGCAAGGCAGGCAGCCAAGGGCACACACACCAAGTTGTGTTCTGTTGGGTCTGTGGCAGGAGGTCCCGTGTGCCCGCCCTGGACTAGCACTGCCGGGGGGGCCCTGAGAGGGGGCCTGGCAGTCCTGGAGCCTCCACGGCCAAAGGCAGCAGTCCCCAGCCTGTGGGCCCTGGGAAGGGGGTGTGG
Organism: Leopardus geoffroyi; assembly: GCF_018350155.1. Lineage (NCBI taxonomy): Eukaryota > Metazoa > Chordata > Mammalia > Carnivora > Felidae > Leopardus > Leopardus geoffroyi. The sequence continues at coordinate 834,292 of NC_059331.1, read as the reverse complement.
GGGGCAGCGGGGCTCTTTCTGGAAGCTGGGAAGGCTGCACAAAGGGACACCAGTGCTTGGCCTCTTCCGGATGAGTAAGAGTTGGCTATGGAAGCAAGGAGGGGAAAGGTATTCCCGGGGGCTGAAGGAATGACATGTGCCGTCCCTGGAGCTGAGTGGCCAGTCCCCTGTCAGGGGGCCTGGGCTTCTGGCGGGGCCGCGCCAGCTCACTACCAGGGGTTTAGAGCAGGGGCAGTCCAAGCTGATCACCGAGAGCAGAGCAGACTGGCCAGAGCCGGAATGGGGGCAGGGAGAGGACAGAGCCTAGGGCTCAGCTTCACCGTGACCTTGGCCGTCTCTCTCTTTGGCCTCAGTTTCCTGTTTTGCTGACTGGGAGGTGGGTTGGAGAATCCTTGCCTGCACAGAACTAAGTCCTATCCCCCCACCCAGTCTCAGGTGTGGCTGCTCCCCAGACCCCTCTCAGCCTGTCTGAGTGGTCTAATGGCCAGCCTTGCCCTCGTATGTGTGAGGACACTGAGGCTTAAGCCAGGGAGCACACTGCTTCAGTTCACTTGTGAGCCTCACCAGCCTTGGGCTTCCCCCTCCCTGAGGACCAGAAGGCTGAGGACACCAGGCACTGAGACTACAAGACAAGATGCCCTTGTCCCCAAGCCTCTGGAGCACCACATCTCTGAGACACCCTGTCCCTCATCTCCGAATATCCCTGACCCTTTAAATTCTTGAGCCACAGTCAGACTCAGGCATCACTGGAAATCCGAGAACCACAGAGCCTCGGGAAACCCCATGGCACCCCAGGACCCCAAGCCCAGTCTTGGGGGAATGAGGAGCCCCTCAAGGCACAGTACCCAGGCCTAATGGGGGGTGGGGGTGGGGTCCTCCCCAGGCGCCCTCCCTGGGATCCTCTGCGCTCCCTACCGCTGCTGGGCTCTCAAGGGGAGAGTTGAATCGTGGGGCTCGCTTATCCACATCCTCACCCTGAGACCATCCCTTCCCCCTGCCCCCGCCCCCCGCCCCATGCCAGCATCTGGCCCAGCACAACAGGGTCACTCAGAGGGCCTTTGAGTCTTCTGAGCCTGACCTCAGTGTCTCTTCCCACTTGATGGCCCGCGCTCTTCCACTGACCATCCACTGTGCTAGGGGCTCCGGGCAGAACCATGGGTGTCCCTCCCCCCACCCCGCGCCCAACTCGGAGCTGGGGTGGGGGTAGAGGGAAGCAGAGAGGCACCAGGTTGTCATGCGACCACAGAGATGGGGCGCGGGCTGGGTGACGGAGCAGAGCCCTGATGGAAAAGGGAATACTACTGGAGATGAGGGAGTGGTGGCGCCGTGCCCCCGAAACCGGATCCGGGGTGGATCCCCTGCCAGGTTTCCGGGCCTCAGTTTCCCGGGCAGGGAGAGGGCAAGAGAGCGTCCTGTCAGCACCGCGGACAGCTCCCCTCGGCCACCGGGCCTGGTCCTTTGCTGGCGCCTCCGCCCCGCGCTCAGGCTCCAACCCCGACGAAGGTTTGGGCTCCTCGCGGCGCCCCCAGTCTCAGTTTCCCGTTAAATCGGGAACGTGAGAGCCCCGAGGTTCAGAGCGATTACGGAGGCCGGCAAAGCTCTCAGGCCCGGTGGGATGCATATTGTGAACCTCAACGTCGGTGAAGGTCGGAGTCGGCCCTGCGCTGGGAGCCCAGAAAGGGAAACTGAGGCCCGAAGAGGTGCAGGGTGTGGCCCAGCCCCTATCCGCCAGTGCGGGACGGAGCCTCAGCTAGACGGTCCCCCGTCGCAGTCCCCATCGCCCCAGCTGCTCTCTGCGTCCGCGCAGTGGGGAGGGGTCGGGGGGGGGGTGGTCTTTCTCCGAGGCTGCGCTTGCGCAGACCCGGGGTGGGGGGGGATCCGCGGCGACGCCGGGGAGGGGCTCCCCCCCCCGGAGCACAGCCTGAAGCGGTTGCCCTGGCAACGGTCTCCGCGGCGACTGCGCGAGACCCCAGACCCGTCCAGCCCCGTGCGCGTGTCGGAGTGCCCCCCACGCCTTACCTGGTCCCCGAAGAAGGCTGAGTGCAGCAGGCTCAGCAGCCCCAAGAGCCCCATGGAGCCGCGGCCGCCCCGGACCAGCCTGCGCCCCGCCCTCAGCTGCTCGGGTAGGGGGGAGGCTCGGCCGAGACTCCCTGCGCCTGCGCGGAGCGACTACGGGGAGGGCTCGCACCGCGGGGCCGGGCGGGGACTCCTCCGGGAGGCAGCGGACGAGCGGGTCTGCGGGACTTCGCAGGAGCGGGGGGAGGGCGTCTCGTGGGACTGAGGACTCGGGTGGGCGGTGTGAGGAGGGGGACCTGAGTGAGCAGACGGGGGAGGGGGGACGAGGGAGAGCGGGGAGGGGTCCCGAGGAGAATGGCGATCTCGCAAGGATGGAGGGAGGCGCCGCCCTGTGGCCGCAATCGGCTGCCGGCCTGGATCGTGGGCCCGCAGCAGCCAGGCTCCGGCTGCGCGCTCAATCCATTAGTCATTCAGCAAACATTTGCGGTGCGCGTCCAGTTTGCCGGACTCAGTGATGGGACTTGTTGGCTCACACCACACGTCGACAGACATCCCTCCAAGTCATTCAAGCAGCCTCTGTTAAGCACCTACTGTGTGCCGGGCCTTGTGCAGTAAACAGTCGTTGCAACAGAATGCCCGTGGGAAACTAGCACACTGGGAGGAGAGGGAATGGCCGCCGACAAGAGGACAGTAACTTGGCCCGCGGTGAGCGGTGAAAACAGCAGGGAGGTGGGAGCGTGGAAGGCTGCTGGGAAGGACACTTAATAGACCCGAGTAACAGCATCCCGGTACATGTAACAGCCAGCGCAAAGGGAGGAGGTGTGTGTGTGTGAGGCGGGGGGGGGGAGGGGGTTGTGCAGGGTCCCAGGAACATGTGACGACCCCTGCGAGCCTTGGGGGGCGGTGGGCAGAGCAGGGACTTGCCGGACACGGTGCTCACCGGCGCCCTTTGGTGGCAGTGGGAGACCAGGGAGGAGGGGACTGTGTTAGTCCGGGAGGGATGGGGGCAGGGGTCGCGGAGGGTCATTTTTAGGAACTGTGCTAAGTCCTGGAACAGCAAAGGACAAGCAGCGAGAGAAAGGGGGCGCTGCCTTGGCCTCTGCAAGCAGGTGGCATGAACCAGTGGGTAGGTGTCCGGCAGAAAAGGCTGGACGTGAGAACAAGTCAGGACTCGGGGTGCTTTCTGGAGCCTAGGGAAGTCAGGGGGTGAATACTTTTTTTCAAATTGACCAACAGGTGAGAAATAGCGACCTGGCCAGATCTGGGACAGGCTCTGAAGGCAGCTGGCCCAGTTGGCTTGGGTGGGGGGGGGCGGGGGGAGAGGGGAACCCAGCACCAGGGTGGGGGCTGCCTGTGTGACTGAGGTCCTGGGGATGGCAGGTGGGTGCGAATGTGGGCTGCAACCCAGTGGACTGAACCAGAGCGTCAGACGCAGAAGGAAACAAAGGCAGGGATGTGACTGGGGGTCTGAAGGCAGAGCCTGAACCTCGGGCCATTAGAGGGGCCCGGTAGTGAGACAGCCCGGATGACTAAGGCCCCTACCCCACAGCCTGGGCTCTGGAGAGTGCATCCTGGCCTGGAGTGTCACTTGACGGCTGGGGTGGGCACTTCGGTCTGAGTGGGACACGATTGCTTTCACTTGTAACACTAATATGCATTGCCCCCCAATTACACGTAAGTGGTTGATAGAAATTCAAACTGCAATTAAAGAAAACAGTAATCGCTGATCCTTCCCTCCCTGAGCCCACCCAGGCCCACGGTGGCAGAGCTGGAAGCTTCCAGTGAGGGTTCCAAAGCCCTAAAGGGGGTGACGGCAGTATTACTGTCGGGGAGGGTCCTGCTGGTTTTTGTAGAACAAAATCTGTTATAAAGGCCCAACTGCGGCTGCACGGGCTAGTGGAGTGAACGCCAACAAAGGTTTACCCACAAGAACAGATGGCAAGCCCTTTGGCCTGAAGTCTGCCCGTCACTGGGTGCATGAGCCTGAGCCCTGGTTGGCACCCACCACCATCTGCACCAGGGATTCTCCCGTCCTCAAACAACGGTCTGCACGTGCACGTTGCTCCCCCAGGGAGGCCTAGTGCCTTAAAAGCTGTGTTTTAAGCAGACTTCATGCCCAGTGCAGGACCGGAACTCACAACCCTGAGACCCAGACCTGAGATCGAGTCCGATGCTCAACTGACTGAGCCACCCAAGCATGCTCTGCCCATTTTTATGGCTTTCCAAGCTCAGGGTCACAACCCACGTTCCAGTAAAGGGGCACAGCCGCCCTGGGCATTCTTCTCCCCGAGGCCAATCTTCCATGAAACAAGTTTCTTGTATTTTAAGGTGTTTTTTTTTTGTTTTGTGTTCGAGAGCATGTGCACGTGTGAGGAGTGGAGGCTAAACACTCAGTGTGGAACCGGACACGGGGCTCGATCCCACAACCCTGGGACGTAACCTGAGCTGGAATCAAGAGTCAATTGACTGAGCCACCCAGACACCCAACAGTTTTATTCTTTGAGGAGTGACACAGCGAACCCTCCCTCTTCTTGCTGGGCCTCGTGGGCAGTTTGCTAGCGGAGGTCACAGAGGCTTCTGCTGTTCCAAACGAAGGGAGTGTGGACAGCGTTGACCAGATGTCAGTCAACAGCTCTGACCACGGCCTTTAAACTGCAAAGCACCCAGTCACCTCAATTAAGGTCCCATCTAACGCACCCCAGTCATATTCCAACTTCACATGGTGAGTCGGCCTCTCTGCAGCGCGGCCAGACTCAGGGGGCTGTCCAAAAGGACCCCCGAGTCCCTGATCTTTGCCCCGATCAGCATCCCCACTGACAGCTCCAGGCCCCTCACATCAGCCCACGCAGCCTCCTGTGGCCTTGCTTCCTGCCACACCAGACACCCACCACTTGTGGCCCACGTCTCCCGGGCGACAGGGCTGCCTTATCAGGGATGGTGCCACACAGGCCACAGACGTACTTCCAGATCATCTGGTCCCAACACTGGTTCCTTCTGCCCACCTGGGGGAACCCGTTTAATCTGGTCACGCAAGCTGTCCGGCCGTTCCCCGTACTGCCTTCTGCTGTGGATTATAAACACAGCCCCCCACAACCCAAGAGAGAACAGCGAGCAAATCAAAATGCAGAGGAAGGAAGCCCGGAGGTGGTGGCAGTGGCCGCTAGGGGGAGGGCAGGGAGGCAGGAGCGCCTTTCCATTCCGCTGTCTCCCTCCCTTCCCCTCCTGGCCGGCCCTCACGGCCCCAACAGAGGCGCAGACATTGTGACCACTGTCACACATGCAGCAGGCAGCCAGCTTCACACTCTCCTGCTGACCAGGGTTCCCACCTCGACCATCCCCCCACACTATCCATCAGCGAGCCAAAGGGGCCACTGCCTGGCCAGTGCCTACCGAGGAGTCGCCCACCCTGGTCTGTAGGGCTTCCTCATCATGGAACAAATCTCGGCAGAAATACTTGAGGGGAGCAGGGTTGGGACCCTTCATCAGACCCTAGGGGCTGGCGTGACCCTGCCCCTGGAAACCGCATGAGACCCAGACCCGGACAGCACGTGAGGGTCACCGGGCTGGCGTGTGCAGACGCAGGAAGGGAGCGTTCAGGCTGCGCAAGGCCTCCTGCGGGCTGTGGACATCACCTGCGGGCACGCACGCCCCCAGGACCGGACAACAAGGGAGGAGGAGCCCTGAAGGGCATGGTGGCTCCAGGGGAGACACTGCCCCGGACCCAGGGGCGACCACCTGTATGGGCTGAAGCAGGCCTAGGGAAGGCCTGTGGCTGCAACTGTGCGATTTCGGTTGAAGGGTCCAGAGGCACAGAGGGGGCACAGACAAGACCGCGCAGAACCTGCACTGGTCACGGGGCCGAGGTCATTCATGCGGAGCCCCTACCCACAGAGCGCTGGGCCCTGCTGTTAGGCGGGGCCATCCCTGTGTCCACAGCAGGAAACCAGGGCCACCTGCTGCCCAGCCCTGGCCCAAATCACGCACCACCTGAGCCTCCGACTGGTGAGCAGGCCCAGCCCCACGGAAGGGAAGGAACAGCCAGAGTCGCGACCAGAAAAGGCTGCGTCTTTATTGGCCGAGCGGGCTACTTGAGGGGGATGAAGCGGGACGAGTGGGTGGCCCCTATGCCGGGCCTGCCGTGCTTCACCGGCTTGTAGGTGATGGAGAACTCGCCCAGGTAGTGGCCAATCATCTCGGGCTGCAGGGGGGAGGAGCAGGGCACGGAGTCAGGCCACCGTGAGCGGACACGCCCCCGCTGCCCGCCCCGCCCCTCCCCGCCCCGCGGGTACCTTGATTTCCACCTGGTTGAAGGTCTTGCCGTTGTAGACGCCCACCATGCTGCCCACCATCTCGGGCAGGATGATCATGTCCCGCAGGTGCGTCTTCACCACCTCGGGCTTCTCCATCGGGGGGGCCTCCTTCTTGGCCTTACGCAGGCGCTTCAGCAGCGAGTGCTGCTTCCGGCGCAGACCCCGGTTCAGCCTCCGCCGCTGCCGGGCGCTGTACAGCTGCATCAGCTGCTCGCTGGGGGGCAGGGCGCGATGGCGTGAGCGGCTGGGCCGCGACAGTCCCCAGGGTCCAGCCGCGAACGTCGCTGCTGCCCTGCACCGCCCCAAATCTGGGGAGAAGCCCCCAAGGTCAAGAGCTGCAGATGGGGAAACTGAGGCAGGCGGATACGTGGCCGGCACCTCGTGGGCAAACTGCTGCACCTCTAGCCAACTAGGCCTCTGCCGACCTGTGTCCCCGGAAGGTGGGGGGTGGGGGGGGCGGCCCCTCACGGCCCCGCTGACCCAAGCTCACGCTCAGGAAGGCTGCGGGGAATCCGAGAAGCCCGTGTCCCCTCACCCAAGCCAGACCCCCGCCACCCTGCCTAGGAGCTTCCGGCCACGTGCCACACCCCAGCCCGTTCTAGCTTCCCGCGTTTTCGGCGCGTGTAAACAGTGTCACGAGGGGACACCAGCAATTAGGTTCGACCCAAACGTCGCTGCGTCCAAACAGCGCCCCGGCCCCGCCCGGCCCCCTTACTAGGACATGTCCAGCAGCTGGTCCAGGTCCACGCCGCGGTAGGTGAACTTGCGGAAAGTACGCTTCTTCTTCTGTTCCACTTCCGCCTGCGCGGGCCCGGGGCGCCGGTCAGAGGGCGGCCGCAGACTCGCCTCCGACCCCCGCGGCCGCCCTCGGGCGCCCACGGGGGCCCGCGGGGACACACGGCCTCTGGCCCGTCCCCGGGGAGCGCGGGCGGCCCCGGGTCGCTGGGGCTCCGCCAGGACACGTCGGCCTGCGCGGGCCTTCCCCGCCCCGCGCCATCCCGACACCAGCCCGGCCCGCCCCGCACCCCGATAGGCGGCGGCCCCGGAGGCTCAAGAGATGGCTGCCGCAGCCGGGCGGCCTGACTCCGGCCTTCACGGCGCGGCCAGACCGCGGATGGCGCCCGATGAGTCGGGAACAGCCGCGCCAACCCGCGGCACTCACCATCTTGTCAGCTCTTCGGAAAAGACCGCCCCTCCGCGCCTGCGCGATTATCACGAGGTCGCCCATGAGCCCCGCCCCGCGCCCGACAGCTCGGACGCGCTTCCGCTTTCTCGGCTGATGAGCGCGCCCTCTGCTGGCGGGAGGGCCGAGCGCAGGCGGCGCTCGCTAAGGAGACGCTGCGGCTGGGGCCTCGGACACATCGCCGCCTCTCTCGGAACGTCGCGCGCCTGCGAGCAGCAGGTGCTCCCCGTGGGTTCGGGCCCAGCGCTCCGCCGGAGCTGGCGTCCTAGTGCGGGCGGCGGACAGCCGGGAGGGGCGGGGCGCTGGCTCCGCACAGGTGCCCCGAGAAGGCGGCCCTGACGGGGACCCGCCGCCTTTAACGGAGGGCCTCAGGTACAGTAGCAACCGTAGCGATGCACTACTAGGTTTCTGTAACGTCTGTGCACGTGACGTGTATAACGATGACAGAGAAAAAGGGACAAGGAATTAGAGCTATATAGTACTGTCCCACTTCTGGGTGTACACCCCAATAACTGAAAGCAGGGAGATTTACATGTCCACAGCAGCATGATCCACTACAGCCCAAGTATGCATCCGCGGACGAAGAATAAACACGATGTGGTCCATCCACACGCCGGAGTAGGATCCAGCCTTAGGAAGGACCACGTGGACGGACCCGCAGGACACTGTGTGCAGTGAGAGAAGCCAGACACAGAAGGACACGTCCCGCGTGACCCCACTCACAGGGGGTCCCCAGAGGAGTCCCGTCCACAGAGACAGAGAGTAGACGGTGGGAGCCAGGGGTGGGGCAGGGGGCGGGGAGTCCGTGTTTCATGGGGACAGGGTCTCAGTCTGGGGAGATGGAAAGTTCTGGAGACGGGTGGTGGGGGCGGGTGCAGGACACTGTTGAGTGTGCTTGATGTCACTGAGCTGTGCACTTAAGAGATGGTTACAATGGCAAGTCTTAATGCGCATTTTGCCACAATAAGGAAACAACCTGGCGCCTGGGTGGCTCAGTAGGTTAAGCGTCCGACTCCTGACTTCGGCTCAGGTCATGATCTCCTGATTCCGGAGTTGCAGCCCTGTGCCGGGCTCTGTGCTGACAGCGCAGAGCCTGCTTGGGATTCTGTCTCTCCCTCTCTCTGCACCTCCCCCACTCATGAGCTCTCACTCTGTCTCAAAATAAACATTAAAAAAAAAAAACAAAAACGGGGTGCCTGGGGGGGTCAGTCGGTTGAGCGTCCGACTTCGGCTCAGGTCATGATCTCACGGTTCGGGAGTTCGAGCCCCGCCATCGGGCTCTGGTGCTGACAGCTCGGAGCCTGGCGCCTGCTTTGGATTCTGTGTCCCCCTTTCTCTCCGCCCCTCCCCTGCGTGTGCTCTGTCTCTATCTTTCAAAAATGAATAAACGTAAACAAATTTTTAAAAAAAGAAAAAAAAAAAAACATGGTAAGCTCTAGAACAGCCTCAAAGAAAATAACTAAAAAAATATGACAAAAAAAATCATTAAAAGAAATAAAACGCTACCTTAGGAAATACTCATTTAACGCAAAAGCATGAACAGAGAAGCGTAAGAACAAAACAAGGCACACAGCACAGAGAAAAAGCGAAACGGCAGGGGTAAACCGAGCACCACACTGAACACCAGGGGATGGGAGAGACCACTGGCTGGAGGGTGAGTTCCGGGAAGAGGGAGCCAGCGTGCAAAGACCCTGCGGTAGGAAGGAGGTGGGTGCTGCCACCACCGCCCCACCACCCAGCTGACTCTACCGTGCCCACGGCCGCTACTGAGGCTTCAGCCCCTTCCTGGCCTCAAGCTGGATTGCTGGGTGGGGTCTGGCTTAGACCAGTGGCTTTGTGGGGAGGTGGGGCTGGCCTGGGGGGAACAGGAAGTCTGGAAAGAAGCTGGGCCTCCTCAACCATTTCTACAATCCTGTGGGTAGAGCCAATTAAACCCTCCCAAAGAAGGGGATGTCCCCCCCCGTCTGCGACGCAGCACAAGCACGGTGTTTGAGGGCTACGGGCTGTGTCCTTCAGGGTGTGAAGGGGGCTCGCCCGTGCCCAGCAGAGCGAGGTGGGGGTCCCAGGAGCTCCTGGCCAGCTGGAAATCCGTGCGCCGTTTGCATGACGGCCTCTCACCAGGGAACCCAAATTTTACAGAGAATTTCACAAGTGAAAGGAGCTCATGTTTAACGTCGCGATGGCACGCGGTGTGGATGGAAGGCCCAGTCCTGCTCGTCTGTAAACCGGCCGTGGCGGCACCTCCTGAGGGCAGGGAGAAGACTCTGGCGGGGGCGGGCAGGTGCGGCCCCGCAGGGGCATTCTGAGGGCTTCTCTTCGCCTTTGAGCTGAGGCACCCTCCCTGCCGCAGATCGAGGGCGGGCTGTGGGCGGGGACGAGGGCTCCTGGCTGTTTCCTTCAGTAGTTCATCTCCAGCCCCACGCACTGTGGTGGCACCCGGTGCATCTTGGACCGATCCGTTCTTTTTACGTTTTCAAAGCTTCATCGCGGTCTTTAGAATGAGACAATAACGGCCTCCAAAGACCCCAGACCTGGTTCTGGGACCAGGGATCTGTCACCTCACGCGATAGAGGGGACCTTAGCAAGGCCTGAGGCGGGGGTGACCCTGGGTACCCAGCGTCCACACGAGGTCCTCGTGAGAAGGGGACAGAGACGGGCGGACCCCGCACTGCTGGCCGTGAAAACGGAAGAGGGGCCTCTGGAAGCCGGGAAAGGTGGGAGACGGGGATCCCTGGGGCCCAGAACTGTCAAAGACAATTTGTGAGCGGCTTTCAGCCCTAGGTGGGTGGTGATCTGTCACAGGGGCCCTTAGACACCCCCCACATCAGAACAGGGGAGGACTGACCCATTTGGTTCATAGCGGATCCCCGGGGCCAGCCTCCCCCAGACCCAGGAGCCCCTCCCCACTCCCACAGGAAGTGGGGCCCAGAGCAGGAAGCCCTGTGTGCAGGCCAACGGACTCCCCCTCCCGTTGGGGCTGCAAATAGGGCCTTCGCCGAGCGTCAGCCCCTTCTCACTGGGGAAGGAGCAGTCAGGAAAAGGGACAGAAAGGTCCAGATATCCAGGGCTGGAAAGGCCTGGCAGACACCTGGTGGCCGCCGTGGGACGCTGGCCAGAGCTCAGCCCTCCCCACCTCCCGGCTCAGGCTTCCCTCCTCCCTCACCTCCACCGTTGGTCCTTGAGCTCTAGGAGCCGGGGCCATCACGCTGCCTCCCGTCCCGGCCACAGGACGGCCCCCACCCACCCGGACCCGTGGCATTCGGCGGGTGGCCGCTGCGCCCCGGGAGCCTGGGCCGGCAGCTCGCACCAGGCCCCCGGCTCCCCACTCCTCCCCACTCGAGCAGGTGGGGCCTGGCTCCTGAGCCCCGGGAGGCGGGGAGGGCCGGCACAGGTCTCCCGCGGGGACGGGCTCCTCCTGGACACAGAAGGGACGCACGGCCGACAGCAAGGAGGGAATAAAAGCACAAACGTGGGTTTCTAATCCAAACGCACTTCTCTTTATTCAAACCAGGGTCAAACTGGTCGGTAGGGACGCCCTGAAACCACGCGCGCGGGAGAGCGGCTGACAAGGCCTCCTTGTCCTTGCTGCCGGGGCGGGCGCGGCCCCCACGGCGCACCTGCGGGCGCTGCCAGGCAGGTCAGTCGACAAAAGCAAGGAAGAAACAAAAAACAAAACACGCTCAGTAGACTTTTTCTGTAAGCTCCCAGAGTTTCTGGACCAACAAGCCCCGACCCTCAAAGCCAGGAGTGAGGCACTGGAACGCCCCTCACTGCCACCAGTGCCGACGGAAACCCTGCTTTAAATTAAAAAATAAGCCAGTATACATCGTAGAAAATTTCTCTTAAAAATCTCACAATTTGTAAATGTATATTTTTTCTTTAACATAAAAGTTTACAATATACGGTAAAACAAAAGGCTCAGGAAAATAATTTCAAAAAAAAAAGGAGAAAAAGAAACCTGAAGTTCTGAATTAAAGCTGAAGACATTTTTTTTAAACCCTGTTGTTGAACCAGTGACTTTGTTTTATTGTGCTGATGGGTTAGAGAAAGAAATATGTTTAAAAACTTCAGTCCAGACACCCACAGCCGCCTCCAAAAGCCTCTCGCCCCCCTCCCCCCAACGGTGAGCCGCTATTTTTCTGCCAAGTTTGTGATTGTCACGAGTTCACAAGTTTTAAATCCTGGGTCTCGGCCGCCCTGACGTCCACACGGCGCCGGCCAGCTAGCGTCGGTACGGGTGGAATCCTTGCACGTTGTGGTTCTGACCTCGTCCAAAGCCACTTCCGCCGGCGGGGGGGCCCCCCGAGCCCGGCACTGAGGGGCCCCCATACGAGGGGGGCTGCTGGCTGGGATCTGAGAAGCCCTGTCCGAAGCCGGCCAAGTCCTGTCCGTAACCTGCAGGGAAGGAGCCCGGTGAGCTGCGGCGGGATGGCAGCTCTCGCCCTAACGGCCAGGGAGCGGTCCGTGCCCGCGGAGCCCGTCCCGACCCCCCGCAGGGCCCTGACCACGGTCTCTGTGCAGAAGGAAAAGCAGCTCAGAGACTTGGAGGACCCCACAGCCTGTCCCATCCGACCTCGGCCTCACCTCCCCACCCAGTCCCAAGGACCTGGGGTTGGGCCCTGGCCACTGGAGACCTTTGAGCTCAGAAATGTTAAGAAGACCCGGCCCGGCTCAGTAGACTGAGGGTTTCTAAAAAGTGTAATCTTCAGTGTGATGCACCTGGGTGGGGGTGGGGGGGGGGGGGAGGGGTGCAGGCAGGGAGCTCAGGCACAATTCCCAGCGATTAAGAAATGCAAGCCTAGCCCAGGCCCCTCCCTCCCGGGTGACGCCCAGACCCGAGACAGTCCTCTCTGCAGAGCTGACCCCACCTGGGATCTTCCCTAAGACCGACGGGGGTGAGGAAAGACTGTGTGCCCAACCCAACGCCAGGCGTAAGCGACTCGGCACCGTGCCTACAGAGCCTGCCCCAGGCGGGCCAGGGCCCTCCTCCGACCAGGGCCTAGAGCCTGCAGCTGACCTCAGAGTGCGTGGGAGGCACTCTGGAAAGGGGACCGGCACCAGCCTGCACACCTGGGGTGAAGGCGTGCCCCAAGGCCCCCGGATCCCCAGTAGAGGGTGCACAGGGGGCGCCGACGCCTGCTGCCCGCAGAGGCAGAGCTCTAGGGCCCACGGGGCTGTGGCCAGTTGAGGTCCTCACCCCGGCAAGGGCCCCGTCCCAGAGGGCACCGCCAGGTCCACCCCCGCCCAGGACGGCAGAGGAGGCCGTGCCCGCTGCCCGGTACAGGCAGAGTGGGGACCGTGGATGAGAAGGTGCCACCTACCTAGGCCACATCACTGCTCAGCCTGACCATAAGAGTGTAAACAAAGTATGGGCCCGAAGCCTGACGGGTCTTGAGAATAGGTAGCCAGGCCTGGCAAGAGACGAGACCAGGGTGACTACCCCAGGGCAGCCTCGGCAGAGGGGCGGGGCGGGGCCACGCTGGCGGTCAGCACACCCCCGCCCGGGGCTGCTCGTGCACCGGACACGTGTTCTGCTGGGGTGGGGGGTGGGGTGACAACCCACGCACTCAGGGACCGTGGCGTGGCACGGCGCCAAGGGGCCAAGCTGCTGCGATGCCGGGCTACTGGGAGCAGCCGGCCGACAACGGCAATCGAGGGCAAGGACACTGCAGTCTTGGGCGAAACGCAGTGTGAACAACCACGTGGGAGCAGGAGAGCCCCAGGCGGGGAGACGTGGGCCGAAGCCATGGCTCCCACAGGAGCCCCAGGAGCCCCCGAAGACAGGCAGCCCGCCTGCGTGGCCCCGCAGAGGTGGCAGGAGGCCCCAGGATGGAGGCCTGCTCTACCCAGGACACGGGGCCCAACCCCGTCCTCACGAGCCCCTCCCACGCAGGCCACGGGCCACCACCTCGTAGACCCCGGGGCTCAGAGGCACCTAGGCCACGGCCAGCCCCTCCGGTGAAGCATGGTGACGCCCTCGCCAGCGCCCACCACAGACCAGAGCCACGAGCCCACGTGGCCATCAGGTGCCCTCCCTGCACGCTGCACTTGGAAAACGAGACCACCAAGGAACGGTGCCTGCTGGGGGAGCCCCACTGAGCCCTTGCGCACCATCCTCCCGGGGGCCCGGTCACAGCCGCAGGCTCCCCAACCCACAGGCCCTGGGACTCCTGCCGCTCACGCGATGCGTTTCTCAGACAGCTCCCTAGCAAAACCCCAGGAAACCAAAATCCTTCTTTTCATTTTGCCGGACGCTCTCCGACAAGCCCCAGCAGAGCGGGCCTCCGTCACAGACGCTGGCAGGGAGGAAGGCGGAAGGTGGCGGGGCCAGATCCCCGGCCCCAGGCCTCGAACGCAGGTCTCCAGCGCAGGCGAGAGTTACAGCCACTCACCGTACTGGCTGTAGGGGAAGTCTGGCTGGGCCGTCGGGGGCTTGCTCATGTCGGGGGCGGCCTGAGACGGAGGCGGTGGGAAGGCCAGAGGTGCTGCCCCTGGAGTAGCAGGTGGAGGAGGGACCCCAGGTGGGGCAAACTGATCCGGCGGTGGAGGCGGGGGCCCGTAGCCAAAGCCTGCGGGCAAACAGGAGAGGAAGACACACACCCAGTGCACGACCGCGGCCCAGCCTACGGGAGCTGCCCGCGCCATTTCCTGCCTAGACGCACCAAGTGGCCAGGTCCTGGGGATGTGCCCCGGCTGGGAGAAGGCGGCATGCGGACTAGCGATGGTCTGGAAGGCTGGGGTGCCCGGGTGGGCCTGGGGCAGCCTGTCACCGCACCTCTGACAGCGAGTGTCAGACAGGAACTCCACAGGGAGTAACTGCACTGAAACACTCTTGAAAAAACCAAAACCAGGGGCGCCTGGGTGGCGCAGTCGGTGAAGCGTCCGACTTCAGCCAGGTCACGATCTCGCGGTCCGGGAGTTCGAGCCCCGCGTCGGGCTCTGGGCTGATGGCTCGGAGCCTGGAGCCTGTTTCCGATTCTGTGTCTCCCTCTCTCTCTGCCCCTCCCCCGTTCATGCTCTGTCTCTCTCTGTCCCAAAAATAAATAAACGTTGAAAAAAAAAAAATTAAAAAAAAAAAAAAAAGAAAAAACCAAAACCAGTTGCCTAACAAAGCACAATCTGTGCTCTGAGAAGACAAAAAGAATCACAGTGAGCCTTTCACGAGGGCGGGGGTCATGCCTGTCCACACTCTGTCCTGGGGGGCTCTAGAAAACCGGTTTCTATCCACCTGTGTTCTTGTTAGAAATAAAAATCTGGGGCACCTAGGTGGCTCAGTCAGTTAAGCGTCCGACTTAGGCTCAGATTATGATCTCACGGTTCGTGAATTCAAGCCCCACATCGGGCTCTCTGCTGACAGCTCAGAGTCTAGAGCCTGCCTCGGATTCTGTGTCTCCCCTTCTCTCTGCCCCTCCCCTGCTTGCACTGTCTCTCTCTCTCTCTCTCTCTCTCTCTCAAAAATAAATAAACATTAAAAAGAAAAAGAAAATCTGATGTGGTCCGGGCCACGGGCAGCCGTGGAGCCCGAAAAATGTGACTGACCCAAGCCTGTGGTGCATCCCAAAAGCAGAACACGTGTGGGCGCCCAAGGTCTTAACGGGAAGACCGGGGGACAGTCTGTGTGGGCCGCAGGGCAAGAGCAGTGGCCAGCCACACTCGATCAGGTGAGGGTCTCTTCCCTGCTGAAGACCCAGTCACCAGGAGTGGCCACACCCTTTTCTTTTTTCCTTTAAACACTCCCCCCCCCCCACCCCCGAGAGAAAAAGAAGCAGGGAGACAGCACACACGCACGAACAGGGGAGAGGGGCAGAGGGGACGAGAGTCACATGCTCAACCGACTGAGCCACCCAGGCGCCCTGGCCACACCCCTTCCTACCAGGGACGAGCACTGAACCTTGCAGGCCTGCCAGCCGCCAGCCGCCCGGGCACAAAGCAGAACAGAGGAGGACTAAGACTCCAGCTCGTATGCCCTCTAGCCCTTTGCTGCTTTGTTACAAGTTACAAGGTCAGGTCCAAAGGCCCCGTGCTGCGACCACTCGCAGGGCCCGCCCCAGTGACGTGGCACACTCATCTTGGACGACACAGGTGTCATCCACACGGCCCTCCGAGCAGAGGGGCATGGACACGCGGCACCCCAGCCTCCCTCCTGGGGCCCACAGGACTTACTGAACTGTGGAGGGGCACCGTAGCCCTGTGGGAAGCCCTGAGGAGGGGGGAAGCCTCCGGGAGGGGTGGACACAATGTACGAGGTGAACGGTGGCGGCGGTGGGGGGGCTCCTCTTCCCGCAGGGGGTGGTCCATAGCCACCTGTAACACAGGACACAGAGGTGAGGGCAAGGGCGTGGCACACGAGGCTCTGGGCCGCCCTGGCCCGCCCCATTTCAGACCCTGTTCCTTCTCAGTTGCCCATGACGAGGACTTACCGATTGCCTGTCCGGCTGGTACCCACATTCCTAAACAGGAAAACAGAGAGGGTGGTTGGTGCCCGTCAGCTGAGCCCCGCTCCCCTGACAGCACTGGCTGTGCCGGTGAGAAGCCCTTCTGGAAACGCACCCGAGGGGCCTGGCATCCTGTTGCACTGTGGGCACCAGGGCAGGATGTCCCAGCCCCGAGGAAGGCGTCAGAGGAGCCCGTGGTAGACCGGGAGCACAGGCGTGACCCCCAGAGCTTCTCCAGCACCTGGGTTTGGGGAAAGAGCTACCACTCGTGTCCTGCTTCTATGGGATGGGGGCCGGGGTGGGGGAGGGGCTCCCAAGAGAAGCCTGTTGGGTCAGGTGGCCCCGGCCCTTCCACAGAACCCACCAGAAAGGGTGGGAGGAACACCCACAGATCAGGGGCTGGGAGGCACAGGTGGGACCTCAGGCTGGGCGGTGGGGGCTTCGGGCC
Source organism: Leopardus geoffroyi (assembly GCF_018350155.1). NCBI lineage: Eukaryota > Metazoa > Chordata > Mammalia > Carnivora > Felidae > Leopardus > Leopardus geoffroyi. Next base: position 817,900 of record NC_059331.1, on the reverse strand, counting down.
GGCCACCAGCCGAGCTAGTGGGCACGCGGGATAACTGGTTTTCTAGGGCTGTGTGTTCTTTTGCAATAAAGAATTTTTTAAAAGACGACTCTGTGAGCCCAGAGAGGGGGCGCCAGGTGCCTCTGGATGCAGACAGGCCCACCTGACCTCCTTCTGCCCCTCCTTGGACACTAAAGGGGGTAGAGGCTACCAGATCCTGTCCTGGAGCCCCTAGGCACCCCAATCCTTCTGCCAAGCTGTCCTTAACCACTCTGCTGATCCATCACGAGGATGTGACAGCCCAAGGAGCAGCAGCAGACCGAGAGGGTGAAGGAAACAGGACTCTGGGGCAAAAGTCCCAGTCTCCCTAAGAGCATCTTATCTTATCTGGGCCCCCGAGAGGGCCAGGCCAAGCCCACTAGAGGAGGTGATGGTGACAGTGACGGACTCTCAAACCCACCAGGTCCTTCTGCCCATCCCCCTACCCCCAAGGCACTGCCACAGACCCCGGGGACAGCAAAGGTGTCAGCACGAGGCATCGAACTGCTCCCTCAGGCCTGGGAGGCCCTCCTCCAGAGCACGGTACTTGGGAGTAAAGATGCTCACTGCCCTCTGCCAACTACGGTTGAGACTCATCTGCCCAAACCACAGACGGGGACTCAGCTACGGCCCGGACACACCACCGTCCTCCACACGGACCAGGTGACGACCTGGAACCTGGCCCCTTTCCCGTCTGCGTGCCGACCAGAAGGTGCCCCTCTAGGGGCGCGCGTGCCATCGGGGACCAGCATGGAGCCCGCACGCCAACCTGCTGGGCAGGAGACCCTGGGGCCGGACGAGCAGGGAGTACCACCTGTGCCCTCGTGGACCCACCACACCGCGGGCTTGGGACCCCGGCCCCCCGAGCAGAAATCCGAGGCGGCCACCTGGGGGCCCGGCCGGTTGTGGGTGCTGGGGCCTCACCTTGTGGGCCGTATCCTTGCTGCCACGTGGGTGGGGGCTGGCCTGCCCAGCCATTAGCAGCACTGGGCACGACCCGGCTGCCCCACTGGCTGGCACCTGGCTGTCCCGGCGCTTGGCTTTTGCTGTCGCGTGGCTCGGCCCGTTTAACTTCCACCTAGACAAATGGAGCTGTGGTTTAGGGAGATGCCGAGGGTCCCGGACCCCCTTCCCTTCAGACACACCCTTGATAACTTATGACTACACTTAGCATCTTATTATGACTTAAAACTAAAACTTAACTATAAACCTTAGGCCAGTATTCTCTTTTTCTTTAAAATTAATTTTTTTTTTCTTTTTTTTGCTTAAAACATGTTTCTCAGGTACAACAGATGCAACGTAAGACGTGTTAAGCCCCACCCGCTGCGGGGCACCGAATGAAGGCCAAGAACCCTCAAGAGTTCTGGGTAACAAGGGGTCTTTCAGTGAGGGTAAAATGACAGCTTTCTCCTTCGGTGGCCTCCTCATCCCAGGGACACAGAGATCAGGACCGCCCGGACAGTCATAGCCCTCTCCCCGGGCCTCCCAAGGGCCCCGGCGTGGCAGGAGCCCGCCGCTACGGGGCACGTCGGGGAGCAGCCGGGCCCACACGCACGAGGCCTCTCCGGAGCCCACCCGCCCTGCCCTGTGCCGTGAGCTCATACCTGAGAAACACAGTTGGTTTCCTTAGGTTTTTTATTTAAAATGTCTAATGGAGGATAAGGACTTACCTTCCCCAGGCTAACGCTTAAAGAATCTCAATTAACTCAAAATAATGTCAGAGGGAATGGATGTGATAAAGAGAATCTTACATTACATCTAACAAAAAAAGTAAACGAACATGCAATAAAATGGACATTTGAATCAGTAAGCAATCTTCATACTGTGTTAGGTCAGCAGCCCAGGACCCTTCCTCTGTCGGGTGTTGTCAGGAGCCACAGCAGTGGGGTGGGGGTGGGGGTGGGGGGACGGGGACCCAGAGGTGCCCTACCTTAGTGTCCTACCTGCACTAGGCGCTGTGGCCACCACACAGCACCCTCCCTTCCGCAGCCTCTGTCCCCCAATTATAGGGCTGCCTCGGCAGTTGAGAACCTTGAAAAATTTTTTTTTATGACAAGTTTTAATGAGAAGAGGCAATAAAGCCACTTGGAGTCCTCCTTGGAGTCTCATCGTCTGATGAGCTAATAAGCGTATGTATTCAAAGTTCCATCAGTGGCGCCCTAAGACCCCTTCCTGTCTAACACACAGGGAGTGGGACAGAGGCACAAAAACGCCACCTTCCTGGGGCCCCAAGGACACTCCACGGAGAGGAACAAAATCCCCGGTAGCTCAAGGCGATGTGACAGCAGGACCAAGGGACCCTTTCGAAGAACTCCCAACTAACGAGTCTTCACGCACCCTCCTTAGGGGAATTTGGTTCCTGCTGACAAAGCGAAGCAGCCCTCGTAATTTTTGTTTAAAAACGTCTGCCGTCCTCCTGTGGGAACGTGGGTGCAGTCACTCACCCTATTGCTTCTAACTGGAGGGACCCCCACTAAGGAGCCAGCCCGCCAGTGAAGGTCGGGCCGTGGGGACAGGGCGAGGGCTGGGGGCTCCCGCCCGTGTGCACCTTACTGTACAAGTTGAGCCCCACACCGAGAAGCCACCTCAGTCTCCGCTCTGTGCTCCGTGCAGACCAGACTCAGACACCGATGCGTCCTACAAAACCGGGGCGGGGACGGCCGCCTGGAGACGGGAGCAGATCCGTGCGCTTATCGGCCTTTCTGCCCCTAGAGTGGGCCCAGGCTCCGTCCAAGTTTTAAATGTCACGGTACCTTAAAGTATTGAACGCGGACTCCTTTGCACTTGTGTTCGTAACTGGCATGCGTCCTTGAGACCTGCATGCAAATTCTGAACTAAAAGCTTCAATGGACGTCGGAGCGAGACTTGTGTGTGCTCGCTTGGTTCAGATGGGATTAAGCCTGCGACAACACCTGCACTAGCCTCCTTTGGATGCACACAGCTGCGCACGCGGCCGTGCTTATCAACTTCCGGGGAGCGGGCTGCGGGGCTGGGGCGGGGGGCGGGGGGCAGGAGGGGCAGGAGGGGCAGGACCCCGTGGTGCCTCATTCCCCGCACGCCATCTTAACTGACAAAAACAGCCACGGCCCCGTCACCAGGCCTGGGCTTGGTGGCCGAGGGAACGAGGAAGTGCCGGCTTCGTGGCACCCACGTGGCCACCGGGCTGCACAGAGCAGGTTCTGAAAGGCCCGAGACGGGAGTCCTGCAAAGCCTCTGCTAACGCTAAGGGACCCCACGCTGCACAATTTCTACCAGCGATTTATTTGAGTGAGCACCCCCCACCACAGCTCCGAGCCGCCCGCGTCCGTGGCAGCAACACAGTATGAAGACAGGACAACCAGAGGTCACTTGACTGCACGGAGGTAAGTACTACCGAGAGCATGTGCTTGGGGCCGGAGTTTCACAGTAAGTGACCCAATTAAAAACAACCAATCCTTCAGGATGTTTACGTCTCTTTCGGTTTCACACGGAATCGGTTTTCAAGGGTTCGCCACCCCTCACGTTACGGGGCGGCTGAGACAATCGGAATGCGGGACAGACATCTGAAGGAGTGGTCACTGAAACCAAGCCTGAGACAACCTGCGATTTCACTGGAGGCCAGCCCACAAGACCCCCCCCCCTCCCCCACCGACTGAGCCCCTTGGCCGGGGCCCACCCCGCCCACCGGTCCCAGGGGGATCCAGAGCGAGGGGTGCCGGGAGCAGAGCCCCTCGGGCAGGATGGGCCCCCAGCTTTGGCAGACCCCCCCTGCCCCCCCCCCCCCCCCCCCACTGACTGACCCAGCCCCCTTTACCGTTAAGGAATCTGTGTTTCCAGTGAAATCCCTAAGTTGCCTAAGACTTGGTTTGGTCTTAAGGTAAAATAAAACTACAACTACACACTTTTTTGCCCATGATGTCGTGAAAATGCATGTTGACAGCCTGGTCCACTGATTGTTCGTCCTCGAAAGTAATAAATCCAAAACCTAGCCAACGACGAAGAGTGAATCAAGGTAGCAGGGCGTTGTGACACAAAACAGGGTGATGAACAGTATCAGGGCCGGGCCGAGGGGTCGCCCCAGGGTTTCAGGAAGCCGAGTGTGTGCGGCTGCGGTGACGCAGGCGGGGCTCCGTGTGGAAACACAGGGGGAGCCATGGGGGGGGGGGGGGGGGCCGTCGCGGAGCGCGGCAGCCCGAGTGGTAAGACGGCGGGCGCCGGGCCGGAGCCAGAGCGCACGGCGGAGGGGGCCGCCGTGCTCCCCCGGGGCAGGGGAGCGGGCCGAGAGCTCCGCCTCCGTCGGGGGGTGTGTGTGCCGTGGGTGCGCGTCTGCTTTTCTGAAACCCGGGATTCTCCCCCTCGGCTTGCAATTTGCTTTGCAACTAGTGCTGACAGCAGCCATATATCGTTCTAGCGCGTTAAACAGAAGTACGGTCTCTACACAGTTAGTGCCTCGCTAAGCTTATCCAACGCTGTTGGGTAAGCCCAAGGAGTCCTCTCGAAGTAACATACGTATGTATACAGGTGTCTATCTGCACGTATCTACTCAAGTAAAATACACAAAGATACAGGCCACAACGGGTTCCAGCAGGTCAAACTCTGCTGTCAGCAGCAAGGGCAAGAGGCACCGTGTCATCAAAGAGAGAATTTTCACGGGAAAAAAATTTGGCGTTTCCCAAACACGACAAAGTGGCAGTATAAACGAAGTTTGGTTGGTCTGGGTGAGTGTGACCGCCCGGCTAACGTGGCACGTCTGGTCCTTGGTCGACTGCACTGTCTCCCCCGGGGCCCGTCTGCTCTGAGCACAAAAGGACGCGTGCGGCACAGAGCCGCCAGAAGACCCCGGAGAACAAAAGGCAGCTGAGGGGAAGGGCTGGCAGCCGGACCGGACGGGCAGAAGAGGGGCGTGGGGCGGGGGCGGGGCTGATGGGAAGAGCCTGGGGGGAGGGGGGGGGAGTGCTGCCTGCCGCCCAGGCCTGGGCTGAGGAGTCAGAGCAGGCAGGGAGGGGGAGTTGGGGAGGAGCGGCCAATCCCAGGGCCCCTCAAGCTGATGGAGGAGGGACTCTGAGCTCTGAGGCTGCAGTGGCTGGAGCCGGACCAGGTGGGACCGGAGACAAAACCTTGCTGGAGAGGATGGGGGGGGGAAGACAGCTCAGAAACTTGGATGAGGCCGGAAGAGAGTGACACCCAGGATTCAGGAGGCTTCTGTGTCTGCACACGCGTGTGCCCGAGCGTGACTATGCACACACTCACACAAGAATCTGCACACGGCGTGCGAGAAGGAGCGGAATCGCGGCAGCGGAACGAGGACGAAAGACAAACAGGGGGAGCTAGAAGCTGGAGCGGGGAGACGCCGGAGAGGAAGGTGTGAGGCGAGCAGAGGCAGCGGCCGGGACCGGGGGGGGGGGGGGGTGTCAGAGTCTTGCTGCCCCCGGTGAGACACATGCAGAATCCCCCGGACACGGACAGGGATAGTGTCTTAAATGAGCAGAGAGGGAGGAAGGAGGCAGAGCCTTGGAAAAGACCTAGGAAGAGGAGAAAGCAGGATGGGCTGTCTGGGGCGCCCCCGCCCAGCCCACTGGGGGCTCCTGCGGTCGCTCCCGCCCTGTGCTGCCCTGTGCTGGTCTGGGTGCTCGCAGGGACTCAGAGCCTGATGCGGAGGAGGGCAGCGTGAGCCTCCACGGGAACGTGGGTCCCAAGGCCAAGCCCGAAGCGCTCTCCCCACCACCTCCTCCTGCCTGCACCCCCAGCCCACGGCAGCTCGGTGTGCTCCCTGGGCCCAGGGCCAGGCCTCAGGGGACCGACCAGGGGGTAGGAATCTAAGAGCAGCCCTCAGGATTCCACGTCCTGAAGTTTCACAAGACCCGAGGCAAATAGTGGAACACAACATGGGTGATGAACAGCAGGTTTAAAAATTAACATTTTCCCAAAGTGCAGGAGTGTCTGCAACCACAGGGCTGGCGTGGTCCGTTATAGCGCAAGAGGCGGTGAGTCTTGGGTAAGGAGCCCCGGGGCGGGGCGTCTAGGGACGCATCTGTCTGTCAAGAGGCGACATCACCACTGAGGAAGCGGACAGAAACACACTGAAACTTCGTTTACACCCCACTGGAGCAAAGCCCGTTCCCTCCTCTGACTGCGGGACTGGCCTGTACCTGTGTGATATAATTTAGCACCTGGAGAAGAGAAATCTAAAGAGATATCGTTAATCACAAACAATTCACAGAGAGAAAAGGAGAACAACTTACTTAACGTTACTGTACTTCACTATGAGACACTTAAGTACGTCACTAAGCATGTACGTCTACGTTAAAATTAAGCTAAGACTTAACAGCTTAATCGACATGAAGTGAGGATACGTCACTTATCATGGAGGAAGAGAAGGAAGGAAGTTCAAATGGCAAACTATTCTCCAGCATGGCGGGCGCATGCTGCGGCGGCGCCGGCTCAGTGCGCTAGGGGGGCCTCCGACGGGGCTGGGGCGCGGGCTGCACGGCGCCCAGACTGGCAGGGCAGCTCACACAGCCGGTCCAAAAGCGGTGGATGAACCAAATCATACGGGCGGGCAGACAGCAGCAGCCACAAAAAAAAAAAAAAAAAAAAAAAAAAAAAGAAGAAAAGAAGAAAAAAAGGGGGAAAAAAAAAGAAAGAAAAAAAGGAAAAGGGGGGGCACAGAAATTGGGTGCCCGCTGTCCCAGCCCCAGGAACCTCATGGGGATGCATTGAGGCAGCTCCTCACCCTCCTCCCGCTGCCCCAGTCTTAGGGGAACAGGGAACAAGAAAAACAACAAAAAAAAAGCATGGGATGAGTAAAGTCAAGTCACGTTCAAGCCGAGCTGGGGCAGACCTAGCCTGACGCCATGGAATGAGGCCTGCCGGGGCGGGGCGGGGCGGGGCGGGGGTGGCGGGGGGACTCCGAGCAGGACGCGGCCCTGAGTGACGAGCGCACCATTTGAAAAAAAGCACCGATCTTTCTGTACACATTTAAAAACAGAAACCGTGTTCAAATTCATGTCAAGTTGTAAAAACTTCAAAAGAACGAAGCAAAAAAACCCTAGGACGTCTGACCTCGGGAAGCAGACAGGCTGGGGCTGCACAGGAAGGGCCTACGTTTTAACCGTGTCTCCAGATCACCCTGCTACCACCAGCACCTCATCGCGAGATAGTTTGCCATCTGAAGGGGAAGGTCAAGGACAAACTCCATGTCTTTTACCTCGAGGCCTCTGCTTCTCTGCGTCGTAGATCATGACCACTTCTGTGACCTGCAAGAGAGACGGTGTTCGGGAATCCGGATGCCACGGGCGGCCACGAGCACAACTCCCGAGGCAACGGCAGCTCGGGGCTGCGTGCGGACACTCCCCGGGGAAGTCCAGAGGCCCCGAGGCCGGCCCGATGGGCTTTGACGCCCGAGACTCATGGGACCCGAGACAGGGAAGCACAGGCCACCTCTGCCCCAAGTGCTCACGCGGAGCCACCGGGACACCAGGGACCCAGCCCCGCACGCCAGCTGGAGGTGGGGGGGGGACCACAGCGCGCCTTTCCCTTCAGAGACCAGCCCAAAGGCTCAGGCGCCAGGATAGAAGGGCCCGTGTCCCGGTCAGCTCAGCTCAGCCCTCCCTGACAGACGCCCACCAGGACGGCATCTCTTCTCTCTCTGAGTGCACGACGCCACATGCTCTGGCGCCCTTCGTTCGGGGCCCGGGCCCTGGGCACACTCAGGTGCCCCCCCCCCCCCCCCGACAAACAGGCAGTAGGGAGGGCAAGGGGACTGCCCACCAACAGGGTGTGCGGCCCGTCGGGGTCCGGGGTGACCCCATGCCTTTGCTTCGGGTGACTGGGACGCCCCTCCTCCTCCCCCCACGAGCCTGCATGCTGTCCGTCTCCTCTTCTGCCTGCCCTACTAGAACCGAGCGCAAGTGATGCTAACCCCCCAGGAAGACTCGAATGGATTTCAGCCTCTTCCAGGGACAGAACCGGCCCGGGGAGAAGGTCTGCTGTCACTGAGGAAAAACCGAGCAGGTGACAGGTTCAAGAATCTCTCACGACACCTGGCCAGGGTATGAGTGCCCGGCGGCCCACAGGACGCGCGAGCTGCCGGAGCAGGGCAGCACAGGGCCCGAGGCGGCGCCCTCCCAGATGGCAGGGTCTGCACGGCTGCTCTGAGGACCTGGGCTAGAACATTCCTCCCGTGATGAGACACAGAAGTCTGGCTCCCACCGCCAGACCAACCCCTGCTTCTCCCCAACACTATCCTAGCACTCTACACTGTGGCACCTCCAGCTGACCGGAAGGGCCTTTCGGGAGGTCGGCCTGGCGAGCGACTGTGCACCTGGAAAAGCCGCACATCCCCTCTCCTGGGCTCGGGCCCGCTCTGGGGAAGACACAGGCCCCGAGGAGACAGCTGCCAGGCTTAACCTCTGTGGACACTCGGCTCCACCACTCCCGCCCCGCCCTGCCGTGCTCCGGCCCAGAACAACTCACCACTCCGAATTTCTTGAAGTATTCCCTGAGCTCTGTCTCACCGCAATTGTGAGGGATCCCACCGACAAATATCTTATTTGATTTGCTGTTGTCGCTCCTGGGTCCTTTCTGCTGTTTCAAGAGGGAAAAAATGGTCAGTCCGTGCAGGGAACCCTCACAACCCTCTCTACAGTGCGTACGTGAGCTACACTTGGCATTGGTTTTAGGAACCAGCGAAAAGCCAGACCCAAACAGTCCAAAACCCCACTAAATCCAAAGAGAATCACAATTGGCAAGCCATTGTAACTTTTCCCATTTTCCCAGGGAGTCCCAAGGTGACAGGGACCCGGCAGCACGGGCACCACTGCATTTCCAACGCGTGTGCACGGAGCGTGTGGTGGGTTCCGTGCCTAATTATTCCGAACGACAACGGCTGTAAAGCGTAAGGCTCTACGATCTGAAAAGCAAGGCCTCAGGAGGGCAAGGTGGCCGCGATGATGAAAACTAACAGCTTTCCAGGTTTTTAGTGGGTGACCGAAGAGGACCATGGGAAGTTGCAGTAACTGAGAAGCCACTTGCCTCAACTGACCCCAGCGATCCCTCCCTCTCTGCAGACAGCCTCACGCCTGGGAGGGAAGCGTTGCACTCCGGGTGGAGGACCAGACCTCAGCCCCTACTCCTAGGGGGCTGCCTCCCCACCGCATTCCTCACGTGCCCCTCATCCTTCCTGGCCACGGGGCTCCCAGACTACGTCGTCCTAGCCGCTCTGGACAACACGACTGAACTCTGGGGGTGGGCGAGCTCTCACAGGTCCACACAGGGCTCAAATGCCATCAAAATGCGGTTACCCTACGTGACCGTTCCGTCTTAGTAAAGAACACGAGTAACCAAATGGAATGTGAACGTGGCGGCCTCGGTTCCAGTCTGAAGACAAGAGGTAGGACAGCCACCTGTGGAAGAAGCCCAGAGCCGCGAGAGCACCGTCTGGACACAGGTGGCCCTGGGCACCACGGCTGCCGCTTCCGCTGTGGGGGTGGGTGTTCTGCGGGAGGACGTGCTTACAGGAGCTGCACGCTCCAGAACTTAGGAGCGGGAGATACAGAGATGAGACAGAAACACAGGCAACTTCAGGAAAATATTAACAACTGATGAAGCGAACAGATACATCTGACGTACTACTCTCCCGATCTTTCTGTAAAGTTCCTAGAAAGTTTCCTGATAGGAAATTGGGAAAACAAAAACTGTTTCAAGGGTCTGAAGCCCTTGTCTACAAGCAGCAATTGGACTCTGCTAGAAATTCAGGTTCTCGGGCCCTGGCCCAGACATGCTGATCAGATATGTGCCCTCTGCCTCCGGCCCGGCTCTGGCCAGGCCTCTCTGCTCGGACAAAGGCTTCCTGGATGACAGTCTTCTGAGACCTGCTGGGTGGTGGAAGGGGAGGTACGGGTGACAGTGGACGGAGGAAGGGTCTGCTCCAGTTGGCCAAGCACCAAGGGCCACACGCCGCTCAGAGAATCCCTGAGGAGCCGCCACACTGGTGGATCCTGACTCAGTTGTTCGAACAACCGGCAAGCAGGCTCTTGGACGCGGGCAAATGGCCCCTTGCCCCTGAGCCGCAGCACCTGGGCAGGCACGGCCAGCAAGCAGAGGGGGTGGGGGGCAGCTGCAGAGGGCGCTCTGACACGGGGTCCCCCCCTGGGGCAGGCGCGGAGCCACCACCAGTGAGGAGAAAACGGACCGTTCCGGATCACAAACGGGTGCGAGCAGTCTTTTTCCTCCCGTTAAGACAGACTAGTAAGAGCACTTCTCTCGGCTATGAGATGAACAACGTGTGCCATTGGATGGATCCGAGCAACCCTCGGCTGCTCAGATACCGAACTGGGCCTCTGTTGCTCTCAATCGTAAGGAGCAAAGACACCAGATCGGAGGTGTGTATTTCCTTCCGACTGTGGCCACGAACGCACACGACACACCGAGAGACCACCTCACCCAGCCCGGCCCCTTACCCATCCTTCCTTCGGCCGTGTCCTCTCCGGCTGCATCCCCCGAGGTGTGCATGGCTTTGGGTCGATCTGTAGAAGTTTCAAACGAGCCCATCGTGAGCACGAAGCTATTTCCTCCAGAAAAGGCGCCGGCACGGCCAGCAAGCACGTGCCCCCCGTCAATTCACCCCAAGTCCACGACCTGCTCCGTCATACAGCCTCAGCCCGGAGCTGCAACCCCTTAAGTCAACCCCGCTAAAACACCCCTTGGCGTGAGCACCTCTCAAGCCCAGCGGCAGACGCAGCTGAAGGGGCCACGCGCAGCAGGGCCGGGGGGGGGGGGGGGGGGGTTGGGGGGTAGACTCTGAGGAAGGACACTTACGTTTCGGCCGTCCAGCGTGTGTGGTCTGCTGGCCAGCACCGTCCCCACACAGTTTGGGTCTTTAAACTTGACAAACCCAAAGCCTCGAGACTGGTTGGTGGTTTTATCTTTCATGATCACGCAGTCTACAACTTCTCCATATTGGGAAAAGTAGCTGCGTAGAGTCTCTGCTCAGAGATTGGGACAAAAGCACAGACACACACACCAGGGCGTTAAGCACAGTATCACAGCAGTGTGTAAGCACACACGCACACGTGCTCCTGGCCCTTCGGCTGACCTGGGAAGTGCAACCAGCAACTTTTAAACTGGCACATCCGTGGACAGGGGTGGTTGAAGACGGAAAGGGCAGGAGGCCCCGGGGGAAGGACTGGGGATCCTAGACACGGACGCACACGTCTCTGCGTGAATTAGCGGGGGTGCGACTGACAACGGCAGTGGCCAAAGGCAATCTGAAAAGTGAAGTGTGAGGGGAGCCAGGCGGCCACCGGGAGCGTGGACTACCACAAGCTGCTTAGGGCCCCGCACGGGGCCTGAACTCGGCGGCTGCGCCAGCAAGCCTGCAGACCTCCACACTCGTCTCCTGCCCTCCACGTCCCTCCCCTACCTCTGCCAGGACTCCAGGACGACTCCCGGTCCAGCGCCCCTCCTCCCCGGAATTCAAGACAGTAAGCTAACCAAGAAGGAAAGAAACCCTTCCCCGCCAAAAGTAGGAGCTAGACACAAATTCACACGCGTTCACGACCAAGGGGAGGTACGGTGCCTGGCATACAGGCGGTCCCCGCCACCTACCTTGGGTGGTGCTCCAGTCAAGACCGCCCACGAAGAGCTTCCTGCAATTCAACAAGAACACGTTCAGGGTCAAGACAGTCCTTGCCTCAAACGTGTCAGCCACCTGCCCCCTCCTCAGATGGCAATCCACGAGAAGCTGGTGGAGACGTGCCTACATGTGCCATGTGATCGTGGCGACGTGTGTCCACCGTGGCCACCGCCCGGCCTTGCCAGCCGTAGACAGGAAAGACGCCATCAAGACCTACCAAGACGACGGGGAGCGAGGGTCACGACGCGTCAGCAAAGACGACACATCCAGAGCCACACACCGTCACTGACCAGACCGGTGAGAAAACGAGACCTCGCAAAATGCACCAACAGGAGCCCCCAAACTGCAGAGGATCTGGGGTGCGGCTACGGGGCACACTTCCCCACTGCTCTTGCAGACACCGTGGAGTTAGAAGCCGAGGTCTGAAGGCACACTCAACAAACCAGGGCGGCAGCAGGGGTGGGGGCTCTAGGTTAAAGCCTCAGGTATTTTCCACGTGGTCGTGAGCAAGGACCCACAGATCACCCAGTACTGGAACCCTGGCCCATACTTCTCGCCCCAAGGCAGCCTAGGCTGGAACCTTCAAGAGGAATCGCACTATCACCTACCTGCCTCTTCTGCACACCCCACCTCTAGCGGGGTCCAGAACGCCAACAGGCCACAGGGTGGTGTCCGCTGTTCCCAATGCCCCCGGGCTGGCCAGGCCTGGAAACTGAGGCACTGGGGCACGTCCCAGGACAGGCCAGCGTGCTACAGCTACTCCAGCCCTTACTGGGGCAGAGCTCACACGTATCTCCAAGACCCACAGGCCCCTTCAGGCACCACTAGGGCCCCCCACGAACCCAGAGAGCGGGTTCGGCAGAGGAGGGGCTTCAACTGCAGCGGTGGCGGCTCTGTGCTGCTGGCGTCCCCCAGGAAAAGGGGGCATGACCACTGTCACCCTCAGAGTGGGACCTGGATGCCGCCTGATTGATCTTCAGATGCCAGCAGGTGGCCAAGGCTCAGTCCGCATCTAGGACGCGGGGCTCCGCGGTCCCGGCGTCTGCAGCTGAGCGCGAGTTGAAGACAAATGCACTCCCGAGCAACCAAGAAGGGCTGCCAGACAGGGTGCCCCATCCTGCACCCCAGGACAAACCCCCGCGTGCCCGCCCTGGGCTCGTTCCTACCGTGGCCTGTTCTCTGAGAACAGGCAACTCACGCACGGTGCGTGAGAAACCATTCCCACCACCAGACAGGTACCCAGTGCCAGCCTCAAAATGCCCACAAGCCGGCCGCCACGGTCCAGGGAGGGGGGCACCGGGCAGGCACATCTGGCCGAGGCAGCTCCGTAAGGGGCAAGTTTCAGGGAACGTGCTGATCAAGCAGCAGGGGGAGGCCTCCATTTAGGCCTCATTAACTTAAGTCTGTGTCTCCTAGTATCCTTCAGAGCCAGGCCAGGCTCCTTCCCACCTCCAAACGCTCCCAGGGGAGGGAGGCCTCCCCAGAGGCCCAGGGCACTGCCCAGAGCAAGCCGGGACTCAGGACGGCCCGCCCTCGCAGGGCCCGGCTGGATGTGAGTGGCTGCAGGCCCCCAGGCCGGCTGGCACCCCGGAGGAGGAGCCGCCTCGGAGCCGCGTGCCGGCCCACCCCTTCCACACAGTAGCGAACAAGGGTTTGCTGTGAAAACGCAAATTCATGCAGGAAAAAGAGACCTCGAGCATTCTTCAACAAAACAAAACAAAACCTAACTTTCTGAGCCACACACCAGCCTCTATCTAGCATGCCTCCAGCCAAAACGGCAAGGTCATAAGCAGGTATCCTTCCAAGCAACCCAATCCTTCACCACCGGCAGGCCTAGGAAGGAAGGAAGGAACTCGTCTGACCAGTCTTGGTTCCAGCCCTTATTTAAATTTCAAAATCAGACATTAAGGAGAGAAGACCAGAAATACCATCACCCACACAACTGACAACCTAGACTGCCCTGTGGACCGGACGGTAAAGAGGCATCAACGCTGTGCTCTCGTTTTCTTGTGCTGTGCTGATTTCAGAGAATATTCTTGTTCACAAAGGGACACAGGGCTCTGCTCACTCCCCAACACTTCACAAAAGACGGACGCGGAGTATGGGAGGGGACGCACAAATGGGGCAAAATGTAAGCCTGGGGAGTCTGGCTGGGAAAGAGCATCTAGGGACCTTGGTGACCATTTTGCAATGTTCTGCAAGCTCAAGGTCTATAAAACCATGAGCTCCGAGAGACGTCCCTCGCTGCGGAAACAACAGGACTCCAGATCTCCCGGCTGCAGGCTCTAGGGGACCTGCCCCGACAGGCACAGCTGGTCACTCAGGGAAGAGAGCTCCAGGCTTCAGCACTAGCTGCTCTCTGACTTTCTACTTCCTCTCCTCCTGCTCCGAGGGCATACTTTCCCTGGTCCGCAGACAGAAGGTGCCAACAGGTTCCGGAAGGTCCTGCGTAGGGCCCCTCTAGAGCCCCAGCACAAAGCCCCAACCTCTGAGCCTCAGAGACCACAGTGCGTTTAGCAGGCCCAGCCGGGCCCGGCCAGGCACGGCTCCACTGCTGCCCGGGCAGCAAAACCCTGACCGGTCGACACGGATGTGCATGCACGCCTGGCGCCGAGTGTGAGACCGTTCGCCCCAGCAGCCATCCCGGGGCGGCCCAGACACGCTCACCTGGCAGCGTGTGGCTCTCAGGTGTCAACGGGTGCTCACACACGGGACCCTGCAGACGAAGCGGACGGCTGTGTGGTTCCCCCTCCAGCCCTTCCCTGCTCTTAAGCGCACGAGGGTCATTACTCAGCAGAAGCGGGAAGTCAGGGGCCCCCCACAGCCCCTGAACCCCGCAGACGGCCAAGGGGACCTCCTGGCTCTCCCAGGTGACCGAGAGTCAGGTTCTTGAGGGGGAATGGGCAATACCACCACCCAGAGAGCCAGGGAGAGGCCGTCCGTGCCCTCCTGCTGACCTCCTCTCGGAAGGGGCTCTGCAAGGGTAACCCGGGCACCAGGCCCTGGTGGACTCTCCCCCTTGCCCACCCACTGAGACCGAACCCTGCTCTGGAGCACGGCCCCGCTCCAGCTCCGTGTACTTAGGGCAGCCGCGTGCTGTTTCTGCCAGGAAGTAAATCTTCGGCAGCTTCCCCTGGCCCAGGCCAGCCACTGCAGGCTCTGCCCCTCGGCAGCACGCGTGCAGGCTTCAGAAAGTGCCACGGGGCCTGGTGAGACAGCCACCAGTAAGGCAGCAGTGCGACAGAGCTTAGCTCAGCTCTGGAGGGCGAGAAGCAGAGGGCCCAGGACTCATCCTGGTTGTTTAGCAACAGCCCTTTCAACTTAAAGACACACAACCCAGAGCCCATGCTCGCCCTTTCCTGCTCCTCTGGTGCGGTCACACTGGGACCCTGTGTCCCTAAGTATGTCCTGTTTCCCCATAGGGAGGGAAGCAGCCCGAGGAGGAACACACAGCACCGGCCCCGACGCCAGGGGGCCACCCCACTTCTGGCCTTCCCACTGCAACAAAAGACCCGGAAGGCAACTGTTGGGGCTCAGCCCTTACCCCAGAGCCTGCCTCTGCCGGCCCTGCCCTCAGCAGCTCAGGCTTCCCTCCTGCCAGCAAAGTGAGATCACCCCCCCTCCCGACCACTGTGGGGGTCGAGTGACACATTCAGGAGAGAACCCCAGGACACCCCCCGTGCCTGGCATTAACTCCCGACGCCTGCAGCCTTCCACTGTAAGCTCCTCCCCCGCCACACACCCTGGTACCCAGCAAGAGCCTCAAACAAGTGACCTCCTGCTGAAAACGCTACTCGCAATTCTGACAGGGTGTGACACTGTGGTGGAGACAGTCACCCTGTGACGACAGCACCACCTCACTGAGGGACAAAATGTACACATTTGGGCCTGGCCCCGATCCCTGCCATTCCCTACAAGGGCTCTCCTGGCTCACCAAGAGCACGGGACTCCCAGCTCTGGCTCGTCTTAGGGGTCCCTGGGCAAGTCCCCTGCCCTTCTAAACCTCGGTCTGCCCTGCAGAGGAAAGGGCTGGACCTGGGGGACAAAGTTCGGGCCCAGCTCCCAGCAGGTGCTCTCGGAAGGGTGTCACTGGTGAGGTACTCTGGGTGAGTTTCTGCTTGGGAGGAGGGCGCACCACCGGTCAAGGTGCTCGACCAGATGCGAACCCTGAAAACAGAACGAACTCGACCAGAGTCTCCCAACACCATGACCCCCTCTACAGGCGTCAGACTAGTTCCCACTGCGGGAAACGAGAGCTAAACCAGGGGAACAAGTGGCAGGGACACACTGGGAACCAGGCTGAAAAGAGTAGACATCAAACAGGTGTCTCACTTAGAGTGATCTTGCCCCCAGGTGACACTGCGCAATATCTGGGGACGTCTGAGATGATCACAAGCAGGGGTGCTCCTGGGACTGAGTGCGTGGGGGCCAGGGATGCTGCTCGCCCCCGCGGTGCCCAGGATGCCCCAAATGGCAGCAGGGCTGGGGAGAAACCCTGTCCCAGAACAGCTCCAAAATGCCAGTGGGAGCATCTCTACCCTCCACCCGTTCAGGTCTCGCCGCCCCTACGTTGCAAGAAATGGCCCCCTCCCCGAGCACGACCTCTCTGACCAGACCATCAGGACTCTTCCCACCTCCCAGGCGCTAGTGAAAGCGGGTAGTTAACGAGTCCCTGCCCCTCAAGGCCCAGGCCTCTGGCCCCATCCTGCCAGCACTCAGAGGATCACTGGGCTGCTGGGGCAGCTGGGGTCACCCACTTTCTGTGCTTCTGGCTCCAGCGGCCTCGGCCTCCCGCTGCCTGCCCGCACCACCTCTCAAAGTGACCCGGACGCCACTTTGCCTTCTCTCCCTGGAGTCAGTCCTCTCCCACAGACTCTCCCCTTGAGAGTGTCCAGTTGGCCCCGTCCTACTAGTAAGACACGCACCAGATGAAATCCTCCCCGGACCACTCTCCAGTTCCACCACACGAGCGGGCTCTGTCCTAACAGGAACCGACCCCTGCCGAGCGCTCACGAGCACCCACAAGATCCCAGGCGCCTTCGGGGTCCCTGAAGCCTTGTGCCCGCACCGGTTCCAGAGTCAGAATCGCGAGACCCTCCACGAAACCAACTTCCTGAGGTTACGGCAGGGGAACGAGGGCTCAGTGCCACCCCCAGCAAGGTGAGCGTCCGTCCCCGGGTCCCTGGCTCAGAAGGGAGGCTATCAGCCCGTCACACATCTGCTCCATGTGGCCACACGTGACGCTGCTGCTCCTATCACCCCTCTGCCCTCGAGACCCGGCCCTCCCTCTGGTCTGGCTGATTGGGACAGTCGGGACCCCGGTTCTCACCAGCTTCCTCTCTCCCCACAGCCTTCGCTTCAGAGGAACCTGAGCCAGCTCAGGTACGGTCACCACCTGGTGGGGCTGTCTTTCGTTGAAGACTCAAACTCACGAGTACATTCATACGCTGGTGGGCGCCCCACACACGGGGCTCCTGTTAGCAAAGGGGGAGCAAGCCCTTCCCACCTACCAAGAGCTCCCCCAGTACGAGGCTGGCCAAAGACCAGAGCAGAGGAGACTGGAGATGAAGATGCAGCTCACAGGACATCACTCAGACCTGTCACGTCCCGGTCACATCTGCCATCACCATCACCTGGCTCTAGGCACAAGAGGAGCTCCTGCGTGGGAACCACCCCAAAGCAGGCAGGTGCGGTCCCCTCACGGGAAACGGCATCAGGGCTCGTCAGGGGGCCCAAGGGACACCCACCCACCCCCCCCCGCCGCGGGATGTGATGGCAAGGAGACCAAAGCAGACCCCGAAACCCCACTGGACGGAGTAGACAAGCATACTCTGGGAAAAGAGACCGATCGATACTTCCTGGCAACAGATTTCCACTTGCAAAACACAAAGAGATTTTGGGGACCCCTGTCTTGACACCTTTCAAAGGTGGGCGATCGGGGTGGGTTTTCGAGGGGAGAGGGGAAGGGAACCAGGCCCACTGGCCCCCGGCCCCACCGCCAGCTCCACGGCCTCGGCAGACCCGGGCTCGGGCCCTGGCAGCACACCCGAGGGCAGGTCTCGGGGCGTCCAGGCTCCCTTCCCTCCTAACCGCCGCTGGCCCTTGTGAGGGACCCCGCACTTTGGGCAGCGCTCTGGAAGGCCACGGCCATGGGGAGGTGACAGGTGCACACTCTCTTGCGTCAGACTCTGCCCCATCTCTGGAGCACGGTGTCCCTGTTCCCTGGTTTCCAGTCGGACACACTGCGACCCCCCCCCACCTACCACCACCTACGTGGACCCGAAGAACACAGGTGTCCAGGCCCCCCCCCCCCCCCCCCCCCGACAAGCTCAGCGGGGAGCTAAGGGTCTCCCTCCTGGGCCGCTGCGGTGCTTGGGGGGGGGGGGGGGCACAACATGCCTGTCACGTCCGCCCCTGTAACCTGGACCTGGAGGCCGCACAAGGACTTACCGAACCCAGCGCTTGACCACAAACCCGCGCCTCTTCAAAGCTCCGGCCGTGGGGACACGCACACCCGCCCCGGGGCCGCCGGAGAAATGTAACCGAAAAACCACGCCGGCCGGGCAGGAGCCAGTGTCTGCAAAGAAAACCAGTCCGAGCCCCGAACTAGGACAGAAATGGATTTCCGAGCCCCTCGGGGATCTCGGGCTCCGCTCCGGGCCGCGTGAGCATCACACGGGCTGTAATTGCGACACGAACTCCCCACTAGTAGCTGCTCAAGCAGAGGCCCCGGGAAGCGGGCCTCTGCTGTCCACCACCCGGCACGTCTGTCGCGGGGCGCGAGCCGCAAGGGGCTCCAGCTGCAGACCCATCAGATGGCGCGGGCGCTCGGAGACGGACACGCTGCTGCCGAGGGCTCCGGCCCCGACCGCCCCCCCCCCCCCGGTGACCTTCGCCCCCGAGCCCTCGGTCTGCGAACCTTCCGCGTTCTTAGCACTTCGGGAAGGGGCCAAGAGCGGAAACGGGGCGAGCCGCCACCCCGAGTCCCGGCTGGAACAAGTTCTGCGCGGCGGCAGAACTGGCACTCCGGGGCCGGGCCCGCCACGTGCGCCGACCCGCCAAGTTGGTGCGCGGGCTGGGGGGGGGGGGGGGAGCCCCGGGCGCCCCAGAACCCTCCCGTTTCCGCTCGGGCTCCGCCACCGGGAAGTGCAAGCGAGGCGGAAGACAAGGCGCCCCAGACCCCTCCGGAGCTCCCGTTGCGGGTCCCGCTCGGCCAGGAAGCAGCGGGGCCCCTGCGGACGCTCCCAGAGCCCCGTTCCGGGTCCCCCAGCAAAAAATCCAGGCGCGGGGGGCGGACGAGACGACCCAGATCCCCAGTTTCCCGCGTCCGATCCCCCAGCGGGAAAGTCGGGCGCGGCGGCGGCGGCGGCGGCGGGGACGTCCTGACACCCCCCCACCCGCCGGGAGCTCCCGTTCCGAGTCCACCTCAGGCAGGAAGCAGCGGGGTCCCCCCCGACCCTCCCAGGGGCGCCCTGGCCAGGAAGCGGCGGGACGCCGGACTCCCAGGATCCCGCTCGCCACCCCCCCCCTCGCCGCGTCCCGGGTGCGCGGACCCCCAGGCCACCGGGCCCCAGCGCGGCCCGGCGGCGTGACCTTGACGGGGGCCGGGGCGGCGTCTGGGCGGCGACGGCGCAGGCCGGCGCGTCCTCACCCGATCTCGTCAGCGCCCGAGTTGTTCATGGCGGCGGCGCTCGGCGTCCCGGGCCCCCTGGCTCGCTCCCGCCTCCGGAAGGTCACCGGCCCCGGCGCCCTCCCCACAGCCGCGGCCCGGATCTGCGCAACGGCGGCGGCCGCGCTGCCTCCTCCCCTCAGCGCCAACGGTCACCGCGCGCCACCGCGCCCGCGCCGCCGCCCTGCGCACGCCCGGGCGCGCTCCCGCACGGGGCCTCCGGGGGCGGGGCCAGGGGTGCGCCCGCCTAAGTGCGTGCGTTCCTGCGTGCGTGCCTTGCGTGCGGTAGCCACCACCGCGCGGCGGCCTTGGTCCTCCTCGGCTCTCGGCGTCGCCGCAGGGTGTTCTGGGAAGTGGAGTCCCCCCCGCGCCGGCGTCGGCACCACCCCGCGGAGGGGGGCTCGCGGGCCGAGCCGCGTGCGTGCTGCGTGCTGCGTGCGTGCGCGTTCACGCTTAGGCGCTCCGAGCTAGGCACCGCGGGGCGCAGGCGCGGCTTGGCTTCCTTGTTTGAGTTCAGGTCGGAAGTGGCGCGCGGGGTCAACAGTGGGCAAAGGCCACGCCCGGCGCGGGGTCACGCCGGGTGGAGGCGCCCCTTCCCACGCCTGCACCTCCGCTACTTCCCGGAACTCGTCTCCCCGGAGGGGATGGCGGCTGCAGCGGTGGCTGTCGGCAAGACCGCGGTGACGGTGGGTGGGTGGGAGGGCCCGCCGGGCCCCGTCCGCAGATGGAACCGCGGGTGGACGCCGGGCACGCCCGTGAGCGCCCCGCAGGACGGCCCTGCAGCCCGGAGCTGGGCGCCCGGCGCGCGACCACGGGCGCTGGGGACAGTCGGGTCGTTCGGGTGACCTGTGCCGCGGGACTCCGCTTACTCCCCGCCTGCCATAAGTTCCCTTACTCGTCGTCGTAAAATTAAGTGAATGGAAGGAGTGAAGGAACTAGGTCGCAGGCAAACGGTACAAAACAAAACGTTTAAAATACAACTTCATCTCGCCCACTTTATAGTTTGCAAGGCATGTGGGCATCGGTGTCAATTTCAGTAGTCACCCGCTTGGAGTAGCTCAGTCCCCATTTGCAGATGGGAGAGGGAGGCCAGCAGGAGAGAAATGAGTGCGTGGTCCCAGGTAGCATCAGGCAGGCGTTGTGTCCCCCACCTGGGAACTGTCCTCGTGCGCGGTTTTTGTTTTGCTTTGCTTTGCTTTGCTTTTTTGCAGGTCGAAAGAAATCAGTAGCACTTGGCAGGGACCGGTAGCCCATTGTGGGGTCCCTGGGGAGCTGGACGGACATATCCAAGACATGTGGACATGAGTGCACTGGGGACAGGTGACGGGAAAGCAAACATGAGAGGCAGGGTGGCATTGTCCTTCCAATGGGGCCAGCTCCACAACCCCACTTTGAGGAATTTATCCCCCAAATGCTGGCCCCACTGTGTGCACAGAGATGTCCCAGGAAGCTAACAGTCTGCTATTAAAATCAGAAAACTTGGGGCGCCTGGGTGGCGCAGTCGGTTAAGCGTCCGACTTCAGCCAGGTCACGATCTCGCGGTCCGTGAGTTCGAGCCCCGCGTCGGGCTCTGGGCTGATGGCTCAGAGCCTGGAGCCTGTTTCCGATTCTGTGTCTCCCTCTCTCTCTGCCCCTCCCCCGTTCATGCTCTGTCTCTCTCTGTCCCAAAAATAAATAAACGTTGAAAAAAAAAATTAAAATTAAAAAAAATAAAAATAAAATCAGAAAACTTGAAGAAAAAAAAAAAAACCCCACATGTCCATCTACTGGTATCTGGATAAATAAACCATGAAGGGCATGAATGAAATACACAGCAAGTGGTTAAATGAAGGAAGCCAGACACAAACTTTTGAAAATAATATATTTTTAAAAATACAGACACTGGGGTGCCCAACTGGCTTGGTTGGTAGAACATGGGACCCTTGAACTCAGGTTTGAGAGTTCAAGCCCCACATTAGGTTTGGACCCTAATTAAAAACTACAACAAAAACATTAAAAGTACAGACACCAACCAGGAATAAAATAACTAAGACCCACGTATCTGCCACTGGAACAAATATATGTTAGTGTTACGTTTGCTTCCTATCTTTTTAAACTGAACTAGCCAGCTGGATTTTTCCCTCCTTTCTGACTCATTTCCTCCCTCCCACCCCATAGCAAATGCTGTGACAAAAATGGGTACGTGGACACTTCTGAATTTACTCCTATGAAAATGTGCATATTGAAGACACAAAATATGGTTTGGGTCCCTTTTTTATTGTAAAATACACATAACATAAAATTTAGCATTGTCACTATTTGTTTTATTTATTTATTTTTTTACGTTTATTTTTGAGAGAGAGAGAGATACAGAGTGCCAGCGGGGAAGGGGCAGAGAGACAGAATCGGAAGCAGGCTGTAGGGTCCAAGCTGTCAGCACAGAGCCCCATGTAGGGTTCGAACTCACCAACCACGAGATCATGACCTGAACTGAAGTCAGACATTTAATTGAGCCACCCAGGTGCCTCTAGCATTGTCACTATTTCTAAAGTGCACAGCTCGGTGGCACCAAGCACGCTGTCATGCAGCTGCCCCCACCATCCGTCTCCAGAACTTCCCATGTCCCCAAACTGAGACTCTGTCCCCATGAAACATGGACTCCCCACCCCTGGCTCCCCCCATCTACTCTCTGTCTCTGTGGACGGGACTCCTCTAGGGACCCCCTGTGAGTGGGGTCATGCAGGACGTGTCGTTCTGTGTCTGGCTTCTGTCACTGCGCACAGTGTCCTCTGGGTCCATCCACGTGGTGGCAGGCGGCAGGATGTCCTTCCATTTTATTTTATTTTATTTAAAAAAGTTTTACTTAGGGGCGCCTGGGTGGCGCAGTCGGTTAAGCGTCCGACTTCAGCCAGGTCACGATCTCGCGGTCCGTGAGTTCGAGCCCCGCGTCGGGCTCTGGGCTGATGGCTCAGAGCCTGGAGCCTGTTTCCGATTCTGTGTCTCCCTCTCTCTCTGCCCCTCCCCCGTTCATGCTCTGTTTCTCTCTGTCCCAAAAATAAATAAACGTTGAAAAAAAAAAAATTAAAAAAAAAAATAAAATAAAATAAAAAAGTTTTATTTAGGGGCACCTGGGTGGCTCAGTCGGTTGAGCGTCTGACTTCGGCTCAGGTCATGATCCCACAGCTTGTGAGTTCGAGCCCCACATCGGGCTCTGTGCTGACAGCTCAGAGCCTGGAGCCTACTTTGGATTTTGTGCTTCTCTCTCTCTCTCTGCCCCAACCCACTTGCATTCTGTCTCTGTCTCTTTCAAAAATAAATAAAAACAATTTTTTTTAGTTTTATTTATTTTAATTTTTATTTATTTTTGAGAGACGGAGACAGAGCGTGAGCGGGGGAGGGGCAGAGAGAGAGGGAGACACAGAATCGGAAACAGGCTCCAGACCCTGAGCCATCAGCCCAGAGCCCGACGCGGGGCTCGAACTCACAGACCGCGAGATCATGACCTGAGCTGAAGTCGCTCAACCGACTGAGCCACCCAGGCGCCCCAACGCTTATTTATTTTTGAGAGAGAGAGAGCACGAGCGGGGCAGGGGCAGAAAGAGAGGGAGACACAGAATCCGAAGCAGGCTCCAGGCTCCGAGCTGTCAGCACAGAGCCCGACGCGGGGCTCCAACTGCGAAATCATGACCTGAGCTGCAGTTCTCCCAACCAACTTACCCACCCAGGCGCCCCTGGTCCCTTTTCACTTAAAAAGTATAATTTTGTATATAATACTCTACGCACACACAAAAATACGGTGACAGGGACATTGCCTGGTAAAGCAGCTAGGCATGGGCCAGGAATCACGGGGAGAGTCCTGTCACAGCTGCCACGTGGCTTGTAGTAATCTCATTCACATATTGCTTATTTTTTACTTTAACTTTTTATTTTTTATTTTTTTAATTTTAAGTAGGTTCCATGCCCAATTTGGGGCTCAAACTCACGACCCTGACATCAAGAGTTGCATGTCCCACCGACCGAGCCAGCCAGGTGCCCCACTTATCCCTTATTCTTGTTCATCCCCCACAACGGGCTGTGAGCTCCAGGAGGGGCAGGATGGGACCACCAAAGCAAGCTACTCCATGTGTGTTTGACGAATGAATTTCGCTTCCCACGACCCGTTACTCTATAATGGGGCTGGTAGACTTTTTCTGTACAGGGCTAAATAGGAAATATTTTGGTTTTGTTGGCTGTAAGATCTTCATGGCGATGACTCACCTGTACTGTTATAGCCAGAAAACTCCCGAGTCCTAATTCTAACAAGCGGAGACGGCTATGTGCCAATGAAAGTATTTACCCACACGTAAACGTGAACGTCGTATGATTATCATGTGCTGTAAATTAGTCTTGTTTTGATTTTTTTCCAGCCATTTAAAAACACAAAGACCATTCTAAATTGTACCGAAACAACAGCAGGGGGATGCAGCCTACAGGCTGATGCCAACTCTGTAACTTTTTTTTTTTTTAATGTTTATTTATTTTTGAGAGAGACAGAGACAGAGTGCAAGTGGGGGAGGGGCAGAGAGAGGGGGAGACACAAAATCTGAAGCGGGCTACGGGCTCCAAGCTGTCAGCACAGCAGAGCCCGATGTGGGGTTTGAACCCGTGAACCATGAGAAAATGACCTGAGCTGAAGTTGGAGGCTCAACTGACTGAACCACCCAGGCGCCCCCCCGACTGTGTAACATTTGAAGGATTTGATCAAACATGTTACTTTTCTAGTCAGAAATATATATACTTCATATGTGTAATCTTTTAAGACTGCGGTCTGGAGTCAGACGCATCCCTCCTCCTATCGTCTCTGCCACTGATTCGCTGTACGGCCTCGAGGACGTCACTTTCCCTCTCTGATCCCAGGTCTGCAGGCTGTGAGATGCAGATGAGAACAGCACACCCTAGGGTCTCCCACGAAGAGCGGACACAAGGAATGACCATGTGTCATTCACTCACCCACATGAGAGGGAACAAGCATGGCCACCCCATTTGGGAGGAGAGGAAGGTGAACTTGGAACAGAAAGCACTTGGCTAAGTTGCCAGGCAGACCGTACTGGGCCCATGGCCACTTTTGGGGATGGAGCTCAGGTTGCATCTCGGTGACCCCTGGGAGGTCCCTCCTCTCTGGGGACACTGAAGCCACAGGGGAGGCTCCAAGCAGACTGCCTCTCATTGCTGTCACTTAGGGTCTGTGTAGGCAGCAGCCTCGGAGAATCCCCCCGTGATCCCTACTTAGCATTCGTGGCCTTGAGTGACCCCTGCCCTCGTGTGCCTGACTTCTAACCAATACAGTATGTCCGGGTGAAGAGATACGGCTTCTGTGACTAGATTCCAAGCAATTCTGACATTGCAGATTCTCTCGTTGGTTCTAATGAAGCATGCTGTCCGGTTGGGGAGGCTCATGTGGCCAGGGACTGAGGCCCTCCTACCAACAGCCCCAAAGGAACCGGCTGAGGCCAGCAGCCAGTCAATGAGCTTGAAAGTGGATCCTTCCCCGCATGAGCCTTCAGAGGAGCCCCCGGAACTGGCTGGCACCTTGCCTGCGGCATTGTGAGAGGTCGTGAAACAGAGGACCCGCTGAGCAGCACCTGGGGTCCTGACCCACAGAAACGGAGATAATAAACCCGTGTTGCTTGAAGTGGCTACGTTTGGGGTAATTGGTTATACAGCAATAGCTAGCAAATAGTAGCCTGCTTTCTCCTGCCTCAGGCAGGCCATCCCAGGGCATCCCTTAAGCTGGGTGACATTTAGGGGCACCTGGGCGGCTCAGTCAGCTGAGCGTCAGACTCTTTCTCGGGTCAGGTTATGAGTCGTGGGATCCCGCGGCACGAGCCTCTCTCCCTCCCTCTGCCTCTCTACCTCACTCACTCGCTCTGTCTCCCTGCCTCTCAAATAAAAAAGAAAACAAAACTGGGTAACTATTAGCCAGTGCCATCTGTTTTCACAGGATGCACAGGGCGCCTTTGGCCCAGTGGCCGCTAGAGGCCCATCAGACCTCCGTGCAATCCGCTCCCGGCTCCGCCCACCTGTCCCGGCCCCGCCCCTCCGGCCTGCGGGCCGCCCCGCCCCCTCTGGCCCGCGGCCCCGCCCCTCTGGCCTGCGGCCCCGCCCCGCCCCCGCCCCAGAAGGCCTCGCAGGGATCAGGCCCACGCGTCGCGAGCGGAGTCCAGTAGCTCGTCCCCGCCGCAGCATGAGCGTCCCCGCCGCGCCCCCCATCTTCGCCCCCGGCGAGAACTGCAGCCCCGCGTGGCAGATGGCGCCCGCGGCCTACGACGCGGCGGACATGCACCTGCAGATCCTGGGCAAGCCGGTGATGGAGCGCTGGGAGACCCCCTACATGCACGCGCTGGCGGCCGCCGCCTCCTCCAAAGGTAGCCGGGCAGCCACTTGTAACCCGAGGCCGCAGGACGCTCGGATCCGGGGTCCAGCCGGTTCTCCAGCCGGTGTGCATCGGAGCCTCTCCGTGTCTCTGGTTTTCCCGCCCGTAAAATGAGGCTAGCGGGGAGCAACGGGGGAAGTAAAGGGGGTGCTGCAGGCACGGGCTTGCACGCAGAAGGCGCCTCCTAAGTACCAGAAACTTCCAGATGGGGAAGGGTCTGGGTCGAGGGAATGGGCCCCACCATGACGACCTCGGGCGGAGCTCAGCCGCTGTCTTCCCGTGAAGTCGGGGACGCGGTGGGCTATCCCCCCATGAGGTCGGGGACGCGGTGGCGGCCAAGCGAGGGGGGGTGGGGGAGCGCTGCCCAGGAGTTCCCAGAAGCCCCGCCCCGGCTACGAATAGCTCTGGGAGAGCTGAGGCTGCCAAACAGCTGTCCCGGTGGCCCTGTGCCTCGTTCAGAGCCTGAGGGGTGCCGAGGGCTCCCCAGGTCCCCAGGGGCCAGGCATGGGTCCTCCAGGCCTTTGCACAAGCAGTGTCCCTGCGTGGTTGGGATGTTTCTATCACCCGTCTCTTGTCCAGTGGGGACCACTTCCTCCCCAACTGTTGCAGGCCTCAGGCCTCAAACTCACCCCCCTTCTCCTGCAGAAACTTCATTGCAGGGGGCAGGAGGGGGGAGGCCAGAGAAAAGTAACCGAATCAAGAGATAAGCACCACCAGGGATCAAAGTCCAGGATCTGACCTCCCCCCTGGGGCTGGGCCTAAAATCCGCTGCCCACGCCTCCCTGGCTTGCCACCCTCTCTGGCCCCTGGCCAGAGCCCACGCTGTTCCCTCTCAGGGCTAGTGTGTTCTGTGTCACCCTCCGCCTCTGCCCCACTTGTGCTCTCCTGTCCTTGGGGCAAACGTTTCTCTCTGTAAAGACCCTGCCCTCGGGCCCCCTCCTCCAGGCAGCTCCCCCAGCCCCAGCCCGGCGTGTGATGCTGGGATCTTTGCCCAGGGGGCCGGGTCCTGGAGGTGGGCTTCGGCATGGCGATCGCAGCTTCCAGGGTGCAAGAGGCCCCCATCGACGAACACTGGATCATCGAGTGCAACGACGGCGTCTTCCAGCGCCTTCAGGACTGGGCCCAGCGGCAGCCACACGAGGTGCCCGCCTCTGCCTGCACGTCCCCCCTCAGCACTACCCTGTGGGGTCGAGGCCCTTTCCTGGGAGGGGCTGGGGGCCCCGGGCGGTGCAAAAATGGAGGAAGTGGTCTTCTCCCTTGGGAGCTCCTCAGCCCTCTCCCTTGCAGCAGGTGGGAAGATCCCGGACCCCTGTGACTCCCGATCTGTTTTCTGTTTCTCCCCCGCCCCAAGGTGGTTCCCTTGAAAGGCCTGTGGGAGGAGGTGGCCCCTACCCTGCCAGACGGCCACTTTGATGGTGAGGGGGCTTGGGGGCTGGGGGGGGGGAGCCCATGCCTCATTTTCCACCACTAGCCCCTTCCTTGGCCTGCAGAGGGACCCTCTAAGGAACACACGCTGCAATGTTTCACTTGGGGGTACAGATCCGAGAGCCAGGGCCTGGCACTTGGCAGGCGTGTGGACAACTGAGCAGGACCCCGTTCCCAGAGGAGGCGGCACACTGAGCGCTGGGTGAAGCCTCTGGGGTCTAGTCTCCCTGTGCAGACACCGCTGGTGAGGCTGCACCCGGCCCTGACCGCGTAGCCTGTGACTTCCTATGCAGGTATCCTGTATGACACCTACCCCCTGTCCGAGGAGACCTGGCATACCCACCAGTTCGCCTTCATCAAGGTAGGACCCGCTGGGTGGGATGCTCACCCCCCAGGGCTGAGCGGGGGGGGGGGGGGCCTGCCATTTGCACACAGGACACTTCTTCCTGTCTCTCTGACCTGCTGGGATGCAGGAGGCCGCCCTGGGCGATCCCTCCTGATCGCTGTCCCCTGCCCAGGACCATGCCTTTCGCCTGCTGAAGCCCGGGGGCATTCTCACCTACTGCAACCTCACGTCGTGGGGGGAGCTGATGAAGTCCAAGTACTCGGACATCACCACCATGTTCCAGGTGCGGCAGCCTGGGAGCTCCCCGTGGGTCTCTGCCCCACCCCCCGAGCCAGGCAGCAGCTGGAGTAGCTTGTGACCTAGGGGGTGGTTCTTGACCTCAGGGGCTGATCTCTTGGGTGGAATGTGAGCTCCAGAAAGAAGTGTGTCAAGACTCTCCCCAGCTATGACACCTTCCTGGCTCCCCAGTGCCCTCAGGATACAGGGATATGGCCCAGCCTCCCCACCCAGGCATCCCCCTCCCTCTGCCCTCCTCCACCCAGCGTGTCTTTATTGGTTTAGCCACGCTGTCTCCGGCCTCGGCTCACGTTCTCCCCGCTGCCTGAGAGGATGTGCAGTAGGCAGCGGCTGGCACCCCATGACAGCAGGAAACTGCTGCCCGAGTCGAGACCCCTGGAGATGCCCCCCCCCCCAGACTGGGGCTCCCTCCCGGGGGCCTTGGCAATTACAAACGCTGTGCCAGGAAGAGTGGGTGCCGTGTGGGTCTCGTGTGGCCTGGTGGCTTGCAGTGACCTGGCCTGTCTCTCCCGCCGCCAGGAGACGCAGGTGCCGGCCCTGCTGGAAGCGGGCTTCAGGCGGGAGAACATCCACACGGAGGTGATGGAGCTGGTCCCGCCGGCCGAGTGCCGCTATTACGCCTTCCCTCGGATGATCACGCCCCTGGTCACCAAGCACTGAGCCCGCCTGGGCCTCCGGCTTGACCACGGGGGGGCCGCAGTCCCATCCCCGTGCCCCGCTCGGTGCCTTCGCAGTCGGGAGTGCAGGCTCTGGGCTCTCGTGGCCCTGGGTTCAAGTCCCGGCCCACACCCGCAGTGGGACGCAGGGCCAGCTTCCCTGACCTTCCCTGCGGGGGGATACCGCTACCTTCCTCTCAGGGGCACCGAGGGTGAAATAAACACGAACACTGGGCTTGCCCGGCACAGTGCGCCGCACCCGCACTTTCGTTTCCTTCTGCCCCCCAAGACCAAGAGCGGCACGTGTTAAATGGGTTTCTGGGGAGCCCCCGTGTCTCTGGGCCAGCACGTGAGCCTCCTGGCGCCCAGGCCGGTGGGCCGGAGTAGCCGTCAGAGCCCGTGAGCCCCTGCCTCCAGTCAGCAGCGGGGGTACAGACGGGGTGCGGAGCCGCATCAGGGCCACCGCGTCTCTGGTCCCACCGTCAGGCGGGGCCTCCGAGGAAAGCAAACCCTGGAAGCCCGGCCTTGCTGGCGAGGACCCACACCACGGCCCAAGGCGTGCCTCCCGAGGCTGGCCGCGCCCGCGTGGTCACCCGCTGCCCTCCTCCGTGCCCCTCCGCAGGCTCTCGGGCCCGTCCGCTCCCCTCCGTCGTCGGTCTTGGGGAGGCCGCGGCGCGGCCGGGGCAGCTCCTACACCTCCCCGAGGCCCCGCCGCCCGCACGTGGCACACAGAGAGGGTGGCGGCAAGGTGGCAGTAGCAGGTTTATTGGCCTCGGGGCCGCCGCAGGGGCCGGGGGGGGGCCGGCACTACCTGCGGTACCAGATGCGGAGCCTCTTCTCCCGCTTGATCTTCTTCTGCAGCTGCAGGATGCCGTAGAGCAGGGCCTCAGCCGTGGGCGGGCAGCCTGCGGGGGGGGGGGGGGGGGGGTGCCTCAGTTTCCCTGTGGCAGGGAGGGGGGCCCCTCGGCCCTAGGCTATCCTGGACCGGCGACTGCATTGCAGACCCCGTGCCCGTCCTCCCTGCCGGGGCCGCCGACCCTCATTTTCTGCCGCCGCTCGGCAGAGGGTGCCTGAGCCAGGATGCAAGTCACGGGGCCTCGCCGAGGGCTGCAGAGCCGGCTCCAGTACCTGCTTCCGTCGGTACCGCCTGGGTGGCGGGTCGGGCCCATCACGGGGCAGGAGCCAGCAAGATGGGCGGTGCCCGGGTCCTGACCCTGGCCTCCAAGCCCTGGGCAGTGGGGGGGCCGAGGCCACCCCTCCTGGGCCAAGCCGCCCTGCCCGCCATTGCCACGACCCGGCTCCGAGACCCCTGGCGGGACACGTGCGGCCTGCCTCCTGACCCTGGGTCACACTCGCCTGGTGGCGGGCCCTTCAGAGAGCGGGTGGGGGAGTTGAGGGGGCAGAGCGGCTGGGGGCGGGCAGGGAGGCCCATATGGTCCACAGACCAACGGGCAGCCCTGGAGAAATGCTCCCCTACAGTCCCTGTCCCCAGCAGGGGGACTGACCGGGGTCTGGCCCCTGGCCCGCAGGGGGGTCCTACGTGCCCTCCCTACCAGACCGGCTCCGTCCCCCTGGCCTGGGGGCGGCCCGGGGCCCGGCGTGGAGATCCGCAGAATGCGAAACGAATCAACACCATGTTACGGTGAACTCGACCCCAAAGTCAAAACCCCTTCCTCTGCCTCATGAGATGCCAGGCGGGACTTCGGCTTCTCGGGGGACGTGGAATTGCGGCCTTGAGCACCCCTGCTCCGCGGACACTCGGGTCGGGTGTTTGGCGCCGGCACTGAGAGCCCGTCCGCAGGCTACGCACCGACCCCTGACCTCCAACCACTGGCGGGGCGGATGCCTGGGGCCCACGGGTGGCAGGGTAACACACAGGACGCCAGTTACCGTGCACTTGAGACAGTCAGTGCTTCTCCAGTGTCCGTGTACCACACGCGTCGTAGGAGATGTATTTACTTACGCCAAGAAAACTATTACTCGTTTCCCGACAAATGTTACGGGGGGAGGGGGGGGGCCTGGATTTTTATTTCCTGAATCTGGCCACCCCGGCAATCTGGGGCCAGGGGAGTCTCGCTCTCCTTGGCGAGAATGAGAACCGTGCACACGGTTCCCTTATTTTTGGCTGTTTTTTTTTCTGGTTTTGTACACGAAACGTAGTTTAAAGCTGGCAGGTGCCTGCAGCCCCCCCCCCCCCCCCCCCCGGGCTGAGGCCAGGCTTCGGCAGCAGCCTGCTCCAACATCTGGATACAAGCTAAGACTCTTCGGGTGGGGAGACCTTCGAGGGGCAGGGGAGGGGGAGGCCGGGGATTCACCCTTCTGCCTGGACCGAAATCTGACCCTCCTTTTGATGGGGGGAGCCCACGGTCTCTGGAGTGCCGGCGC
The DNA here is from genome assembly GCF_018350155.1 of Leopardus geoffroyi. NCBI lineage: Eukaryota > Metazoa > Chordata > Mammalia > Carnivora > Felidae > Leopardus > Leopardus geoffroyi. The sequence continues at coordinate 787,099 of NC_059331.1, read as the reverse complement.
CCCATGGAGCGGGAGGGTGTGGGCAGGGCTCTGCCGCGGGGGCCGCGCGTGCCTACCTGGGACGTAGATGTCCACGGGCACGATGCGGTCACAGCCCCTCACGACGGAGTACGAGTAGTGGTAGTAGCCGCCTCCGTTGGCACAGCTGCAGGGGGGGCACGTGAGGGCCACGCTGGCCACCCCGGCCTGCCCTCCCTACCCGCCCCCCCAATCACGGCGGCCTTCCAGGGCACACAGGCGTCAGGAGCGGGCAGGTGCGCGGGTGGAGGCACAGAAAACAGAACGGCCACCTGACGCCTTCTGTGGGATCAGGCAGAGCAGAAGCAAATGGGCGGACCCCGAGCCCACGACGCTCAGGGAGGGAACCAGACGCGAGAGGCCACACGGGGCGTGAGTCCGCGTGTGTGAAACGTCCAGAACGGGCTCGTCCGGGGACAGGAGAGGGGCTCGTGGGGGCCGGGGGCCGGGGAGGGGGACAGGGTTTCCTTCTGGGATTAGAGAAAATCACGGACCCGCGCACGGTAACAGGATGAACTTAAGGCGGCTCGACACAAGAGCTGAGTGACGCGACCGCCTGACGACGCAGGGAGTGTGGTGAGTTGGCGGCACGCGGAGAGGCGAGGAGACAGAGTGCGCACGGGGCAGGCCGAGGCAGGCAGGCAGAATGGGAGCGACTGCGCGGACGGGAGGGACGTTCTGGGGCGGGCAGCGGACGCAGACCCGGGGCTCCAGGACCGCGACGGCGGGTAGCGGGCACAGGCCGGCGGGAAACGCGCCGGCACATCACGGGCGTGTCTGTGGCGGGCCCGCCCGGCACTCACCTGCCCATGGACACGACGTAGCGAGGCTCGGGCATCTGGTCATAGACCTGGAAGAGACGGCGGGGTCGGGGTGCGGCTCGGGCCGGGGCGGAGGGCGGGCCGCGGGGCCAGGCCTACCTTGCGCAGGGCCGGGGCCATCTTGTTGGTGAGCGTGCCGGCCACGATCATGACGTCCGCCTGGCGCGGGCTGGCGCGGAAGACCACGCCGAAGCGGTCCATGTCATAGCGGGGCGCCGCCATGTGCATCATCTCCACGGCGCAGCAGGCCAGGCCGAAGGTCATGGGCCACAGGGAACTCTGCCGGGGGCCAGGGCGGTCAGCCAGCCACGCCGCCCCCCTGCCCTCCACCACGTGACCTCTGGTGCCGGTCACTGGCCCAGTGTGCCCTCCAGGAAGGTGAAGTGAGCTACCCCGGGGCGGGGGGGGGAGGGGGGCGCAGCACTTCCTCCGTCTGGCAGTCGGGGACCGGGACGTGGCCCCCACTGCCCGCTTCGTGCTAATACAGGTGGCAGGGCTTAGGCCACACGGCAGGCCGACCCTGACAGCATCTCGGGGTTCCACCGCCACGAGCAATGCCGCGCGGGGCACCTCCGTGCTGTGGCTGCAGGCCCTGGCAGAATGTTCGCCGTGGCCCCACTCTTACACACAGACAGAAACAGCGGTGGCCGGCCCCTGGACACCCCCAGCACACCAAGAGGAGCTACTGTCCTGCGAAACAGGTGGTCAGTGGGCGGCGCAGACGCACACGATTCGAGGGAGGGAACCCAACACGGACTGCTCTGTGGTCGGTCCTGGGGGCGGGGGAGGGTGTTCAGGCTTTTCCCAGGAAGGAGCCCCTGTTCTTGGCCTGCACAACGCTCCCAATTACAAAAATCACTCCTATATTAGAAGAGGAAAGAGGGAGGGTGGGGCGCCCGGGCAGCTAAGTCAGCCAAGAGTCCAACTCTCGCCTTCGGCTCAGGTCATGATCTCAGTTTGTGAGTTCAAGCCCCGTGCCAGGCTCTGCGCTGACAAGGCGGGTCCTGCTTGGGGCTCTCACTCTCTGCCCCTCCTCCACTCGGTCTCCCTCTCCGTCTCTCAAAATAAATGAGCTTTAAATAAAAATTAAAAAAAAAAAAAAAAAAAGAAGAAGAAGAATGAACAGAAACAAAAAAACTACAGAGGGCAGGCAGGCCATCCTCTCTGGGGGCCAAGGGAGGGGCCAGGAAGCAGGGCAGGGGCACCGAGAGGACATCAGGGCCAGGAGCAGCCAGGGGCAGGTGCGCACGTGTGCACGCACACGCGGCAGGAGGCCCGAGGGACGGAGGAGGGGGCGGGGGCTCACCCGGCGGGCCCAGTTGATGAGGTCGTCCAGCTTGGCCACCACATACTCGCCCCGGCTGCTGGGAAGCGCGGTGGGTTTGGGGACCACGGCTCCAGCCTTGGACACAGCGGGCTGGGTGCTGGACACAGAACACAGAGTGCAGGGGAGGGAGGGGACGTCAGCCAGGCGGGCATCCAGACAGCCTGCAGCCCAGAGCAGCCTCTCAGAGGGCAGCACCAAGCTGGCCCCCAGCATCCGGGCAGCCAGGCCGGGGGCAGGACGTGCCTGCTGAGCGAAGGAAGGAAATGAAGGGCCCTTCTGGTCTGGGGAGGCGCAGCCGGAGTCTCAGGCGCGCCCTGAGGGCGGGGACCGCGCCGTATGACCCTCCTGGGCAGAGGGAGGGACTGGAGTCACCACGGGCAGCTGCCGTGCCAAGGGGAGGCTTTCGGGTGTGTGCAGGGGCCCAGGAAGGCTGGCCTCACCTGCTGGGGCTGTCAGCGGCCACGCTCGAATGGACACTTCGACCCTGCAGAGCCACGCCCACACCGGAGCTGCGGGGAGAGGGGGTGCACGTGAAGAGGAGCCTGGGGTGCCCCGCGACGCTGTCACAGGGGCCACACTAAGGGGGACACTTCACCCGGGGCCAAATCTGGCCCTCTGCCTGTTTTTGTAAATACAGTTTTATTGGCTGGCCACCACATCCACCCATTCCTGCTTTTTCGCAGCCCTTTTCACAAAGGCCGAGCTGAGTGGTCTCCACAGACACAACCTGGCCCTTCGTGGAAAAAGTCTGCTGAGCCCTGGGCTGCAAAGTATGTGGTTTTCGTTTTATAATTCTCTCATTTTCCCCTTTACTTCACACCGAGTGTGTATTTTATCCCCAGGAAAAAGTCCTTATCAAAACAGGGCAAACTCAGCCCAAATCTGTGTGCTTCTCCAAGCCTCCCAGCTCCCTCCATTAGGAAGAGCCTCTCCTTAGACTGGCCATGCCCCGGGTCCCATGGCACTGGAGGTTTGACTTCCGGGCTCCGTCCACCAAGAGGGCACGGTGGCCACCTGCCTCCCTGTCCTAAGGAGGCCTACCCGAGGCTGCGATCTGAGCAGATGCGCCAGACGCCTTCCTGCAACAGGCAACAAGCGAGTTGTGAGGGAACCCGGGCAGGCAGGTGCGGGTCTGAGTGACGGCTCTGCCACCACGTGGACGGTCCCCACTAAGGGGCCTGAACCCCACCTGCCGCGGGACACCGTCAGCCCCAGCGCTGCCCGACTCACTGTGTGACCTTCAGCAGCTGGGCCCCCTGCCTGATGCTGCTGAAGGGCCGGCCCAGCTCCGAGGTGCTCTGACCCACCCCCTGCCCCTCCCCTGGCCCCACTGTGCCCTCCGTGTCAGGGCCCTGAGGTGGGGGAGGGACACACAGACACTCACCGCAGAGCAAGGATCTGGCGGAGAAGGCCGGGAGCTGCGGAGAGAACCGTGTGGTGGAGGCGATGAGCCCAGGCAGCAACACTGGCAGTAAACCCGGGACCTAGATGGGCCTGCAGGGTCCGGCCTCCAGGAGCTTCCCCACAAGTTCCCCCCGCCTGGCATTTCCTTCCTCCTACCCTTGGTCTATCTAAATTCCACTTAACAAACCCTTGCGAAGAGAGGTCTTTCAGAGTATGAGCCACACGGTGTCACTGCCCTGCTCGATACCCCAAACCCTGAACGAAAAGCCAAACCACACCAGGACCATCCTCCCTTTCCTCAAGCAGGTCAGTGTCCCTCCTGCCCCAGGGCCTTTGCACTTGCAGCTTCCGCTGCCTGAAGCACCCTGCCCCACACGTGCACTTGGCCAGCGCTTCCTACGGGCAGGCTTCAGGTCTACACCAGCCCCCCAGACTCCCTAGATCCTGTCACCCTGTTGCGTCCCCATGTATGTGTTGTGCGGTGCCTGTCTCTCCCAAGATGCGGCTTCCCTGGGGTCCTGTGACTTGATGCCCCACAGGTGTGCGCGAGTAAACAAATCCGCAGACACCAGCGAGGCTCCGGGCTCCGGGCCCCGGGCCGGGGCTCTGAGGTTTCGGAAGCTGGGCCTGAAGACCAAGCTAACCGCCGGGGCTCCCCGGCGGGCCGCCTCTCTCTGTGCCTCGGTTTCCTCAGTTGGAGACTGAGGGCTCTGGATAAGCTCACAGCACAGTAAACGCCCTTCCCCCCTCAGGTGCCGCCAGATCTCGCCGCTCGGCCCTTGGACCACGAACGCACCACCCGGGTGTCGAAACAGAGTCCTGACAACGGTGTCTCCGCGCAACCGCCTTCCTTCGCGCTATGACTTCTGTCCTGCGCGTTCAATCCCTAATCCGGGGACGGGGGTCTCTGCAGCGGGACGGGCTGGACACCGGTCCCCGCCCGGCCGGACCGCGTGCCTGTTTCCTCGCCGTCCCCGCGCCGCTCCCCTCCCGGGACGCGGAGGGGCAGCCCCGCGACCCCGCGACCCCCGACGCACTCACCCGCCAGCGCCGCCATGTTGCCCTCGGCCTTCAAACAACCCCTGCGGTCCGTCCGCCTTAGCGCTCCGGGTCTCCAGGGCCGTCTCCCAAAGCGGCTCGGCCGGGGCGCGGAAGCGAGGAGCCGGGCCTGGGACGTTCCGCCCGCGCGGACTTCCTCCTGACGCGTGCCGCCAGACACCCCACGCGGGACGGGCTGACGCGGGTGGGGGGGGGTGTCGCGAGGAGCGTCCCGGCAAAAGAAGGGGGGTCGCTCGCCGTCTCCTTACCTCAGGAACAAAAGTCCAAAAGTGCGTCCCTGGGTGGGCTCGAACCACCAACCTTTCGGTTAACAGCCGAACGCGCTAACCGATTGCGCCACAGAGACGGCGCTGCCGCCCGGCGCCCCGCGAGGCTTTATGAGGCGCGCGAGGCCGGGACGCAAGGCGCCGGCCCAGGCGGCGCGCGGGCGGCGCGGTGCGGCGCGGCGCGGGGGAGGACTCCGGGTGAGAGCGGCCCCTGCCGCCCCGCCGAAATAGCTCAGCTGGGAGAGCGTTAGACTGAAGATCTAAAGGTCCCTGGTTCGATCCCGGGTTTCGGCAGCCGTTTTGACGCCCCTGCAGAGAGGGAGGGCCCCCCTCTGCTTGGCGGGCGGGGAGCTGCTTCCGCCCACCACCACCACCCCAAGGTCACCCCGGGCCAGCGTGGGTGGGACAGAACCCAGAACGGGACCCTCACAACCCTTGCCCCACCCCCTGGACCATGATTCCAGCCCATTCGGTCAAAACCCACCAAACAGAGTTCGCAGAAACACTTGCCGCTTGCGTGTCGCTTAATTCTTAAGATCCTTCTGCTGGATTTTACACTTGGGGACGAAGGCTCACACCTGCAAGCGCAGGTGAGCAGCAGGCTGGCCTCCAGGCAGGACAAGTCGGTCGGGTCCCGGAGCCCCCGCTGGGGCCGGTCAGGTCTGGCTCCAACGAGGAGCTCCAGGCCCCTTCCCATTTCCTTCCCACTACCCACTAGCCTGTGGAGCTGGATTTCTTTTTAAATTTAGATAAACGTTGCACTTCAGAATAATTTTAGGCACGGAAAAGTCGCCAACACAGAATTCCCATGTACCCAACACCCAGTCCCGTCTTCAGCACCTGCGGCAATTCGCGAACCAAAGTGAACATAGATAGTTTTAACGAAGTCTGAGCCTTATTCACCCTTTTCATTTTCCTGGGACGTCCTTGCCCCGTGAGCAAGGAGAGCAAGGGAGGAGAGCGAGCGACCCGGAGCGGAGCCCCCAGCCCATCTGACGGCTACCCCATGAGACGCCAGAGTCGTGGCCAGCCTGCTCTTGGGTTTCCAATCCACCGCTAGGTCCTGGGGTACTCCGTTATTCAAGAGAGGGCACCCGCAGGGGCAAAGGGCATGCGAGGCTGGTTGATGGAGGGGGAGGGGAGGTGCCCTCCCCCCGGAGCCTGATGGAGAACCCCCCCACAAGGGCAGGCCGGCTGGGGGAGCAGAACCCGGAGCCGGGACGGCACGCATCCGGCAGGGAACTGTGAATTGGGGATCGGGGGACCCGGGACGGTGGGGGATGGGCAGTTTCTTGAACAGATGTTCAGATTCTTACCCCGTACACGGTACATGACTTTTGTTTTTTATAAAGTTTGTTTTGAGAGACAGCGCCAGTGGAGGAGGGACAGAGGCAGAAGACAGAGGATTCCAAGCAGGCTCCGTGCTGTCACCTCAGAGCCCCACACAGGGCTCGAATCAATACGAACCTTGGGACCGGGCCTAAGCCAAAATCAAGGGTCAGATGCTTAACTGACTGAGCCACCCAGGCGCCCTGCTTCTAAGATTTTACTTTGAAGTAACCTCTAGTGGGCCCGATGGGGGGCTCTAACCTACCAAGAGTCAAGGCACTGCCTGGGCCAGCAAGGTATCCCCACCCCCACCCCCCAGCACCGAAATAATTCAAGATTCTTTTTTTAGATAAGCAGTAGACTTGAAGAGGTGCCGAGGTGCGTGCAAGGACATCCCCATCCCAAGAAGTAGGCATGGGGGCGAGCGGTGACCACAGGAAGAGGCGGGACCGTTGCTTTGCGCCTCCGGGCCGGGGTTTCGAAACGAACCTCCCCTCCGTGGACTTCCAAGTACAACCTTCCGTCCACTTACAGTAAATAATTCATTTGAGCACGGCTGTGACAGGTCGCCAGATGTCTGGGACTCTGTGCAAGGCCCGGCCAGGTGAAACTAAGTCAAGATCCTTTACGTGGCAGGTCACCAAAGGTCAGGGTCCCGAGCTGGGGACGCTCAGGCCATCGGGGTGACGAGACCCGCCTCCTTTCTCCTTTCTTTGTGTCGGGGCAGGAACGGGAGCCTGGCCTCCAGACGAAGGCCGTCGTCTGCAGGAACCGGCCGGGCCGGAGTGGCACTCGCGGCCCCCACGGCGCGACCCCACGGCCGCACACACAACGACCTCTGCCGTTGCGAGTATGACATCACAGTTCTCCAGGCAGATCAGCTCCCCCAGGGGCCTGCTGGTGAGACGATGCTCCGCGCCAGGCCAGACGCGGCCACGCGTGAAAATGCACGCGACGGGACGCTGTGGTGGCGGGCTCGCACTGTGACGCGCGCCCCACACGGGGACGGAGCGGAAAGAGGCCGTCGCCAAGTGTACGTTCCACGTGTTCTCGTGCACGAGGAGTCACAGAGAATGCGACAGCACGAGATACCGGAGCGACGCCGTGGACTCAGCGCCCACCTGGGGACAGACACAGGCGATCTGGAGGCAGACACGCACGTCGGGCTGTTTTAGAACTCTTTAATACCGGATACAATGCTTTTTAACATAAAAAAACAAATGTGCACCTTATGTTAAACAATACAGCACAGCACACTCACAAATAATAATAGGAGGGAAAATAAAAACATTTGCTTCAAAAACCTTTCAGGAACTGTACCTTCCAAAAAAAGCCAGGAAAACAGAAGCCACAGATGAGCAGCACGCACACTCCAGCCCCCGTGAGGGTGGCACGGACCCACCGGCCACAGGACCCGCGCAGCAGCCCCTCCAGCGTCAGCACCGCTGACTCCTTTCTTCCAGGAGCTGGTTATCAAACATTTCTTTTTCCCTTCAGAAAATAAAAGGAGATAACCTCATTTTAATAATTCATTGTGTCTTTTTTGTTTTTGTTTTTTTTTTGTTAGTGTTCGTTTATTCTTCAGAGACAGAGCGTGAGCAGGGGAGAGGCAGAGAGAGGAGACACAGAATCCCAAGCAGGCTCCAGGCTCTGAGCCCAACGCGGGGCTTGAACCCACGAGCCACAGGATCATGACCTGAGCAGAAGCCTCAGGCTTAACCGACTGAGCCACCCAGGTGCCCCAGGAATTCATCGTGTCTTCAAGAGTGGGAAAGAGTCGGTGTTCCATGGGGACAGGGTCTCAGTTTAGGGAGACAGAAAGTTCTGGAGACAGGCGCTGGGGGCAAGACAGCTGGGGGCAAGCCGCTGAGCTGTGCGTGTGGAGACAGTTGAAGAAGGCAAATTCTGTGTTATGCGCATCTCACGATTTTTTTTAAATAAACTCTTTAAAGAAAGTGAAATATCAGACTGTCCTCGCTAAGCACACCCTGCCGAGGAATCACATAGCCGAGGCACGGCGTGTCACACTTGTCCGGGTGGCCACAGTGACAGAAGTCACGGACGCAGACGGCGCCTAGCAAAGCGCCCGCAAGTCCACGTGAGCACGCGGCTCCGGCGGAACGTGAGGCCGCCCTGCCCTCGGTTCGAGGCCACGTCCCTGGGGTCCGTCATCGGCACGGCCAGCGTCATTTCCGTGGTGCCCGACACATTCATGGCAGGTAAAGGGTGCGGATGCTCCTGACGCTCCGACGCTGGCGACCCAGGGCAGCAGCAAAGCGTGAAGACGGAGCCGTCCTCGCCGGCGGAGCGGCCAGTCCCCGAGAGGCGCTCCGGACACGGGCGCCCCCGCCCCGCTCGCCCGAGAACACCGTTCCCTACTTGCGTGTGGCGGGCGCCACACTGGACAGAGACCCAGGGCCAGAAACACCGAGTTTCCCTGCTCCCAAAGGCCCTACTTGCTCTGCTTAGTGCGGCCGGGTCGACCCTCCCGCACACAGGGCCACGCTGGCTCTTCCGTGGACAGTGACGCAGGAGGCCTCCCCACCCACCGAGGCGCACACCAGCAGCCCGGGGCAGTGTGCCCAGCTGGCCCCGGACAGAGACCCTGGCCCGTGACTCTAGTTGAGTCTTCAGCCTGTCCCAGCCACGCGGGCCCCGCCTGTTCCCAGCAAGGCCTGGCAGCAAGCCCAGAGACAGGATTAGGGGCTCTGGGGGCCAAAAATCCAAGGGCGGTGAACTATGCCGACGGAAGAGAAACATCTTGATCACCACATTCTTCTGACCGGCTAGGAGTGGGCCAGGGCGAGTGCCGCCACGTAATCCTACTGTGTTTTCTCAGCGGCCACGGCATCGGGGCAAGGGGGAGAGGGTTTGAAATGAGTGACTGCAAACCGCGATTAGGCTCAGCAAGGCTGGCACGCGTCCAGGGAGCGGGCCCGGCGCACGGCCTGCGGACCGTGGCGCGGGCCTGGGCTTGGGTCCAGATCTGCCTGCCCTGAGCAGCTCGGGGACCCCGGGCCCCTGTCCAGACTCGCTAGCGGGGAACGTCCACCACTGGCTTCGCTGGGTCCCCCCGGCAACTCCCGGCCAAGCGCTAACGTGCATTTCGACCGTTCACGATTCATTCCCCCACCGGGAACCTGAGCCAGCGTGTCAGGAAGAGGGCCTGGGTCACAGCCGCCAGCGAACACGAGCCCTTCCAGACTCGCTGCCGCCGGTCGGGGTGGCGCCCGGAGCAGCCTACCGGTAGCTGAGCGAAGGTCCTCGGAGGTACTTCGCCTCGGCCGTCTCGTAATCCACGGCGTCCACCGCGGCGATCGCACAGATGATGGCCTGCAAGAGGGCAGGGGGCGTTCAGCCACGGGCGGTAGGCCCACGCCGCACAAGGGGCTCGAGGGATGGGCGTGGGGCCCGGGGCAACTTCGGACCAGCCTCCACAAACGCGCACAGATTCCCTGAAGTCTCTGGACGTTTTTGAATGGCGTCAGTAATGCCGTGTCTTGGGGACGAGGGAGAGAGTTCGTGTCACTAGCAGCAGAGAATGGAAGGCGGGACCCAAACCAACCGGGATGTTTTAGAAAAGTTGTAAGCTTACTGTTCACACCACAGGGAAAACTACAAGACTGATGGTCCGAGCACGCGGTACGTCTGGTGTTCAGTCCTCGTTCACTTTGTTAGATAACGGAATTGTGGTTACGTCAGAAAGCCTTTTCAAAAAGCCTGTACGGGGCGCCCGGCAGGCTGGGCTCGTGGACACCGTGACTCTTGGCTTCTGGGCCCCGAGCTTAGGCCGCCGTCAGGCATAGACGCTACTTGAAAATACAATCTTTAGGGGCGCTGGGGTGGCTCGGTCAGTCGAGCGTCCGACTCTGGCTCACACCACGATCTCGCGGTTTGTGATTTCAAGCCCCACCTCGGGCTCACTGCTGTCAGCGCAGACCCCACCTCGGATCCTCTGTCCTCCGCCCCTCTCCTGCTTACACTCTCCCAAAAATAAATACTGAAAAAAACCTTTACAGCCCCCCACCCCCACCCGGGCACTGCTGACGTCGGGGCACGTTACTCTTGGGGGTGTCCCGGGCACTGTGGGGGTGCAGCAGCATCCCAGGCCCCACCTGCTGGGTGGCTGGAGCCCCCTCAGCAGGAACCACAGCCGTCCCTGCACGGGGACCAGCATCTCTGGGGCAGAACCACCCTATTTGAGACACACACTGAAGTACTTCAGGACCAAGAACTGGAGATCTCCCCCCGTAGTTATGTGAAGAGAGAGCTACAGGTACAAACGGAGAGAGGCCACCATTCCGCACGGGCTACATGACAGTGTTTTACTTTTATACCAATCTGAAAGCTTCCCGTTTGTATAAAGTTACGGGTTTTTGAGCACGGTAATTTTCTGCACACACACGTACGCGTGAGCAAAGCCCCTGACCCTCCAGATAACCGGCGGGGTCTCGTGTGCTCCTGCCCGGCAAACCCCAGCTGCCGCATCTTCCCAAGCAGCTCCCGTTCTGGAAAAGTCCTCGCATGCATACACGGACAAAGCACTCAGCTCTCGTTCTCCCCTTCCCTCTCCCCCCACCGGCCATGAGGCTTAACCACAGAGGCCGTCACACCACCCACAGACAGGAGCAGACAGGGCGGGTGCCTGGCTCCACACCACGATGCCCCGCTCCCCCGCCCCCAGCAGACTTCCGGAGACCCCAGCCCCGCAGCAACCCCCCCCCCCCATACACTGTGGACGGCGCCCCGGCTTCCGGGCAGAGCTGGGAGGGGCTCTCGCCGGGCGCCGGCTGCCGACCCCCCACCCCTCACCGCACGGAACCGGCCTGCGGCCACTCACTTCAGGCAGAAGAACGTCCAGGACGAAGCGGATCCTGTCGGCGTTGATCCGCGCCAGCGCCCTGCTGCCCGTCTCCTGGTAGACGCCCTGGAGGTATTTCACCACCAGGTCCAGCTGCTCCTCATCCTCCAGGTACGTCTCCACGCAGGTCACGTACTGGCCCGAGTTCAGGAAGGTCTTCAGCCACCGGGACGGCTTCCTGTTCCTCAGGATGGCTCGTAGGTGGCCCTCGGCGCCCCTGGCCTTCACGATGTACTCCACCAGCTTCTGGTTGGCCCGGTCCCGGGCAGCCCGCGAGCGGTCGGGGAGGACCTTCCTGCGAGGCCGCCTCCTTCCCTGAGGGCTCCCTGCCACAGGCTCCTCAGGGTCCCCCTTGCTCAGCTGGGGAAACCTGGTCCCCAACACGTCCTGCTGGATGGACTTGCGGACAGGGTAACCTGCGGAGCACCGACACGTCCTGGGACCGCCGGCCCGGCTGAGAGGACTTCCCGCCACCTCCCGTCGCTAACTGTGGCGCCCGGGCTGCGGGGGAGAGGCCCCGGGCCCCCGGGGAGGGCCCAAGGCAACACGCACAAGGCCTCCTCCTCTGACGGGTCCCCACATCCCTCCCCAGCTCGGCCCGAGCTGAGCGTGGCCCAGGAGAGCGGAGCCGAGCGGAATCCCCGGGCCCCCCGAGGAAGCACGGACTCCTCCGGCCCCACACCGGCAGCCGGGGACAAGGGGGTGCGGCGTACCCGTCGGTTAACCGAAGACCCGGGCCACGGGGAAGGCGGGCGCGAAGCACCGCCAGCCACGCTTTAGAGGCGAGGCCCGGTGCCCAGCGGACAGGGGGCAGGAGGCACGGCGGGGCTTGCCCCTGGAGATCCAGGCTCAGGCTCGGGCTACGGCACGGCCCATCCACCCAGACATCCCCTCCCGAGCTTCAGACGCCAAAGACAGCTGCTTCGCGGCTCTGAAGAGGAGTCGGCGGACTTACTTATATCAGCCGCGTAATATTCCAGGAAGGAGCCAGCAAAAGAGCCACAGCCTGCAGAGGGGGCAGGGGGGAGCCCGGTCACCATCAGAGGCGGCTCTGGAAATGCCCCAGGGTGGCTGGGTCAGGACACCTGCGTCACGTCGGCACCACCCAAGACCGCTTCCAGCTGACGGAACCCAGCATTGCCGTCAGGGTGCCTCATGGCGCAGGGGGTGCCCAGAAGGGCCGCCGTCTAGACTCCCAACAACAGAACCTGGGGCACACAGAAGCCAGCTCGCCACCTCCCGTCCGCACCTAGCAGCTTGTCCCTCACCTCTGCCTGGGACGAGGCTGCCCCGGGCCCAGGCAGGGAACCCACGGAAGCAGGCCTGCGCCCCGGCGCCCAGGCCGCCCCTCTGCCTGAGGGCTCGCGGGCCCACCTACCAAGCCGGACCCTGTAGTCCGTGATCAGGGAGACGCACCAGCCGATGGCCTGGTCGAAGTCCTCCTTGGCTTCGTTCTGCAACGACAAGGCCCGGACGCAGACGTGAGCGGGAGGCCACAGGGGCTCCTGCGCCCGACTCCACGCCCCGGCTCCCGCGTCCGGTCAGCAGACGCATGCCAGGTGCGGCAATGCACGTGGAGGCCCAGGTCTGGGGCCCGAGCTGCTCGGAAAGGGGTCACGTGTGAGCTGAGCATTTCAGGACAGGAGAGCTGGGGACTCTACGGGACAGAGGCGGACGCCCCCACACGCGGCTGGCGTCACCCTCACACGGGCAAGACTTAAAAGTCACACAACGTAAACCTTTCCAAGGGGGCTCTCGGCGTCCTCTGCTCGGGACGGCGCCGGGTCCGTCGGGAGCAGGGCCGCCGGAGGAGGAAGGACACTTGGCCACCGGGGGGGCGGGGGGCGCCCGCCTAGGCCTCGAGGTTCTCGCCTGCCAAGCGAGGACCTCTGAGCCGGGACGGGGACCCACTACCTGAGCTCCACCTCCCGGGCCACCTCAGCCCGGCCTCCTCCTGTGGGACAGAGGCAGCGCAGGCGGCTCTGGAGGGAGGGGGGCTCTGGGCTCGGCTGGGCTTGCGGAGCGGCCCCTGGGACGGCGGGCGCTCATCAGGGAAGCACAGGGCACGGCCCATGGCCTTGACACCAGGGCCAAAGCGGTGCAGAGTCGCTCCAGGAGGGGGCGCTCCTTTGGCCAGACCGGCCTTGCGGAGACCCCGTGCTCCCACCCCACAGGTCAGCAGGAAGACAGGGAACAGGCACCATCCCAGCGTCTGGATCACGCGAGGCCACGTGCGATCTTTGTCACAAAACACAATTCTTCACGTGGTTAGAGCACGCAGCCCTCAAAGCAAGACTCCCATCCTCCTCTCCAACTCCTCCGCCCTGGGAAAGCTCCCGGAGCCCCGGCGGGGGACTGTGTTGCAGGGGGCGTGGAAGGTCCTGAGGCCACGGCAGGCCCCCTTAGAGAAAGAGACCCCGCCGACGGGCACCCGGACAGGGACAGGGAGCCCAGCGCAGGCTGCTGCTCAGGGGCCAAAGTGAGGTCACAGCAGATAGGACAGACGGACGGCAGGGCCACGGCACAGACATACGCCCATCAGCGGGAGGAGGAGGAGGAGGAGGAGGAGAAGGGTGCCACCTTCCAGACGCCACCCACAGTCCTCAGAACCACACAACCCCTGGGGGGCCTCCACCCTTGAGGCCCCGGGAAATCCTGGCAAACAGCGGGGACGAGCCGCTCCCCCTACAGGAGGCTTCACCGTGACCTGAACTCCAGGAAGCCGCTCCCCAGGCTGGGAAGAGACCGGCACCCGAGGGAGGCCAGCAGGCCCCTACCCCCCGCCCCCCAGCCGGCCTCGCGTTTTGAAAGCTGGCGTCTCAGAGTCAAACAGACCACGTGTTCTATGGACACGTGGCTCGTGGGCTCGTTGTACAATCAAGAGTCGACCACGGCGCTTCGGCGCGGGGTCTCGGCCACCGGGAAGCCCAGGAAGCCCCTGTGGGGCACCGTCGCGGTCTCTGTCACACGGGCAGCCTCTGCACGACGGCCCGCGGAAGGGGCCGGCCTCGCACCGGGCAAACTGTCCTCTGTGCCAAAGCCCCACCTGTACGACGAGGGGACGGCTGGCAACCTCCCCTGGGACCGTGGTCCCCACCAGGCACAGCGCCACGGACCAGATCACGCGGGGAGCAGGGCCACCAGCCGCCAAGGGAGTCGTTTATAGAAACGCCGACAATCCACCTACCAAGAGTTCCTGTTTCTCTTTGCAGTCAAAGTGCTTCAATCTCCGGAGAGACACGGTGATGCTAGAAGCAGACGAGCAAAGCTTCACACGAAGGAACCCGACCTCCCGACATGAGAAAACGCCTCCCTTTCCTCTGCTGAAACCAGTCAGGGCCACGGGGGCCTCTGCCAGCACCGGCTTCCGGATCGAAGGCCATCGCTCTCCGGGCTGCCCGAGGAAGCCCCTCAGAGACAGGCCCCGAGAGGACCCCTAGGGGACACAGCCGAGGACGCCCACGGGAGGCGGAGGCGGCAACCCAGGGCCAGAGGGTCAGAGGCCAGCTCTACGTGTTCGCCTCCAAAACGTGTTTCTGAAGTGCCCTTTGAGCAGAAGGGGATGTTCGTGTGCATTTTCATCCCGGGACAGAGGACCAGTAGAGGGTGACCAGACAACCAAGCAGATGGCGGAAGTCGGGGAGGCAGGCCGCCGCTCACGGCACCCGCCCGAGTCACAGTACGGTTTGTGGGGAATGGCGGGATCCAAGGGGTGTCCGGGCCTCACTTCAGAGCCGGCAGATAGAGCGCGGACAACTGGACCGTCTGACCGGTCCCTCTGTCTGGATTCCTCCCCCGGGAGCTGGATCACAGGGCCCGCCCGCCCCCGACCTCAGGGCCCCCGAGCGGCCAGGCCTTCACCGGGGAACCGTCTACAGAGAGCAGAGAGCTGGGTTACCCTCTCCCTTTCGGGTCCATGTGCCCCTCGATGAAGAGCACGCTGGCTTTCTTCTCCCTTCGCCGGACGCTCTTGACCTGTTGGCAAATCCGAGAAGACAAAGCATCAGGAACCCAGAAGAAGGCCCGGGTCTGAAACATGCTCGTGACACGTTGCCGTCGTGCAGACGGACGTGAGCGGCGCGTGGCCAGGAACGTGGCCGGCCGGGAGAACGGACCAAGTCCGCGTGGGACACGCTCAAACACCGCCCGGCCGTCAGCGCTCACAGGGGAGCAGGACCACGCGGGCTTTGCTTTCTTTCCTTTTGTGACACAGAGCGCGAAGCCCGCTGCTTCTGGCCACCTGTGTGTGTGAGACGTGGACCCTCCCCTGCCTCAGCAGGGCAAGCTCATCCTCATTTTCAGGACGAGAAACGTGAACAGAGAGAGTGGCGACCAGCCGAGGACACAGGGAGGCAGGGTGCCTGACTCTGGCCAGCCTCCCCACCCCCCCGGCACCCCTCCGGGTCCCCGGCTCAGCCATAAACCGAGGGCGCACCCCAGGAACCTGTGAGCTTGGAGATCCGCTCCCCAGCGGGGCCCCCAGGGCACTGGCGAAAAGGAGGAGGTCCGGGAAAAGGTGCCAATCGCAAGGGGCACGCGAGTGCTGAAAGTAAGCCGAGGGGCCCCGATCGACGACTCCCCACAACTGTGACAAGACGCCGACCCGAGGACCACCCCCCCCCCCCCTTCTACCTGAGCCTGTGCTCGAGCCACACATTCTGCCCGTATGCGAACCACACTTGCTGCTACGGCCAGTCAGCCCCATCCGCGGAGGCCAGCCTCGCAGCAACGGGAGCGTCTCCCGACTCCGGCAAACGTCTTCCTTATTACACGTCACTGTCTCCGACCGCGAGGTAAAGAGCTACAGCTAGCATTGCAGGGTCCCGTCCACACCGCAGGGGCACGGAGGAGGATACGGGATGGAGGGGCTGACAGCCAGGATGCTGCCTTTGCCCAAAAATAAACGGACGGCCTGCAGCGTCCCGGCCCGGAGAAAGCCAGGAGTTCGCTGCGCTGGGGCTCAGTCACCGCACGTGCACAACCGGCCCCTGCCCCAAAACCTCATCCAGCTCGACGCTCCCGCGGGGGAAAGGTTTCAAGCGCACAACGTCAGAAATGAGCAAATCGCAGACCTCCCTTCAGGCAGGTTTTCCTGAGCCTGCCCGGCAGAGACGGGGCCCGGGACCCTCACACTCAACCGCGCCCAAATGATCAAACACCCCTTACTCAGGCAAACGTCTCCAGAAACCTTGCTCGTAAGTACAAGCCCATCGGCTTTCCCCGGGGCAAATATCTGCCGGCGTCCAAGTGACAACCGCAGAGCGCGACTGAGCCGAAGGGTGGGGGTTGCTGCGGCGGCCCCCGGAGCCGGCCCCATGCTCACCACTGCTGGCCAGAAGGGGTACTTCTGGTGTTTCAGCCAGACCAGCATTCCTACTTCAAAGGAGCGTGGTTCTAGAATTAAAAAGAAACAAAGACAAAAAGAACATTAAGTCAGCTCCCTATCATGCACCAAACTCAACAACTTAAGAGAAAACAATTGTTGGGACTTGGTCTGAATCTGACGCGCCCTAACTCCGGTCAGAGACCCCAGCGGCTGGGACGGCATCCAAGGGCCAGTTGTGAGCACGCCCTGTGGTTAAGAGCTGGTTTCTTCACGGGACGATACGCCTGGTCACGCAGGTGGTGACGCAGGAAGGTGCCAGGCAGGGGGCACTCAGTACTACCTTTGCCACTTGCCTGTAAATCTCAAATTCTTCCAAAGTACAACATTTTTTAAAAAGCGTGGCACAGGGGAGCCTGGGTGGCTCAGTCGGTTGAGTGTCCGACTTCGGCTCAGGTCACGATCTCGCGGTCCGTGAGTTCGAGACCCGCGTCGGGCTCTGTGCTGACAGCTCGGAGCCTGGAGCCTGTTTCTGATTCTGGGTCTCCCTCTCTCTCTGCCCCTCCCCCGTTCATGCTCTGTCTCTCTCTGTCCCAAAAATAAATAAACGTTGAAAAAAAAAATTAAAAAAAAAAAAAAAAAAAAAAAGCGTGGCACAGAAACCCCAACGCGAGAACCAGATTCCTAGGAAGCTCCTCAGTCTGAAAAACGGGACTCTTAAAAAGCAAAAAAATAAAACATAAAAAAAAAAACCCAAAAGGAATCGCTGAAATCATCATTCGCTAACTCCGTGTTTGTGAACAAAGTTTGACAGGATTTCCGGCCCCCAACCACCACACTGCAGAACAGAATCACAGTTGGAACTGAGACAATCAGGTCACAAAACCCCGCAGACACGAGGCCGCCCTTCCCTGCCTGCGGAGCCGCCCCGGCGACCAGCGGGCGCAGCGACGGGAGCACGGCCGGCCGGCGAGCGGACGCCTGGCATCCATCTGGCGAGAAGCACCCAGTTTCTGAGAACCGTCAGGGCCCCGGGAGGACAAACAGGTCTCGGGAAACACCCAGACGGACGTCAGGCTGCCGGGGGGGGGGACGGGGAGAAGACCAAACCAGATGGAAGCACAAAACAGGGCCGAGAACAAGCTGTGGGGACCCGGCAACCCCCTCCGCTGGCAGCGGCCCAGAGGAAAACGCCCTTGAGGAAGAAGGCCCGGTGAGCTCTGCCCTGCTCCCTGCTCCCGGGAGCCAGGCCTACACAGAGCTCCCTCCCAGAGGTTTGTGCCCTGCAGGCTGCAGCCCCCCATGGTGGAACTATCTAGATAACTGAAGGTGGGGGAGGGCTCAGTAAGTAACAAATCGTTGCCATGAAGAGTCATCGGAAGACCATGTGGAAACGTAAAGCGTGTCCGGTCAACAAGTTACAAAAAGGAAAACCGCGCGGAACGGGGCATGTCTGGCGAAAAGAGCCGAGTCATAAGAGCGCGACCGGCACGGTGGCCTCCCGGGGTACGGTGGGGGGCGACCCTTGAAGGAGGGGTTCCCCCACACTGTACTCTTTCTGCGACATCTTGTGAATCTATAGATTTCATGACGAAAAGGCTAAAAAATATCGGACTACGTTCAAACAGATAGCTCAGGAGTAAGTCTAAACAGAAAATTCGTTCTGAACGATTTACTCCAGGAAACAGACTAACGTGCTGTCGGTCGCGGGTTCAGGATCCAGGTCCGTGCCTCCCACCCTTCCACAGGGGGCCAGGGCACCTCCCCGCACGCATGTTTGCCGGGGGCGCGCAGCACGTGTGGGAGGGGCCCCGGGCCGGAGACCCTGCGTCTCCGGACACGCGTGCAAACGCCATCCCCAAAGGTCCGCGGGCGGCACCGGGCCGCCCCCCCCCGCCGGAAGAGTGGCGACGGACCCCTCTCTCCACTTGGCAGTCCTTCCTTCCCACGGAGGGGACGGAGGGGACGGGACGACACAGAAAGGAAGCAGCGAGCAGGCAGGGAGGGCTGGCCCGTCTCCTCCCAGGGAGTCGCCCTCCCCTTTGTGTGGTGACCCTTGTCAAGACAGAGCGCGCAGAACGCGGCACTTCTGAAGCTTCCGAAGCTGTCAGTGCAGCAGGAGGAAACTGAACTGGCCGGGGGCCGTCAGCCCCCGCGCCCCGCGCCCCACGCCCCGCACCTTACCGTGGTACAACAGGATGCGGGGGGGCTCCTCTTCGTCATCCTCCTCCTCCAGAACAGAACGGATGGGCGCACGCTCCACGGACTCTCCCGAAGTCGGACGGGCTGCCAATGGCATCAGGTTACTTACTTTCATCTCTACCGTCCCAGGAACTCATCCCCAGAAACCGTGTCGGGATACGAGACCGTAAACGCAAAAATGAAAGGTCCCGCGTCACGCACGCTTTCACCTTGCCGGATTCAAACAGGGCTCACTTTGACTAACGTACGTTCCAAAGAAAAACAAACGAGAGGGAAAGGGGGTGGGGGAGAGGCAGACAGACCGAGGGACGGGAGAGGGCTCTCGGGCTCCGAGAACGGCCGGCACACAAAGCAGCGAGCTCCGGCAAGGCGAACAAACAGGGGCGGGGAGAACGCAGGGTCACAGGGAGAGGGGCGCAGCGCCCGCGGCCCCCGTAGGCGCTGGGACACGGCCTCGCCGAGTTTAAACTCACAGCAGAAACCCGAGTGTGCAGCCAGGGGATCTCGAGGTACCGAACCACGCAGAAATCAGTGGGATACCGCAACGGAAAGACCGGAAGGAGCCACGGTGCGTGACTGCACACACACACACACAAAAGTGTGTCTCCACAGGAATTCTTAAAAAGTCAGGAGCCCGGGGGCGCCTGGGTGGCTCAGTGGATTAAGTGTCCGACTTTGGCTCAGGTCACGATCTCACAGTTCGTGGGTTCAAGCCCCACGTCAGGCTCTCTGCTGACAGCACAGACCCTGCTTTGGATTCTGTGTCTCCCTCTCTACTGCCCCTTCCCCGCTTTCTCTCTCAAAAATAAATAAGCGTTAAAAAAAAAAAAAAGGTTGAAAGCGTTCCGAGTTAATCACTTCTGAGGTTCTCGCCCGTTCAACGGGACCGGCTCCTGCAGGTTTGAGCATCAGAGAGCGTGCGGGGTGCGGCCACAGCGTCCCTCAAGCACCAGGCCCGGCCTCCAGTGACCCGTCCCCTCTCCGGCTCAAAACAAAACCAAAAGCACAGGGATTTGGGAGGCGCTGGGCTAGTTACAACCTGGTGGGAAAGACCACCTAAACAGGAACCAGGAAACACCTGCCCTGCATTCCGATCTGCTCTCCGTAAGCTCTAGTTAGAAATACACCAGCAGCCGGAGCCGGCCCCGCACGGACCGCGGGAGAACCCCAATCCGCCCTCTGCCAGCACAAGGCGATTCTCGGCCACAGACCTTTAGCTTCCTCCACGAGGACTCCAAGATCTCCCGTCTCCTCCGTGGACGCCCGGGGGGCAGGCAGGTGGAGTCTGGCAGCGCTGGGCAGAGCCCTGCATTTCCCGGGCCCCTGCCTGGGGGACGCCACTGCCCCCGGCTCCAGCCGCGCCGCGGGTGGCCTCCGGCCACTATCGGGGCAAGGCCGCTTGGCAGGGAGGCCTTGGGCATCCGGGCAGGCTGGGCGCCCGGTGGGGCCAGGCAAAGGTAAGCTGGGGTCTCGTCCTTTGGCCCAGAGACCCTCCTCCTTCGCTGTGGGAGGTGAGCCGGGGGCTGGCAGGCGGCTTTCTTCATCGTCTCCCTCCGAGACGGAAGGTGCACTCTGACCCACGGTGGGCTCCCGAGCTAAGCTTCTTCCCCTTTTACTAGGGGTCGTCCGACTTGCACAGCGCGTTCCCGACCCACGACCCTCCTGAGAACCACCTCTGGCTGGTGGGACTACCAAGGCCTGTGGACTTCCACCTGTCCTGAGCTCCTTCTTGTGGTCCACCTGGCACTTGGGGTCCTTTTGACAAGTGGGGGAGCCCGACAGCCTCGGGTGGACACGTTCCCTCCTCTCGGGTCCAGATCTGCCCGGCACAGCCTCCTGGACGCAGGAAGAGGCAGGGTCACAGAGCAAGGAGGCCAGTTCCATGGGCTTCTCTCGTGAACACAGAGCAGTTCTTTCTTCCCTAGAAGGGCTTTCTTGAGGCAGACCTGTGCTCTCTTTCAAAACATCCAGGGCCACTCGAAGCGAGCGTCTGTAGGCCAGCTCCTCTAGGGGTTCAGCAGGAACCTCATCCTGGGAGGCTGCAAGAACGGGAAGCAGACAACGCCTGGTGACGACCGAGCCACCGGTCACCCAAGGTCCTCCAGGGTCCTCGGTGGCTTTCACACCTGAAGGGAGGTCTGCCCCTCCTCAGCCACATCTTCCCCAAAGGGGGACAAGGCCACAAAACAACAGCTATTGTTTGGGGCTGCGGGGGGGCGGGGTGCTCTGCTTTTCCAAAAACAACCTGACTGACCCTAACCTGCGTGGCTTACAAAGATAAATCCCTCCAGGTCACCAAACAATGCAGCCAGCTACTCAGGCGCTTCCTGCTTCCCGAATTGGCTCAGCCTCACAACTGCAAATTCAATCAGGTCAAGAAAAACCCTCGCCAACCCCACAAAAAGAACTCGCCAGCACCGAATTCTTGGGTGGCGCCCGTGAAAGGGACCCATTGTGGGCTGGTAGGTTTTCCATACTTCTTTGCAAAGCATTTCAAAGCCAGAAACGAGCATCACGAGCCTTGAGATTTTAGCCTGACCTCCCGGCTGCAATGGTTTTATTTATTCATTCCGACACACAGACCCGGACTGCTTATTTGAACAAGATGACGGGTGCGATGTCACAACTCAGCGGGCACAACACCTATTGGCACGGTATTTTTCCCTGTTGAATATTAAAGGCTCCTACAAATAACCGGCCCCCGACATGACTGGAACAAATGACGAGGAGCGTCCGAGAGGTGATGGCCAACGCCACCTAAGATGTGCCCAGTGGACGCTGCTTTGAACCAAAGCAGTTTTTCCAACGACATAGGAAAATAGATCCTATTTCCTAAACACCCCTGGAAGGACTCCCGGTCAGCCTTTTCACGAGACCAACAGCTCTCGGTATAGGGGGTGCGTGCCCCCACTCCAAGGCGACAGAAAACACTTCTGCTTGGTCTGCCGAGTGGCCACCAGGTGAGCAGGCACTCAGCCCCAGCACCGCGAGGCTCGGGTGCTCCCACCTAGGAAAGGCGAAGGGGTGGGTGTCGGCCTCCCATCTCCCACCGGCCTCGCCCCCACCCAGGAGGGCACTGGCACACGGGGGGCGTCCCACAGTGATGCTGGTCACATAGTCCTTTCTCCCCAGAGCCCAGCTAGGGAACGTAAATACGCAATCCACTGCGCTCAACCCCCGGGCAGAGAAAAGAGCCGCGCCAAGACCATTTTTGCAGTCTTGCTATGGGATGGGGGCGGGAGGAGAAAGGACGCGTCTTCCCCCCTCTCCTCGCGGAGGCAAACGCACTCCGGGTCTCATTCTTATGTACACCAGAGGCCACGGATGCGACCAGCAGATCCCAACGCTCGCAGACGGCCGCGCGGGGAGTTCCGGAACAGGATCGGTCCCAGGGTGGATTCTGCAAGGGTTTAAGACAGTGGATCCATTTTCTTCTCCTCCTTCAGCTCAGGGTCCCCTGGGAAGCGGGGTCTTTCCATTCTCCCACGCTGTCTCTGTTACCTAAAGACGTGCTCTTACCCAACGTGGAAGCGATTCGTTCGATGTGAGCCACCTTCAGGGCCTCCACTTTCGTGCTCCTCACCTTAATCCTGCGGGGACAGAAACGCCCGTTACCTGCTACCGGCCAAGGCCGCGAAGACATTTTCAAACGTGTTTTTCTTTCGATGACAAAAGAGTTACATTCATTTCCTTCCTTCTCAACCTTGCGCTTAAACCAAAAGTCGCGGCCAACTAGGAATTCACGTGCCTGGGGTTAGAGGCAGTAAGGACCCTGGTGAATGTGGCTTTTTTGCTTTTTTCCCTTTTAAGGCAGAAAAGGTTGGCTGGATTTAAGAGTAAAAATGAATTCAAATTGTGACTTTTATGAGGCAAATCCTACTTTCAACTACACAAACGACGCCGTTGTTAGGTTCTCAGAGTAGAAGATAATGTCACTAAAAGCTGTTTACAGCCCAGCAGGTGTGTTTTAGTTTAAAAGGATGCGCTTTCCTTTTAAACACGAGTATTCAATTACCTTCCCAGCCGCAGGGAAAGTGTGAGCTGGGGACCAAGTGAGCTTAGGAGGCGGCTCTGAAGAGGGATGGGGACCTGGGGAAGCTGTAACCAGAGCGGACGAGGTTTTATTCTCTCTGAATTGGGAATTCTCCCGTTAGACACAGCAATACCACAATCCTACGTGATCTGGGCATTTTAATCATTCTGGCCGATATTTTGTTCTTCTGTCACCGGATAACAAAGGACAGTAATGCTGCCCCGTAGCCGAGCATTTGCCGTCTGAATGCTAAATAATAGCTTCTTCCTGGACGGACAGGCTGAAACAGCAAACACGTCAAAACTGACAGGGGCCCGTCACACAAGTTTCTGAGAAAAACACACGCAAATCCACATGCGAACCCCAACAAGAGCTTCCCCTGCGTGTTATTTATGCTTGTTGTTTCTGTACCGCTCTCTCTCACACAGAGCCCTTCGTATAAATGTTCATTTCCAGACAGACGTAAAAAAAAAAAAAAAAAAAAAAAAAATCAGCGTTTGCCTCTTAAGGGTATTATGAACACAAGTCAGTTACAGTAACTAAAGAGTTAACAAGCCCTTAAGAGTTTACTTCACTTTTTGGCAGGGAAACAGTAAAAGAAATCCCATTCAGAAAAAAAGGTAACATTAAAAAAAAAAAAAAAAAAAAAAGACCCCACAACACTTAACTTTTCATCTAGGGAGAGTATTTGAACACTTAGAAAAAATTCCTTTTTCCTCTTATTTTTTGTTGCCACCTCCGTTCTGGCCAAAACCTGTATTTAAAAAATAAAGCAAAGCAAAACAAAACAAAACAAAACCAAAAAAAAACAAAATCCTTGTTACTAAGACACAACAAACAGTCGACGCAAAGCAGCACTGGGCAGCACAGCCGCAGCCGGTGACTCTTAAAATATACCACCCCCAGACCTCAGCAACCTCCTGTCTAATCCTGTCCTTTTACGGATGGGGAAACCAAGGCCCTCGAGGTCAGGGGCTGACCCAGGCGGGGAGCGGGGTCCCGGCCTGGCAGTGCAGCACTCTCCCTATTGCGTTGCTACAAAGTGTCCCCGAGGCACTCCCATCATTTACTACCACAAGGCTCCCTTCCAGATATTTCCTGGAATTACATACGGCCTCACAGGCCTTCTTAAAGCAGCGTCTGTTAATTTTCCTAAGTGTAGAAAAAAAGACACTTCTGGAAGCGTAACCTTGTAAGCAGCAGACCAGAAAGAACCCCATTAACCGGGGAATGCGCGAGGTTCGGTGCCAAGAGATCCGAGCGCCAACTGCTTGGGCTCAATTATTTCACCGAAAGAACTCCTAGCTTCCTCCCGATGAAGATTTTACTTGTCACCCAAAAGTCACTTCTAATTCCTGAAATTACGCAACAACGGCTGTCACCTTTGCAGGCCATAATCGCTTTTCCCATCTGCAGAGGACATACTTGGCGTCGGTCATGACTTAGACGCATGTGGCAGGTGGTAGTGATTTGGCACAAAGCACTTGAAGGTCTGACTCGATGTGCCCCTGCAACAAGATTCGCACAGTGGTTCATAAAAGCGATAGCTGGCCACGTTAGCACCGACGGCACCCTCAAGGGCAAGGGTCACTGGGGCTTCGCCTCGAGTTAAGAGGGTCACTCCTGTAATCTTGCGCGGAGATGCTCAGCGTCAAGAAGAAATGGCTGGCCGGGGTACCCGGGGAGGCGCCCGCACTTCTCTTGGAAATAAAATGCAGCCGCCGCCCCCCACCCCCAGGGTCTGTCTGGCTTCTGCCTAAGAGGCTCCCGAGCAACTCTTCTGCGTGAAGGCCTGCCTCCCCCCTTCGTACGGAAAGCGATTTACACAAAGCTTACAACCCTCCCCCGTTTGGGGAGTGAACAGTTGCCCCCAGTTGCAAAAACAATAAAATGGGAGGAAACGACCGCTCTTTTCGCCTGCTCTGGCCCTGGAAGGACGGGGACAGCTGCGGGCCGCTCGTCACCGCAGGGGACACACAGGCCTGGCTACGCACGGAGACCAGAGGGGGGCTCGTTCGCGCACAGAGGGGCGCAGGCTGCGGGCGAAGGCGGTTGCAGACAGGGACCCGGGGAGGGACGGGGGCGCACGCAGCCGACGAGGGGCCGCGGTGAACAGAGAAAGGGGCGAAAGCGGCGGCCCCCTCCCCCCGCGCTCAACGCCCCGGGGAGGGCCTCCTTTGGGGGTTCGCTCCTCCCCCCCAGGCCCGGCCCGGCCGCCTCAGCCCCCGCCCGCCAACCGCGGGCCGCGGGGCTCACCGGGCGGCCGGCCTCCCCAGCGCGGTGGCCCCGAGCCCCGAGCGGAGAGCGAGGAGGCCGTGGCGGCCCAACGGCGTCGGCACCCGAGCCTCCCCACCCGAGCCCGCGCTCACCGCCTCCGCCGCCGCAGCCGCCGCTCCCCGCGGGCCGGGGGCGGGGCCGGCCTGGCGGCGCCGCCAAGCTCCACCCCCGCCGCCGACCAATGGGGCGCACGCACCCGCCCAGGGCCCCGCCCCTTCCGCCTGGCGGGGCGTGAGCGCGCGGTTGACCGACAGGAGCTGGGCGGGCAGGCGGGCGCGCGCGCGCGCGCACGAGAGACAGAGTGACTGACGGGCGCCTGAAGGGCGCGCGGGCGCGAAGCCGAGGGGCGCGTAGCGGGCGGCGAGGGCGGCCGGCCCGGCACGCGAGCCTGTGAGAGGGTTCGGCCGAGTTCTCTTTGTGAACCCGCCTCCGGGCGGCGCGGCCTGTCGAAGGCGGCCTCCCGTGGCGCGAGAGAACCTTCCAGAGCCTTCCAGAACCTTCACGTTCCTGAGGCGCCACGTGCTGCCGCGGTTCCCACGGCGCAGCCTCGGGAGCGGCCCGGGAAGCAGGTACCAGCGCGTGGGCCGGGCCGCGGGGTCGCGTCGCTTCTCTCCAGCTTCATCCCCGGCGCTCGGCGAGGCATGACCCTCAGCAAGACGACCCCGGGGACCGCCCCCCCCCCCCCTCGCCTCACGTCCAGCCGCTGTCGGGGGCGGGGGGTGAGGGAGGAGGGGAAAGCTGACGACGGCGGGGGGGGGGGGGCAGAGGGGGAGGGGAGTGGACGCCCGGGGGGGCGGGGCGTAGCGGGCTGACCCCGGGGGCGGGGCTGCCCCGCGGGCAGAGGGAAGGCGCTTCCGGCGGGCTCCCGCCTGCGGGCGCGGGTCGTGCTCTAGGGCTCCGGGCCCCGTGCCCCTTCCAGGCCTGACCGGGGCTCGAATGGACTGAAACTCTGCTCGAGTGTAGCTTCGGAGGCGGTTTTGGAACCGCGGTCGAACCGTTTTAGGAAATTCGGACTCCGCTGTGGTTTAGCGGCTCGCCCCTGGGCTGCGTGTGTCCGTCGTAACCTTGGGTTTCGGGCGCTCCCGGCCCCCCGTCACGTTCACGGGGACGAGAGGGGTCGTCCCGCCGGGCGGGCCGGCCGCCGGGCGTTAGCGGGCAGTGCGAAGTCGGGGCCGCGGGCCTGGAGAGCCGCTTGACCAAGTTCTCGTCTGTGCCCTCCGAGGGTTCGGAGCCTCCAGCCGGGGTGAGTCGTGAGGATACGGGCGGATGTGCCCCAGGACGGATGGTTGTGCCCCAAGACGGGCGGATGTGCCCCAAGACTTGGGCGGAGGTACCCAAAGACCTAGTCGGATGTGCCCCCAGACCTGGTCAGATGCGCCCCAGGACGGGCGATGTGGCCCCAGGACCAGGTCGAATGTGCCCCCAGGACCTGGTTGGATGTGCCCCCAAGACAGTCGGATGTGCCCCCAAATCTGGTCAGATGTGCCCCAAGAGGGGCGGATGTGCCCCAAGACCTGGTCAGATGTGCCCCCAAGACGGGCGGATGTGGCCCCAAGACCAAGTCGGATGTGCCCCGGGACGGACGTGCTGCCGGTTTCGCCAGGGAAGACCTCGCGAGGCCCCTCAGTTTCCGGCAGCAGAAGCGTGGTTAGCCTTGTGTTCTGAACGCACGGAATAAGACAGGTGTTCGAGACATGGTTCCAGTAGGAGAAGGTTTTTAATTAAAGCCTTAAGTGATTCCAAGAAGGATATACCTTGTTAAAGAACGTTCTCTTGGCACATGTGCTGCTTTAGAAGCAGACCCTTTTATGCAGCTGTGAGTCTCAGGGATTTGGGTTGTATGTTTATTTTTTTTTTATTATTTTAATTTTTATATTAGAGCGTGTGGGGGACTTGGGCGGAGGGAGAGAGCGACACAGTCCCAAGCAGGCTCAATCCCTGAGGTCACAGCCTGAGCCAAAATCAAGAGTCCGACACTCAACTGAACCCCCCCCCCCCCCCCCCCCCCCCGCCACGGCCCTATGTTTTTATGTTTTATTTTTTTTTTAATTTTTTTTTCAACGTTTATTTATTTTTTTGGGGACAGAGAGAGACAGAGCATGAACGGGGGAGGGTCAGAGAGAGAGGGAGACACAGAATCGGAAACAGGCTCCAGGCTCTGAGCCATCAGCCCAGAGCCTGACGAGGGGCTCGAACTCCCGGACCGCGAGATCGTGACCTGGCTGAAGTCGGACTTTAACCGACTGCGCCACCCAGGCGCCCCTGTTTTTATGTTTTAAACAAGCATATGAGTGACTGCTTGGTGACGGGGACTGGGCATACGATGGTGAGGAAAATAACACTCAGGAAGCTCACAGGGTGACGGAGAGACATGTAATAAAGTAGTAACAGCAGGGGCGCCTGGGGGGCTCAGTCGGTTAAGCATCCGACTTCAGCTTAGGTCATGACCTCATGGTTCATGGGTTCGAGCCCTGCATCGGCTGTGTGCTGACAGCTTGGAGCCTGCAGCCTGCTTCAGATTCTGTGTCTCCCTCTCTCTCTGCCCCTTCTTGGCTCGCTCGCTCTCTCCCTCAAAAATAAATATACATTTAAAAAAAAAATAGGGGCGCCTGGGTGGCGCAGTCGGTTAAGCGTCCGACTTCAGCTCAGGTCACGATCTCGCGGTCCGTGAGTTCGAGCCCCGCGTCGGGCTCTGGGCGGATGGCTCAGAGCCTGGAGCCTGTTTCCGATTCTGTGTCTCCCTCTCTCTCTGACCCTCCCCCGTTCATGCTCTGTCTCTCTCTGTCCCAAAAAAAATAGACGTTGAAAAAAAAATTTTTTTTTTAAATAAAAAAAAAAAGTCTGACTGAGCCAGCCATGTGCCCCAAGTGTTTTCTGTTTTTGTTTTCTCATTTATTATTTTAAAATAATTATACATCCACGGAAATTTGCAGAATTAGTCCAGAGAGGTCCCTGGTACCTTTCTCTCTGCTTCCCCCAATGGTTATATTTTGTGTATCTATTACCGTAATATCAAAACCAGAACATTGATGTCACGTAGCGGTATGTTGAAGTCTGAGCCGGATGATGCATAGACTTGAATACTCACCACCCCAGTCAACATACAGGGCAGCTACCCTCCAGTTACCCCTGATAGACAGCCCCCCCCCCCACCGCCCACTGCCACCCCTCACCCCTGGGTGCCACAAATCTGCTGTCCATCTCTGTAATTCCCTGAGAATGCTCTGTAGATGCAACCACACAGCACCAACTTTTGGAGATCTGGTGATCCCACTCAGCACAATACTCCAGAGATGCCTTCAAATTCTCACATGGATCAGGAGTTCTTTCCTTTTTGTCTGAGTTGTGTTCCATGCTGTGCATGTAGCGGATAATCTCCCTATTTTTTGTTTTTTAATTTTTTTTTATCAAAAAAAGGAAATTATTCTGGGTGGGCCTGAGCTAATCAGGGGAGCCCTTTAGAAGAGGGACTGGGGTCCTCATGAGGTCACAGACTCTCCTCTGGCCTTGGGGAAGCAGGCCGTCACAAGGGATGCGGCTGCCAGCGAGGGAATTCTGTCATCGGCCTTGTGAGCCTGGAAGGGGACCCTGCCTCAGAGGCCGCACAGGCCCAGCCCGCTCCAGGTTCGCCACCGTGGCCATCGGAGCAGGATGCCGGGCCACGTGTGCCCTCGCTCTGGACCCACAGAGACGTTCAGAAGAGTGTTGCTTTCAGCCCCTCAGCTCGCGATAACTTGCTACGTGGTGGTAGAAGGCAAGTACGTGGCGTTCCTCTGTCCGCTGTGGTGGGGTTCCCGCGTTCCCTGACTTGCCTTCCTCGTGGTCCCCCCGCCACCTTGCCCCCCAGAGGCCCGGCTCAAGTTCCAGCTCCTTCGTGAGACCCTCCCTGGGGACCCACGGCCGGTCTGCACCTAAAGCGGGGTGGCCCCTGCCACAGTCTCCGTGTGTCCTGTGCCCGGGGCACGTGGCGACCGGCGCTTCCTGCCCCACTTAGCGCGGAGACGGCTGCGGCACGTATGCTGGCGGATGAAAGGTGAGCAAGGCATGGCGACCACACGTGTGTCCCCTCGCCCCTTTCTGTCCGCCCCAGGAGCCCGTTCTCCTCTTGAGGCTGGCGGCCCCCTCGGCCGGGCCCGAGAGCGAGGAGGACGGCGGTGCAGCCGAGCCCCGCCGACTGTAGTGGGGGACTGGCGTGGGAGCCCCTTTGGCTGCCGGAGCAGAGCATTGTAACCCAGTGTCTTAAAACCAGAGACACTTACGGTCTCGTGCTTCCGGAGAAGTCTGACCCTCTGTCAGCAGGATGGGTTCCTTCTGGGGCTCTGAGGCAGCATCTGTCCCACATCTGCCTCCCAGCTTCTGGGGGCTCCGGTGGTCCTTGGTTTGTGGACACGTCCCTCCTCTCTCTGCCTGTGTCTTCGCACGGGCTCCTTCCCTGCCGTGTGTCCCTGCTCCTTATAAGGGCACCAGTCATTGGCTGTAGGGCCCACCCCGATCCATTACAGTCTCATCTTCACCGTTGGCAAAGACCGAACTTCCGTCACATTCCGAGGTTCCTGGTGGATGTGAAAATGGGGGGAAGACCGTTTAACCCAGTCCTTGTAGTGCATGGGAGCAAATGAACCTTTGTTGTTCACGGACGCTGAGCTGCAGGGGGTTTGTTACGGCGGCCATTACGGGGCATAGCGTCGCTGATTGTCACCGTAACGTAATTTTTTGTCTACATACTTGTCTTCCCCAGACACTGACCTCCCGCCAATGGGAGATGGCGCGTCATTCACGACTGTATTGTACAGGATGGGGAAAAATTAGTTTTGCCAGCGGGCACCAGAACATACTTTAGACACACAAGTGGGCTTGTTTAGGGAAATACCTTAATTGGTCCTGGGGAACGGTCGGGAGGCCCTTAGGATGTGAGGCGAATGGGCTCACGGAGAAGCCACTAAGGTCCTCAGCGTGAGGGAATGGCCGCTGTTCTGGAGGAGAGGGCGAGGGGCCGTGAGGGCAGGGGCCCCACCAGAGGTCTCGGGACAGAGACATGGCTGGGAAACAAAGGCAGAGCAGATGGACGCCATGGCAACTGCCAACATCCCTTTCGGGGGCCCCTGTGCCTTATACCAGCAGTTGGCCAGACCCTCCCTGAACTGGTCCTGCTCCGCTCAAGCAGAGGGCAAGCCTGCCAGCCAGCCGCCGTCGGCGTGCGGCCAAGTCCGTCGGAGAGGCGAATGTTGACGTGTGCAAGGAGCCGGAGGAGACCCAAGCTACGGTTTAGACCAACAAAACCCTAACGTGCCTTCACGCTCCTCGGAGAACCAAGGCCCATAGACTTGACCCGGCCGCACGTTGTGCTGACGCAGGCCGGTCGGTGGGTGCAGGGCACTCCTGGAGGAGGGGGTGGATGGGACTCTGTCACATTCCTGAGCTTTGTCTGCTTACCTTGGGCCTGCGTTACTTCTGTTTTTTTGAAAAAGGTGACCAAAAAAGTAAAGATATATATATATATTAACGTTTACTTATTTGGAGGGAGAAAGAGAGAGAGAGAGGGTGAACCAGCCAGGGAGGGGCAGGGGGGCCGGGAGAATCCCAAACAGGTTCCATGCTGTCAGCACAGAGCCCAACTCAGGGCTCTACTCCACGAACCTGAGATCACGACCTGAGCCAAAATCAAGAGTCAGATGCTTGACCAACTGAGCCACCCAGGCGCCCCAGAAAGTAAAATGCCAGTAAAACCTTGGTTTGCAGTTGTGATTCGTTCCAGGGAGATGCTTATCGTCAAAAGCACTTGCATATCAAAGCGAGTTTCAAGAACTATTGGCTCCGTTGTGATCATGTGATGTTCAAGGTCACGTATTACTCGTGTTGCAAGACATCGCTCGTTTATGAAGTGAAAGTTTGTTAGAAACGTTCCCTTGTCATGCGGAACGCTTGCAGAACAAGTTACTCGCAATCCAAGGTTCTGCTGTATTTGAAGATCATCTGCATCGTGCTAGCCCTTCCCTGCTGGGACCGGCTCCCGCTGGCCCCCGTGGGGCGTGTAGCCCTGCTAACTAACCCTATGTGCCACACCTCGTTGACCTCCCTTCCCAGCACGCTGCCCCACCGTCAGCTCCTGGGGGCCCAGGCTCCCGACTTGGCCTTCAGGGCTTATCGGTGGCTTTGCTGACGGGCAGGAAGAAGGTGTACCCCCCCTTCAGCGCTGCCATTGGGGCCTCCTTGGGCATCGTGCGGGGTTGAGCAGCGTCCCTAGCCCCCACCCGCTCGATGTCGGGACCACCCCAGTCGCGTCAACCACAGATGTCCTCAGACATTGCCCGGTGTTCCCTGGAGGCAGGATCACTCTGGATGAGGCCTGTGGCCATAGACTAATTGCATTCCTGCCATCATTCCTAGAGGTAGCCTCAAATTGTCCAGCTTGCTCCCTCGGTGTCCTCAGGACAAGCCTGGCCCCTGCACCCAGTGTGGGCTCACTGCCTGGCGCGTGAAAAAACCAACGAAAAGACAGCCCTTCAGACAGCCTTCTTCTCGAGAACTTCCGCCTGTTCATCAGGACTTCTCTTTGGGCGCAGGCCACCGCGGGAGGAGAGGAGAGCCCCATCTTTCTCTCTCCGCCGTCTCCTGGCATTCGGAAGCTGATTTTGGTGAACAGAGCTTAGTTGATCCTTCCCCCCAAACATGGCTTTCTGAGAACCAAAACCTGTCCGCCTCAGGACCCTGCTGTTTACGTGCATTACGTGCATTTAGCACGTATGAGGTTAGTTCTCACAGGGGTCGTGACATGGTGTCATCCACAGGGACTGTCCTTTGGGATGTGCACGGGATTAGCACATGGAGAGGAAATACTAACGGGACAGCTTGAGGCCCTCGGCCGGGGTTTCTGCACTGGATGTGGATCATAGCCGTATTGCTTTTCTAGGACCGTGGTGACAAAACGCCTCAAGCAGAGATTGAGCATCTCCTAGTCAGGGAAGCCAGAAACCCAAACGGAAGGTGTGGCAGGGCCACCCTCCTCCTGGAGGCCCCTAGGGAGGAACCTTCCTGCCTCTTCCAGCCGCTCAGTGGCTCCGGTGTCCCCTGGTGTCTCTTGGCTTACAGGTGCTGTCTTTTCTCTGTGTCCGTGTCCACATTCCCTTCATCTTACAAGCACGCCGCCCAGTGGATTTCGGTCTCTCACCCACTGTGACCTCATCTTAACTAATTTCATCTTGGGATGCCTGCGTGGCTCAGTCGGTTGAGCTCTTGGTTTCGGCCCGACTCTTGGTTTCTGCTCGGGTCATGGCCTTGTGGTTCATGGGTTTGAGCCCCGAATCAGACTCTGCGCTGACACTGTGGGGCCTGCTTGGGATTCTCTCTCTGCCTCTCTCTCTCTCTCAAAACAAATAAATAAGGGGTGCCTGGGTGGCTCAGTCGTTTGAGTGTCCGACTTCGGCTCAGGTCATGATCTCGCGGTCTGTGAGTTCGAGCCCCGCGTCGGGCTCTGTGCTGACAGCTCGGGGACTGGAGCCTGCTTCGGATTCTGTGTCTCCCTCTCTCTCGGCCCCTCCCCCGCTCATGCTCTGTCTCTCTCTCTCTGTCGAAAATCAACATTAAAAATTTTTTTTTTCGGGGCGCCTGGGTGGCGCAGTCGGTTAAGCGTCCGACTTCAGCCAGGTCACGATCTCGGGGTCCGTGAGTTCGAGCCCCACGTCAGGCTCTGGGCTGATGGCTCAGAGCCTGGAGCCTGTTTCCGATTCTGTGTCTCCCTCTCTCTCTGCCCCTCCCCCGTTCATGCTCTGTCTCTCTCTGTCCCAAAAATAAATAAACGTTGAAAAAAAAAATTTAAAAAAAAAAAAAATTTTTTTTTCAAAATAAATAAACATTAAAAATTTTTAAAAAGAAAACTAATTACATCTGCAAAGACCTTCTTTCCAAATAAGGCCCCATTCATGGGTTCCTGAGGGTTAGGACTTCAACGTGACTTTCGGGAGACACGTTCAACCCATAAAAACATCACAGTTACCAAGTTCCTCACCATACCTCTTTTGGTCAGCGTTGCCAGGTAAAATAGGGGATTATATCGCTAGGTACATGTTACGTGCAAATTATACATGGTACACGTGAGACGCGGTATTAACACACAGCTACTGATTTACTCTGAGTCCCTCTTTATCGCATCCTAAAAAAATACTTGTTACGTATGTAAGTTTCATAGGTCACTGGGTGTTCTGTATTTTTATTTGGTAAATCTGGCAACCCTATTTATTAATCGGACTTGTGTAGACTTTTCTCCAAAGGGGCAAATGGAGCTTCTAGGAACATTACGTGGATTTGACTATTTCCGCGAGAACCTTTGGTGGCGTCAGTTGTTTTGGCTCATTTAACAGGGAGCTTTCAACAGGTGCACGTGTGTCACACAAGCCTCCAGAAACTGAGGAAAATTGGTTATGAGATAGATACGGATATATACGTGTGTGTGTATATATATGTATATGTATATATTTTTTTATTTTAGAGGGAGAGAGTGTGTGCACAGGAGTAGGGGAGAGGGGCAGAGGTGGAGAGAGAGAGAGAGAGAGAGAGAGAGAGAGAGAGAATCTCAAGCAGGCTTCATGCTCAGTGCCAAGCATGACACAGGGCTTGATCCCACGATCCTGGGATCATGAGTGACCTCAGCCGAAATCAGGAGTCAGGCGTTCGACCAACTGAGGCACCTAGGCGCCCCTGAGATACATGTGTATATATGTTTCATTTTATTTATTTATTTTCTTTATTTTGTCAGGGGAGGGATTTATTCTGCACACAGGTAAGCAATAGTAAAGATACACATTTGTAAACACTAAAACATTCTTTATGAATGTTACTATATTCCTACACTGAATTTGCATCAAGAAATTTAATTTATCTCAATTTCTCACTTATTCCAGGTCCTCCCTTTCATCAAGTCTTTTTTTTTTTAATTTACATCCAAATTAGTTAGCATATAGTGCAACAATTATTTCAAGAGTAGATTCCTTGGTGCCCCTTACCCATTTAGCCCATCCCCCCTCCCACAACCCCTCCAGGAACCCTCGGTTTGTTCTCCATATTTATGAGTCTCTTCTGTTTTGTCCCCCTCCCTGTTTTTATATTATTTTTGTTTCCCTTCCCTTATGTTCCTCTGTTTTTCTCTCAAAGTCCTCATATGAGTGAATTCGTGATTTTTGTCTTTCTCTGACTGACAAATTTCACTTAGCGTAATACCCTCCAGTTCCATCCACTTAGTTGCAAATGGCAAGATTTCATTCTTTTTGATTGCCGAGTAATACTCCATTGTGTGTGTGTGTGTGTGTGTGTGTGTCTTCTTTATCCATTCATCCATCGATGGACATTTGGGCTCTTTCCATACTTTGGCTATTGTCGATAGTGCTGCTGTAAACATGGGGGTACGTGTGTCCTTTTGAAACAGCACACCTTTATCTCTTGGATAAATGTCTAGTAGTGCAATTGCTGGGTTGTAGGGTAGTTTTATTTTTAATTTTTTGAGGAACCTCCATACTGTTTTCCAGACTGGCTGCACCAGCTTGCATTCCCATATATGTATACTTTAATGTTCATTTTTGAGAGAGAGAGAGCATGAGTGGGCAAGGGGCAGAGAGAGAGAGAGGGAGACACAGAATCTGAAGCAGGCTCCAGGCTCTGAGCTTTGAGCCAGGTGCCCCAGCTGCCCGTTTTTTTTTTTTTTAATCAAACACTTAAAACTAACTTTATTGCAATTTGAACAAACGTTAAGTGGGTTTATGCTGATAAAATTCACATATAATCCAACTTACCCACTTAAAGCGTTCAATTCAGTGGTATTATTCGCTATGTTGTGTAACCACTACCTCTGTCTAGTTCTAGAACATTCCATCACCCCCAAAAGAGTCCCCGTCTCCATTAGCATCCATCACCACCCCTTCCCCAGCCCCCAGCACCCACAGGCCCCCTTCCTGTCTGTGGACGAGTCTGTTCCGGACGTTTCGCTCACGTGGAATCGCACACCCTGTGGCCTCTCGCGTCTGGTCCCCTCCCTGAGTGTGTCCGGGGGCCATCTACAGGACGTGTATTAGCGCTCCATTGCTTTCCGTGGCTGAGCAGTGATCTCGGGGGTGGTGTGGTCAACTAAGTCGGCCACCAGAAGATACCCGCGTCCTAACTCCTGGAGCCTGTGAAATGTGTAGCAGAAGAGGAATAGTTTAGATGCGATTAAGGATTTGGACGGGACCTGTGCTTTTGACCCAGTGAGAATGACCGGGGACTTCTGACCTCTAGAACTGAGAGAATGGATTTATGTTTTTACCGCCCAGCGTGCGTGTGGCTAACTTGTTTCAGCGGCTGTTAGGAGGTTGCAAAGGTGGGCCCTAACCCGACGTGGCTGGCGTCCTTATAAGAGGAGGACGTTGGGACACAGGGGAGGCCACGTGAGGACGCGGGCAGAAGACCGCTGTGTACACGCCAAGGGGAGAGGCCTCGGGAGAAACCGTCGAGGCCGCTTTGAGGCAAACAGGCTTGAGCAATGGGACGTACAAAGGGCCACCGGACCGCCTGGCTGAATCCTGACAGGCCCTTCAGGGGGCTCACCCCGAAAATCCATAGGTCCTAACCGACCAGTGGGCTACCTGCAGCCAGGCAGCTACCACAAAGGGGAGAGATGGATGCGGTGCCACACCTCCTTTCCTTCCCGCTTAAAGTCGCCCGCACCCGCTGCCTCTCCTCTGCTGCCCTGCCCTCTGCCAGTTCGCTTCCGTTCTGTCTCCTCCGTTCTGCCCCAGGGGACCCTTTCACCGCCTGCGCCCCCAGCTAGCACATTTGGGGGCCCCCGTCCGATCAAGAGACACCCTACTTAGACAACGCAGAAACCGGCCCCGCCAACACCTCGGTCTCAGACTCCTGGTCTCCAGAGCTGGGAGAGAATGAACACCTAAGTCCCCCATCTGTGGTATTTTCTTACGGCTGGCCGGGCAGACCGATAGAGTCGCGGCCTCGGGTGACCGACACCGGCGCGCTTGTGTGCCCCAGCCACCGCAGGGACCCCCGCGCCGGGAGCCGGGCCTGGGATCTACCCTCCGCTGGCCCTGGCTGCTGGCTGAGCTCAGGCGTGGGGGCAAAGGCGCAGCTGCTGTGGAAAACAGTGTGGCAGCTCCTCAAAAAGTTAAAAATAGGATGACCATATGACCCAGCAGTCCCACTCCGGGCATCTACCCAGAAACGCGGAAAGCGCTGAAATATCGACGAGACATCTGCGCACCCATGTTCACAGCAGCACTATCTACGGGAGACCAGAGTTGAAATCAACCCAGGTGTCCGTCGACAAAGGAAAGGCGAACACGATGTGTCCGTCCGCACGCTGGAATGTGACCCAGCCTCGGGGAGGAAGGACGTCCTGCCAGCACGCGGAGGGACCCGGAGGCCACTGTGCGCAGTGACAGGAGCCAGACACAGGACACGTCCTGTGTGACCCCACTCACAGGGGGTCCCCAGAGGAGTCCCGTCCGCAGAGCCAGAGAATAGATGGCGGGAGCCAGGGCCGGGGCAGGGGCGGAGAGTCCGTGCTTCATGGGGGCAGGGTCAGTCTGGGGAGATGGAAAGTTCTGGAGACGGGTGGTGGGGGCGGCCGGAGGACACTGTGAGTGTGCCTGGTGCCGCTGAGCTGTGCGCCCAGACGTGGTTAGGATGTGGATGTTGTGTGCCTTGTACGACATTAAGAAACAATTTGAAGTCCGTGCCTCGAGTCCGGCATTTCCCATGCCATCTGGGATGTTTCCTGGCGTGTCCAGCAGTGGGGTCAGAGGGTGACAGACACCCTGTCAGGAACGCGACCCCTCTGCCGCCCCCTTCAGTTGCTCTCCGGTGGCTCCATCCTCCACACCACGGCGACACCTGCGTTCCCAGACCGGGATAGGGGGAGTCTCTTCAACAAAGAGTCAAGGATTAGGCCCCGTTGAGTTCCCATCCTGTCTGCCTTTGATTTTTTTAAAAAAGCCTTTCATTTCAACCATTAGGCATTTCAGGGCACGCTGCACACTGTCATCTGCATTTCAAACAGGCGCCTCTGGGGAGATTTGTTTCCTTCCTCCTTTCTGTTTCCTCCTTCTTCCCCCAGACGTGTAATCTACGGCTGCTTTTATTTGTTTTCTTCAAGGTCCTCCGTCCTATCGTCTCACATTGTTCCCAGACGGTCACACAGCCACCAGCCCCCACTCCCCACCCCTTCCAGTCCCCGCCCATGCCCATACGCGTGCTCCCCCTGGCACCCGGTACCCAGATTTCTCAGGGTCACCCCACCCTGTTTCATTTCCACCCGAGACACCAAGTGGAAATAAGGAATCTGCCTTTTGTTCTAACTGAGGTAGAGCTGACACCCGACGTGACATTAGTCTCAGGTGCACAGCCTAGTGATTTGTAGGTTACCCTGCGCTCACCACTCTTGCAACATCA
Organism: Leopardus geoffroyi; assembly: GCF_018350155.1. NCBI lineage: Eukaryota > Metazoa > Chordata > Mammalia > Carnivora > Felidae > Leopardus > Leopardus geoffroyi. The sequence goes on along the minus strand of NC_059331.1, from coordinate 749,750 downwards.
TTGTCTAGAGTCGGGGGGCTGTGCCTGTCATCCCCCAAGGGGACTCTGCCTTCCTAAGTCCCGAAGAACCTTGGCTCCCACTGATGCCTGGCAGATTGGTGAAGGAACCCCGAAAGCACTGACCGCACATCGAAGCCGGGTTTACACCCCCCCCCCCCCGAAGGCTGCACCGGGCTAGGAACCAGGTCCGGGTGCAGGTTTGTCCCCCGCTTTTGCAACTGTCTGCACCCGATCGCACCGACGGTGCGCCCTTCTCTCCAGGCAGGCGCGCTTTCAGAGCCGGCCGGCTCCAAGGGGCTGAGTGTGTTTCTACCCTGATCCTCACCCAGGGGCAGGTTTTTAAAATTGCGGTCAAATACGTTTGGCATAAAATTGCCATTTTAACCATTTTTCAGTGCACACCTCGGTGGCCTTGAGCATACTGTCGTGCAGCCACCCCCACCCTCCATCTCCTCAACTTTCCGTCTCCCCAGACTGAGACTGGGTCCCCATGGAACACTGAAACACACTACCCCCTCCCCAGGGGCAGGATTGAGACTTGGGCTCTACTTCTTACGTGCTGCTGTCCTCTGCACGGGACAGTTCCATCACGGATCTGGGCAGGAAGTTAAAAACGCAAGCGTCTGTTTTAGTTGACTTGTATTTCATATTTGCCACAGCCTGTGGGTCAGCTTATGAGGCAAACTGTAGTGTGTTTAGGCTTTTTAATTCTTTTAATAAAGACCAGATGAATTCACTCACAGTCTTCCGAAAATGAAGTGAAACACATGGTCAGGAAGCGTCGGTCTCCTTAGCATCCAAAATTTCATTCTCTGAATGTGAAACTGATCAATAAAATGTTTTAAAAACCGTAACTCCAGGGGCGCCTGGCTGGCTCATTCGGAGGAGCACGTGACTCTTGGTCTCAGGGTCGTGAGTCTGAGCCCCACGTTGGGTGTGGAGATTACTAAAAAAAATAAGCTAAAAATAAATAAAAACTCCACAGAATGTTGTGTTTCTGCAAACCCATGTCAAGGCCAGAGTCCCTTACACGGGAGACAGACTCCCTGTGTCCTTGCTAGAAAGAAGGAGGGTGTTAATATTCCACTGGAGAACCAAAGGTTCCGGAAGCATCAGGAAAACGCTGTTTGTTCTGAAATGCAGACTCGATGGAACCCACAGTCCTCCGGGCGAAAGGAGGCAACAGCTGAGAGGGGCTGTGGCTTGCAATGAAGTCCCCCTGTGCTCGCAGCACCCCGGAGCCGGTGGGTCCCCCAGCTGCCACACCCCATGCTCTTTTGGGGGGCCTGGAAGTGCAAAGCATCAGGGAAGGGCGGCATTCAGGGAGCCCGTCTGTCAGGACGCAGTCTCGGTGCCTGGGGGACAGGCAGCAGGCACGAGGCCTGTGAGGGGCCACGGCAGGACTGTGCCTTCTGGGATCAGGGTCCGTCCCGGCTCCTTAAACGGTGCAGTTGCAGGTTGGAGGTAGTGAGTTGAAAGGAAGCTTCTAAGTGCCGTCCCCTCCTCCCAAAGCAGGCGGTCCCCACACAGACGCACAGGGAAGACAGGCCTGGGCCCTGAGGGACCCCGACACGGTGCTTGACTTGACAGCACAGAGGCAGGGGGTCAAACGTGCACAGCGCAGGGGCTCCAGCTGTGACCTCCGAGCTCACAGGTTGGAGTCCGAGACTTCGGAACAGAACTTTATTTAGGAATAGGGCCACACAGATGTAATTAGTTCAGGTGACGTCACCCTGGAGCTTGGACGGTCCCCAATCCAATGATAATGTTTTTATAAAAGGGACATCTGGGCGCGGACACACACAGGACACTCCGTCAGTGGGGCAGGGTCTCCCCCCTCGGCAGTGCTGCCATCAGGGCATCTGGGCATCGCCGGCTCCCCCCCCCCCCCCAGTGGTCTTGATGACCACAGCCGTCCCAGACGCCACCTGCTGTCCCTGGGGCGGGACTGCCCAGTGAGCACCGCTGCCGTGGGCGGGTCTCCACTAAAGGGTCTCAGCTGATGTCATGTCTTTTTTCAGCTAAAAAACCCATACAGTGTATTCTAAAATGGTCCTAGAGAAAAGCCACCAGCTATTAAAAGTATTTACTTCTGAAATTCCAGACAGGGCATACATTTCAAAGTATATATACGAATGACCAGAACGTTTGAGTATTTTTTAAGGACACAGAGATGTTACTTTTTGTTTTCAGGCTCTGGGATCTGAGGTTTTCCTTTGTTTTTTCAGAGTATGATTCCTTTTATTTGAAGTTGAAAACCAGGGCAAAGTAGACATTTCAGTGAGGATTACAGACACAGGCAGTATCCTTCAATTTTTAAAGGTCATAAATATGAGTAAAACGCAAAACTCCAACACTGAATAACTCTAGGAAACCAAAGCGCCTCGGTTATCAGCACGGGGAGGTATGCGAGAAGCGCGGGGTGCGTCCTGGCCTCGGTCCGGGAGGGCAACTTGCGTCCCCCGAGAAGTTCGCGGAACCACACAGAAACGGGGGTGGGCCAGGGGGTCCTGCCCGAAACGGCCACCCCAGTCTAACCGTGGGAACACGAGCCGAGCCCCGGCAGAGCGGCGTCCTGCAAAACGCCACCGCCCAGGGCGCCGAAACGAGTCTGAGAAACGGTCTCAGCCCAGAGGGGCCAACAGAGATGTGACACCTGATGTCACGCGGGATCCCGGGGTGGAGAGGGCCTGGGACAGAGAAGGACATGACAGGAAACAGGAAGTCTGGATAGAGTGTGGACTTGAGTCCGGAATGGAGTACCGACATCGATTCGCTACTTGTGACAAACGTACCACGCCGAGGCCGGGTGTCAGGAGTACGGGAAACGGGCGGTGGGGACCACGAGAGCTCTCCGTGCCGTCTTCGCGGTTTTACTGTGCGCGGGACAGCTCTCCAAAACTCAGCATTTACCCCAGAGCAGCAAGAGAAGTGGACGTGGCCTTGAGAAACGGTTTGAGACACGTGAGGACAGGGACCAGAGGGAGGACCTGGGGGAAACGAACGGGGAGGCCAGGGCCACCCCTGCAGGGGAGGCGGGGATCGACCTCAGAGCAACCCCAAGGGAGGCCCGGGGTCTCGGAGCTGCGCGCGGTTCTCCACCTGGGGAACCCGAGGCCAGTGCGTGGCTTCCCCCCCCCCCCCGCACAACCGAAGGGCTGGGCGGCCTTTTCCCTGTCACAAGGTGTCCGCTGGTGGATCACTGCCTCCCAGGGTTGGTCTCCCGGAACGTTCTTCGGTCAGCTCCTATGGAGAAGGGCCTTCTGCCTACACTGCAGAGAGCCCTGACGAGACCCGGCGGGAGGTGGGGGCGTGGGGGAGGGGGCGGGGGGCTCTGTGCAGCGGCGTCCTCGGGGCCACACTCCCTGACGCACCGGAGCACCGGTCCCAGCCGCCTCCGTGTGCTGCTGCCCCCCCAGCCGTTTAGTGGTTTGCTTGCTGAGAGTCTGAACGTGGACGAGGAGCAGGTCTTACTTCTACAAGTAGTTTATTACGTTTTTAATTTGTTTAATGTTTATATATTTTTGAGAGAGAGAGAGACAGGATGTGAGTGGGTTAGGGGCAGAGAGAGAGGGAGACACAGAATCCGAAGCGGGCTCCAGGCTCCGAGCTGTCGGCACAGAGCCCGACACAGGGCTCGAACCCACGAGCTGTGAGCTCATGACCTGAGCTGAAGTCGGACGCTTAACCGACTGAGCCACCCAGGCGCCCCTCCACCCAGGCCCCCTATGAGTAACTTACTATTCATAAAAACAGACACCTGTGTTGGTTACCTGGGGCAGCTGTAACGAAGCACCACTGACCAGGCAGCCCAAATGGCGGTCATTTATTCTGTCCCGGCTCTGGAGCCACAAGTCCAAGATGAAGGTGTCACAGGGCTGTTCCTGCTGACGGAGAATCTGCCTCAGGCTCTCCCAGCATCACTGGGGGGATCACTGCGATCTTGGCGTCCCTTGGCCTGTAGAAGCATCACCCCATCTCGGCCCCATCGTCGCGGGGCTTCTCCCTGCTAGTGAGTCCCAACGTCCCCTTTTTAGAAGGACGCCAGTCATTGCTTTAGGGCCCACCCTACTCCAGCGTGACCTCACCCCAACTAACTATACCTGCAACAACCCTATTCCCAAATAAGGTCCCCTTCTGAGGTCTGAGGGTCAGGACTTCAACATACGGATCTGGGGGGAGGACACAGCACAACCCATAACAAGACCCAGACTCTAAGGACACAAATACACACACAGTTCATACCAACGCAGGCTGCCGTGTCCCCACGCGTTCTCTTCCCTTCTCCCGGGGCGCATGGCTGGAGGCCCCGCTTGCCTCGCAGCTCTGTGTGCCCACGTGATTTCTCACGCGTGGGATGTGGGCATCTCAGGATCTCCACGCCGCTTGCTGGATGCCCTGCCCACTCCTTCCCGTTGGCCGGACAAGGGTTCCAGTGCCCATCCTCGCATCCCGGGTCTAGATGACCGGCCCTCGCCTTCCACTGTGCGGTTTGAGGGCGCCTGCCGGGAGCTTGGCCCTCCTTCCGGGTGCCTCTGCCGCCGGCTTTGTGTGCAGCGGTGACAGATTCTCACCCCTCAGAAGCCTGCTTCTGTCTTCTGCCGGCCGGCAGCGAGGCGAGAGCAGCCCCGTGACCAGTAGCCCCTGAAGAGCCCGAAACGCACACACGGGACCAAGAGAGGGGAGAGTACTGAGCCCAGGGGTCCTCAATCACCGGCTCTAACCCTGTGCTCACGGCTTCCTCCTTAAACGGCCGCTCGGCACCTCCGCAGCAGCTGCCTGGTCCCCCCACTCGGGCACGCGTGGATGTAGCTTTTCTATCAGCAGGTTTTCCGGAGCCTGGGAGCTTTGCTGCCGATCTGTTCTCACGATGCCTCATCTGTGGTGCCTGAGACCGAGCCAGACCCCCACCTCTGAGGCAACCCAGGCCTCTGTGTGGGCCCCTGGAGGAGGCCTAGGGCTGGAGGGGTTCTCTGTATCTGCCCCCGGCCACTCCAAGCCTTCCCCGGACCCTCCTGGCCACCGGCTCATTCAAACCTGTGTATACAGCTTGTCTTGGGCACGTGAGATCTGGGCTGAGAGCCCAGAGGGAAAGAGAATGCTCTCGTTTCACTGAGTGGGCTTGGAACGCAGTCCCAGAGACGCCCCCATCCTGGTGTCAGGGCCTGGGACGTGCCGCGTCACACGGCAGAAGGACTTTGCAGGTGGGAGCAAGTCAAGGCCCCGAAGTGGGGGTGAGGTGACCCTGGGTGCCCGGGGGGCCCGGCGTCCTCACGAGGTCCTCACGAAGAGGGAGGCAGACCCCGACCCCGAGCCGCTGGCCACGAGGATGAGGAGGGGCCACCGGCCCAGGACACGGCGCCTCCGGGAGCCGGGAAAGGGAGGAGACGGGGCTCCCTGGGGTCCCGAGGGAATCCAGCCCTGCCCACGCCTCGGTGTTGGGACTAATGGCTCCGGGACCGTCAGAGAATCAATGTCTATGACTTTAAGCCACCGAGTTTATGATGGCTTGTGTAGAAAACTGAAAAGGCTTCTCTGCTAGGGAACCACACAGATGAGGAGTCCAGAGACACCAGGCTTAGGAATCACCCCTCAGCTCACTCCCCGTCAGAGGACCCCATGCTTCGATGGCAGCCTATTCTAAACAGCCCAGAGACAAAACCTGCCTGTAGAAAGCCCGTCCTGCTGGTAGCCGAGTCGGGGGACCAGGGAGCCACCGTGGAAGTGGCAGGCGGCTTTCAAGGAAGAAGCCGTGAGTGTGGGCCTGGGGTGGGGGCCCCGGAGTCGCCGGGCGGCTCCCGTAGTGCCCGCCCCCTCTCGCACTGATGTGAAACGGATCGTGCTTTTTTTGTCCAGTGGTTTCCAGTTGTTTTTACCGTCTTAGCAGCTCGCATTCCTTGGGAGTAGACCAGGAACTGAGACCCTGACCTACTTCCCAGGGACAGGGAGCGGGGCCCTGGTTGCACAGAGGGGCAGCGACGGACACGTGCGTGCTGCTCCCCAGTCTGGAAACACGTCTGCAGGATTTTGCCGGAAAAGGCTGATGAACCGTGTTCCGGAGAGCCCCGTCAGGCCGAGAAACGAGGGACCGTTCCAGAAAGATTATCGGAAGATCGGTAAGGAAGGAATTACAGGTGGCTGATGAGCTCGGGAGACCCGACATCTTTACGCTCTCTGGCAAATTAAAAACAAAAACCACATTGTCAGATATCTGCTGCGTGGCTGGTAGCTGCCCCGAGAGACTGGCCGTGGGACCGGGCCGGGTGCCGAGGGACACCGGGACTGTAATGAACGCCCCCGAATCGCACACCGGACGGTGGTTCAAATGGCACATTCTGTGTTACGTGTATTCTGCCACCGTGTTGAAACAATTAACGGTACAGTATTTCAAAAATAATTGGATGGTACATTCTAACCGGGCGACCTGTACAGAATGTGAATTATATCTCATAAAGATGTTTCTGAGAAAACAGTGCTGTGATACGGTCTTAATTTTTTTAAGTGTGTGTTTTACTTTTAAAACGCGCATATGGGGCGCCTGGGTGGCGCAGTCGGTTAAGCGTCCGACTTCAGCCAGGTCACGATCTCGCGGTCCGTGAGTTCGAGCCCCGCGTCGGGCTCTGGGCTGATGGCTCAGAGCCTGGAGCCTGTTTCCGATTCTGTGTCTCCCTCTCTCTCTGCCCCTCCCCCGTTCATGCTCTGTCTCTCTCTGTCCCAAAAATAAATAAATGTTGAAAAAAAAAATTAAAAAAAAAAAAAAAAAGAACGTGACGCTCCTTCCCGCCCTGCGCCCCCAAAATAAACGTTGTCCCAAAAATAAACGTTGTCCCAAAAATAAACGTTGGAAAAAAAAAAAAAACGCGCATATGCAAACCTACGTACACATGCGTTACGTATGTACGTGTGTGTGTGTGCGCGTGTGTGTGTGTGTGTGTGTGTGATTCAGTGGGTATATTCTCTTCTCTGAGTTTCGTTCTCTAAGAAACCTCCATCATTCAAGAATTTTGTAATTCAAAAAATTCTTCACGGACGCTTGATTTGTGTGGTATGTTGATCTTCCTCCCAAACCCACGACCCGGCCCGACCGTGAGAGCAGCACCGGACAAACCTCAGTAGGGGGCATCCCGTGAAATCACTGACCAGCTCTCCTCCAAGCCGTCCTGAGCGTAAAAACAAGGTCTCAGCCGGAGGGGCCTGTGGAGACGTCGTGGGGGAATCCCAACAGGTCCTGGGGCAGAGAGGGGCCGCAGGGAGACTGAGGGCCTCTGAGCAGTAACACAGCAGCCCGGCCGGCCGTCAGCGGTGGCAGAGAAGCCGAACCCTCGAGGGGCCTGGGTGTGACCAGGGGCTCTGTGCCGTCCCCACAGCTTTTCTGTGAGTCCGAGACTGTCCCAAAGATTAAAGCCTAGTAATAATAGCAATGATGATTGAAGATCAGAAAACGCTTTCAAAGCACAGCATTCCTCGGCCTGGGAAGCAGTGAGCCCTGTTGGTCCCTGGGGGCGCCTGGGGGTCCCTTTGGGACACGCTGGGTCACAGAGCTGAGGGCTTATACTGCACAGCCAGTCCCCTGGAACCAGAAACCACCTGCCTCTCGCTGCCCTCCACCTTCGCAGCGACCAGAGGCCGCCAGCCTGGACGTTGGGGTGGTGGCTCCAGGCCTGTATTGGGACATGGTGGGGGGGTCCCTCGGTGCCACGGGCAGCGGTGACACATCCCAGGCCCCGGGCAGCACACGGACATCTGTCTCCCTCGTCACCCACTGTGGCTTTGAGACTATTGACGTTTTCACCTCCAGGCAAATGATGTGTCTCACTCAGCGTTTGATTTGAGAAGCAGGTTTCTCTGCTGCCTTTTGCGTACCTGGGTCAGCCCTGGGTGGGCCAGGAGCCTGGTTCTTCCCGGCCGTGTGCAGAAGCTTCGTCAGCACGGGATGAGCCGTGTGTCCAGACCTGTGCCCGCCATGGCAGCTGGGTGGCTCCCGCCGCAGCCGGCGGCCAGACTTCCACAGGCCAGGGCCTTCAGGAGCCGTGTCCCCCGCACCCCCTCGCAGGTGCACAGAGAACGGGGCTGGCCAAGGCTCACGCCCTCGGCTTTTCAGATAAACTCCAGGAGAGCAGAAGTGACCCCCCCCCCAACAGGAACGGCCCCCAGTCTCCACAGCTGAGACCGGGCCCTGGGGTGGGGGTGGGGCTGCTTGTGGCACAGACGCGTGCTGGGAGAGTCCCAAAGGTGAGCAGGGGCCCCTCTCTAGGAGAGTGCCAGCCACCAGCCCCGTCCAGATGGGCGGCTGGGGGTAGTGAATAAGAATCCAGGACGACCAGCAGAACGTTTGAGATAAAAACAGATAACTTTTAGCGTAAGTATGTGCCGTGCAGTATTTGGGACCTCTTTACGCAAAGTGATTTCACTAATGTGAGATGTCGCGACAGGCCAGTCCACACAAGCAGAAAGTGGGTTCTTGGGCACCAAGGGCTGGGGAGGGGGAGTGACTGCTAATGCGGCCGGGCTCTCCTTTTGGGGTGATGGAATGTTCTGGAACTAGATAGAGGTGGTGGTGGCACAACCTTTCAGATGTACGAGACGTCACTAAGTTGTTCGCTTTAAAATGATTATGTTACGGAAATTTCACCTTGATTTTAAAAAAGACTTCAGGGACGATGTTAGAGGGGGAGTTTGTCTCCTCTCTGCCCCTTCCCCGAGCACGCATGTACACTCGCTCGCTCTCCCTCTCTCTTTCTCAAAAAAATAAACAAACCCAGAGGGGGAATTTGTCCCAGGAGCCAGGGCATTCCACAGGATCGGGGACACCAGCCGCCCTCACAAAGCCCTGTTTAGCCAGGCTGGAAGATGCCCTCCAGGTGGGGCGATCTGAGGTCCAGGCAGGGGGCCACGACACCCCCACCCAGGACTTCACGGCCAACAGGGACCACCCCGGGTGTGCGCACGGCGCCTTCCAGGCTCTGCCACCCCCTCTCCGCACAGAAACCCATCCTGTTTGCAAGCAGGGCCCACGCAACCGGCATCTGTCCTCCTGCCCCCAACCCCTCCCACCCCCGTCCCTGGTCGGATGAAACAGACTGCCCCTGAGGCAGAGGAGCGCAGCCCGGCCCTCTGGGGGCCACGGGGCAGCGGACCCCAGTGTCCCAGTCGGACCCGTGAGAGGGAGGGTGGGCTGCAGAGGCGAGGAGCAGAGCGCGGCCACCCCACACGAGCCCGGGTTGGGAAATGGGCTGACCCTGGTAGTTTCCAGAACCGACTGACTTTTTATTTTGCAGGTAAGATACTCGCTCTGGCTTCCTGCCGCCCGTGAGTCTTTGCCCTTTGGGGGGACGGTCCCCCAAGATGTGTCTGCCCGCTTTTCTTCCAGTCGGCTGAATGCTGCATTCTCCACAGTGTTGCCTCAGGCAGCTCCACGGAGATGGCCCTGAGCTGGGCTGCCGGGCTGTGGGTTCAGGGCCCGTATCCCACCCGACGCCGGGCCGGCCAGCCCAGGCTGCGGCTCTCGGGTATTTGCCAGGGTCTCCACCTCGCGCCCCTCGGCCCGACGCCATCTCCTGCGTCCAGCTGCTCTCGCGGCCGGTTAACGGCTACGGCGTCTGCAGACGCTTGCCATCGAGGGAGACCCGGTGACCCCAAGGGGAAATAGACACTGGTCACGGTTCAGGATTCTGCTGGGCGGGACAGCCAGTCCCCGCAGGGCCCGCAGGGGGAAGGAGCGGGTGCAAGGCCGGGAGCTGGCCCCCCCTCTCCCTAGAGAGCCCTCAAGTACCCAGACGCAAGAGGGTGCGACCGTGACCGCCGTCGGCAGAGAGCTGTTACCAGGCCTTGTCCAGAGGGTGGAAAGGAAAGTGTCCCCTATTGTCTCCCCAGAATGACACACAAAACAGGGACAAAGAGAGCCTGCCTGGCTGGAAGGGCTCTCGGCCCCCGATTTCCGCAGTGGCCCTGGGGACAGCAGACAACAGGCAGGGACAGCAGAAAACGTGGGACGACAGCCCGCTTTGTGCACCACCGGCTGGCCGCGAGAGAGGCTGAGGCTTTCTGCAGCCGTGTCCATCCAATTTCAGGAGAACCGGAACCGTGGGAGGGTTCAGCGGGCCCATTGTGCCCCTGCCCTGCCCCCCCCCACAACCCCCCCGGACTCCTGGGGCCCAGCCTCCCCGCGGGCAGTTAGCACAGCTTTTTGGGAGAAGGTCCTGCTGAGCACTGGGCCCTGGAACTGGGACGGGTCAGAGCTGGGGCCTAAGGCAGCTCGGAGAGGGTGGCCCCACAGCGAGTGCCCCGGGGCTGGATGTGGGGCCCTCGGCTTGCCCCTTGTCACTCGTTCCATCCCGCCCTCGTGACTTCCACCCCCTGACCCCACCGCGGCCTCCCTCCCCAACAGGGACACCCGTCTGCCGTCCTGTCAGCACCAGGACGGAGAAGGTTCTCCCTGCTTCCCGTGGGTTACCGAGCGGAGGGTTTGTTGGGGTTTTCTGGGTTTTGGTCTCAAGACTTTACTATAGTTTGCAGGGGGAAATTTCCAGAAGGGCAAGGAAGGCAGCACTCTGCTTGGAGCCAAAGAAAACACTCAGAACAAGACACGGCGTTTCTTGCCCGTAGGAGGAGTGGGCAGGCGGCCCTCCGGCCTGGGGGGCTGCCTGGGCAAGGGACAGGTTGGACAGCCGCCTGGCACCTACCCCCCGCCACCCGTCCCTCTGCTTCCGAGCGCTCGGCACGTGGGGCGGTCCCGGGGCCCTCGAGAAAGCAGGGTCCCGAGAGACGGCGGCGGCACCACGTGAGCCCCACGCCTCCCACACCCCCAGAGAAGCGCACGCAGGGCGGCCGGCCTGGCTGGAGCCGGACGAGAGCCCGGGCCCGGGGAGAGGAGCCCCGGGCAGCTAACGCTGACCACTGACCTGCGGAGGAGAAGGACGCCAGCCCGACGGCAGTCACGGGAGCTTGGGGTAGCAGCCTGCCTTCGGGGACTTTTAAGTCAGCCACCGCGGACAGATCACCTCCGGCCTGGCCAAGCGCGGGGCTCCGTTTCTCCAGGAGGTGACGTCTGTCCAGAGCCGGGCACCGGGGGCAGGCGGGCAGGGCTGCGAAGGCAGACCGCGGCCCAGCGGGGAGGACAGGACAGGGTGCGTGGGGGAGAGGCTGCGACAGTCAGCGGGGCCAAGTGACGCACGGGGTACACGTCTGTCGTCGGGGGAAAGAAAAGTGGTCCGTGAGCCCCGGGCCGGAGGCGTGGACACGGGCAGATGCGCCCGCTCGGGGCCAGCGTGGGTCCGGTGGACGCCTGGGCGCCGAGAACTGCGCGGGCGGCGTGGACGCCTTCCCGTCTTTCACGTTCTCGGCGTGCTCGTAGCGGCAAGAAGGCCACCAGTGTTCTGCCGGGGCCCGCCGGGGGTTGGTCGGCACGGGGAGGCGACAGGGCCGGGGTCCGGGAGCAGGTCCCGGCCCCGGGCCGGCTCTGACACTAATTCCCTGTCAGAGCAGGGGTTAGCGCTGCCCTTGCACGACCCTCCTGTGAGAAACAGTGCAACTGTAAAATCACAGACCGCTGGGTCCGGGGACCACAGACAGTGACGCGACCGTGCAACCACCCGGCGCGCTGAAAACCTAGCACACCGTCTCCCAGAATACAGGCGGATGTCTCCCAAAAATGTTGAACTGTTTTTTGTTTTTTTTTTTTTCTTTTTGTATCGTAAGAATACGTCCTCCTTAAAAATTTTTTTCTTCATTTTTTTTTAAGTAATTTCCATGCCCAACGTGGGGCTCAAACTCACAACCCCAAGATCAAGAGTCATGCGCTCCACTGACTGAGCCGGCCTGGCGCCCTGAACAACATTTTTTTTTTTCAACTCCGAAATGGACAAAGGAGGAAGGAAGAGACACCAGGAGACGCGGCCCCACAGTGGACCGATGTCAGCAGCCCGTGAGCGTCCTCAGGGAGTCTGTGTTTTTATGGGAATGGGATCATTTTTTTTTCGTGCTGCTGAAGGTTTTTTTTTTTTTTTTTTTTTTTTTACTCTTTCTTTAGAAATGACCACAGGTTCACGGGCACTCACAAAGGGCGTACAGGGAAGCCCCTACACCCGGCGCCCCCTCCGTCCGCGCTGACGCCTAGTGCGGGGCCGGCACGGGGTGGCCGGAGCTCTGAGCCGCTGTGCCGCGTGTCCGCGTGTGTGCCCGGCACCCCGTCAGGATACGGAGCGTTCCCGTCACCGCGGAGAGCCACCCCCAGCTGACCCGTTGCCACCCCCCACCGCCGGGCCCCACGGATCTGCCGTCCGTCCGTGTCCATGAGTCTGTCATCGTGAGAATGTTCTCTCCCCGCCTTTGGAGATGCGCTTCTCCCGTGGAGCACAAGCCCCGAGGGCCCGCCCGGCTGTTGCCCCTCCGTAGTGTGGCCTTTGTCTCGCCAGGCGGTTTTCCGCGGCGTGCGGGTGCCGGCTGGCTTACTGAGGGGCCCCTGGGTCGGTGCCCGTCGGGGGCCGTCGTGTTCGTGCACGGGCTCTGAGCGGATACGAAAGTCTCACTTCTCTGGGGTGAATGCCAGGGACGAATCGGGCAGTTGCCGGGTCACGGCCTATTTCCCACGCCGTCTGAAGGGCCGTTTCTTCCCTTCGTCCCCGGATACGGACGTGCGTTCTCGTTTAGAGCGGCCCCTCGGGATCCCTCCACGTGAAAGTGCCATCCCGAAGGTGAGCGCAGGCTGTTCTGGCTGCCGGCGGGGACACGGGCGCTGGACGCACAGAGCACATCCTTGAAGGGGGTGACTCCCGGATGACGAGTTTCTAGAAGTGGAGTCGCTGGGCCTGGGCCTCGGGGAACACGCACACATTGACGCGCATGCCACGAGCCCAACGGTGCATTTAAACTTTCTTTTCTGTTGCGTGTTTTTTTTTGTTTTTTGGTTTTTTTTTTGCAAACTGAGATATAATGGACGCGTGACACCATACTAGTCTCAGGCACACAACACAATGACTTGGTGTTCGTGTACGTGGCCAACCGATGTCAGCGGGCCTGGTCAGCGCCCGTCACCACGCACAGGTGCATGCCGTCTTCTCCAGGCCGTGCTCTCTTAGCAGCTTTCGAATTCACAATACAGTCTCGTGACCTATCCCACACGTGACAGGTGACCTCACTTTGTAACTGCAAGTCTGCACCTGTCGAGCCCCGTCACCCGTTTCCCGTGCCCCCGCCTCTGGCACCCGCCAGTCTGTTCTCTGTGCCCCCTGAGCTCGGTTTCTGTTTCAGATTCCACGCAGGAGTGAGATCACACAGGGTTTATCTTCCTCCGCCCGGCTTCCTTGACGCGGCATAATTTAAACTTTTTACAATAGATTATACGGACCGTTAGTAAAAAGTTATGCTTTATATCGGCGTGGGGCTCACCTATATAAGTGTGAAGGATGAATACACGCTGTGACCGGCTTAAAGCTTCATCAGCCACACGGCCACCCCTTCCCGGAAAAACAAAACGGAACACGAACGCCATCTCCCTTCGGGTGAGCTCTTTGGTCGCCAGTGCCGAAGGCCCCTTCCCGCTCATCCCACTGCTAAGAGCTGCATTTTCACACTCTGCTCTTTTTTTTTTTTTTTTTTTTTTTTGGCTTGGTCCTTGATGATTTACAAGAGGTGTTCTCAATTCAGGATATTCATCGTGCACCCGTATGTGTAATTGGTTTTAAACATGTCGATCGATGGTCAGATCGCGGACGGTTTCTGCCTATGGTTTCTGGCTTCTAGAGCGTGGTTACGAATGATTCTCTCACCCCAGGATTAAAAAAATATCCCTATGTGGAATTTCTTCTAGGACGTTATGGTTCAAGAATGACCCTGGCCCGTGTTTTCTAAGTGAGCTTTTCATTTCCGAATGATTTGCTCCCCCCGCCCCACGTCCACACCTGACCTTCCCTCCAGGAAGCGGCCCCGGCACACCGCTCGTTCTGGAGCCATGGGCTCAGGTTCAGAAAGGCCGCGTCTCTGCCGTTTCTCTGCTCAGCCCCAGCGACTCCCGCTCCGTAGCAACCCTTGCATCCGAGTAAGCCAGAGGTCTGTTCCCACTCCGTGGGGGAGGCGAGGAAGTTCGTGGTGGTCGTTCTCTACTTTCCTCCTCGCCCCCACACACCTGACGGCACCTGAAAAGACCCAGATCCCAGACGTGTTCCAGGACAATGGCAGTGCGCTTGGTTTCTACCCCTCGTGCAGCCGGGGACCCTCCCGGCTGGTCCTGCCGGGCTCCCTCGCGGTCCTCGGACTCGGCCTGCCTGTGTCATACAGAAATCCCAGCCTCAGGAAGTAGATTTCACCCATTTCTCCGGCAACGTCTTCTGTCTGCTCCCGGATCCCGTCCAGGATTTCACGTTGTGTTCTGTCGTCCTGCCTGCCCAGGCTCCTCTGGCCAGAACTTCTTGTCATCTAAGAATCTGCTTGGGGACGCCTGGATGGCTCGGTCGGTTAAGCGACCAACTCTTGATATCGGCTCTGGTCGTGATCTCTCAGTATCGAGTTTGAGCCCCACGTTGGGCCTGCTTGGGATTCTCTCTCTCGGCCCCTCCCCCTCTCGTGCTGTCACTCGCTGTCTCTAAATAAATAAACATTTAAATAAAAAAGAATTTGCTTGACTTTTTTCTCCCACTGGCATTTACGTGAATTCCTTCTAATCTCCAGAAGGTGGGTTTTCTCATCCCTCCGTGTTGTGGGTTCAGTTGTGTCCCCCAGAGACAAAGGTCCCCACGTCCCAACCCTTGGAACCTGTGAATGGGGCCTTATTTGCAAGTAGGGTCTTTGCAGAGGTAATTAGTTAAGATGGGGTCACACCGGAGCAGGGTGGGCCTGAATCTGATGATCGTGTCCTCATAAGAGGAGGGGCACTGGACACAGACGCACAGAGAAGCCACGTGTCGGCGGAGACGAGGATTGGAGTGACGTGTCCACAAGCCAAGGGGCGCCTGGGATGGCCAGGGAACCACCAGACGCTGGGAGAGAATCGTCCCCTGGAGGCTTCAGAGGGAGGGCGAGCCTGTGACACCCTGATTTTGAACTTTTGGCCTCCAGAACTGGGTGGGAACAAATTTCTGTTGTTTGAAGCCACTCTGTGTGGTCATTTGCCGTGGCAGCCGCGGGAAACTCACACACTCGGTCGCTCGGACCTGGTGCAGAGCACCAGCAGGGCCACAGGCTCGGGGACACAGGTCAGCCACATCGTACAGGAGGCACCCTCCCAAACGTTGCTTCGGAGCTGGCCCCGACAGGGAGCTCCCACGCGGGCATCTCTCCAAACGGACTGTCCCGCAGAGGGTCGTACCCGCTGGGGGCCGGTGCCCACGCCCGCGTTTACAGCAAAAGTGGTAGATACAGGCTCAGCAAGCAAACGTGGGATCTCTTCTGTAATAACACCACGGCAGCAAGGCTGGCACGGGAGCCGGTGCCCAGTGGAGAGACTTGACCTTGTGTGCAGCTGGGGACAACATGCCGTGGGGAGGGGTGTGCAAAGCAGCCGGCAGCTGCTCCAAAGTTACCCACGGAATCACCGCGCGACCGGCGACTCAGATCCTGGGCGTGCACCCGGGGAATGGAAAGCAGGGGCTGAGACAGACACCTGCACCCCCGCGGTCACGGCAGCATGATTCACAACGGCCGAAAGGTGGAAACACCCCATTGTCCCTCCGTGGATGAAGGACAAACACGGTGTGTCCACCCACACGCCGGAATGTGACCCAGCCCCAGGGAGGAAGGACGTCCTGCCGCCTGCCACCACGTGGACGGACCCGGAGGCCACTGTGCGCAGTGACAGGAGCCGGACACAGAAGGGCACGTCCCGCGTGACCCCACGCACAGGGGGTCCCCAGAGGAGTCCCGTCCACAGAGACAGAGAGTAGACGGTGGGAGCCAGGGGTGGGGCAGGGGGCGGGGAGTCCGTGCTTCATGGGGACAGGGTCTCAGTCTGGGGAGATGGAAAGTTCTGGAGACGGGTGCTGGGGGCGGCGGCACGGCAGCGTAAGCGTGCTTCGTGCTGCTGGGCTGTGAGTAATGGTTATGATGTCAAATAGAAAAAATGGAAAAAGGGGGCAGTTGGTGCTCAACCCAGGGTCCCAGGGTGGGGCTGGCTGCTCCCCGGGGCTGAGGCCTCCTGGTGTCGCCATCCATGCAGGTGGCCAACTCGGACTCAAGAACACCAGTTAAACACACACCTGTCTCGTTCTCTTCTCTCGTCCTATAGGCCACGTGCAGAATCCCAGGAGCTGTGGAGACAGCAGCACGGCAAACCCTGGGTGACATGATGCTCCGTGCTGTCCCGACACCAAGGTCGCATGACAGCGGCGACACCGGGCCTCTGGAACTTTCGGGGAACGACCCGAGTCGGCCCGCAAGCTGCAGAGAGGCCACAGAACATTTGGAAACATACCTGGCTCCCTAGGGATCCGGGCCTGCATGCCTGGCCTCTTCCTGCTCTGCCTGGGGACCCTCCCTGCCCCCAAAAAGATTCGTCCATGTTATAAACCCTGGAAACTGATTTTGAGCTTACTTCTTTTTTTAAAAAAATTTTTTTAATGTTTATTTATTTTTGACAGAGAGAACATAAGCCGGGAGGGCAGCGAGGGAGACACAGAATCTGAGGCAGACTCCAGGCTCCGGGCTGTCAGCGCAGAGCCCGACGTGGGGCTCGAACTCACGAACCAGGAGACCATGACCTGAGCCCAAGTCAGACTTGAGCTTACTTATAAAAAAAGGTTTTTTGCAGATGTTATTAAGGATCTCAAGAAGAGATCATCCTGATCAGGGTAGGTCCCAAACCCAGTGACAAGTGTTTTTCTAAAAGGCAGGAGAAGGGCACTTGACAACGGAGGCGGAGATTGGAGGGACAGGCCACCAGCCAAGGAACAATGGGACCCCAGGAGCTGGAAGAGGCAGGAAGAGCCTTCCCCTGGAGCCTCGGAGGAGGCGTGGCCCACCAACCTGATTCCCGGGAACCAGGCACAAGGCCCAGCACCCGGGAGGAGCTCGTGAAGCCTCTGAAAACCCACTGCAGGTCTGCCTTAATCTGCTTGCTGACCCACCGGCCACGGCCACGGCCACGGCCAGCCTGACTGGAAGGCCCCCAGGGCAGCCTGGGGCAATGGGTGACCCAGACACCTGTGGCCACAAACACCATCTGGGGCCCTCCGCCATCCCTGGGGCTCCCAGTTCACCCAGATGGCGAGTCCCTGGGAACCCTGTCCCAACACAAGTTTTCAAAAAACTTACCTTTTTATAACCACACACGGGCACGTCCCTAGGCCGCGAGCAGGAGTGAGGCGTCCACACCCGCCGCCCCGTGGACGGACCCCGAACACACGACGCTCAGGGAGGGAACGCGACACGAGAGGCCACACGGGGTGTGAGTCCGCGGGTGTGAAACGTCCAGAACAGGCCCATCCACGGACGGGAAAGGGCTCGTGGGGGCCAGAGACTGGAGAAGGTGGGGGGTGGGGAGTGACTAGCGATGGGGACGGAGTTTCCTTTGGGGGTGATGGAATGTTCCAGAAATGGATAGAGGTGATGGTTGCACAGCTCTGTGAATGTACTAAGTGCCACTGAATTGTACATATAAAAATGGTTGGTTGTATGTTGTGTGAATTCCATCTCCGTGAAAAAGCTGCCTTCCTAATTCCGCTGTTTACGCTGAAAGGGACAGGGAGGTCACTGTTCAACAACAATGGTCACAGACACTGTAGCCTAAGGTAAGTAGCCCCCCACCCCCCCCCCCCGAGTCCAGATGACCCTCCAGGGAGAGATGTAGACAATGCCGTGTATCCCAGCACAACTTCAGCAGAGGCCCCCAGTCGCCAGGGCTGATGCCCGCTCGCACCCAACCCCCAGCTGGCTGGGAAGGCCCTCAAATCCCGCACCCTGAACAGTGGCCACTGTCCGGGGTCTCTGGCCTGTGCCATCCCTCCTGGGGCCTCCTCCTTTGGGACCGCCGCCCTCAGGTCTGTGAATGTGAGCCTCCGGTCTGGTTCAGACCCAGAGGGGCTGCTGGGTCCCTGCCCTGGGCTCTAAGAAGGGGGACAGGGAACCCCGGCCTCCTTCGCGCGGCGGCTTGTCCTCATGGGGCGAGATACGGGGACTCTGGCCGAGCCCCCAGCCCCTCCCTGCCCCGCCTGCTCCCCCGGGGAGGGCGCCCCCCCCCCCGGGACTCTGCCCGTTCATCCCAACCCCAGACGGGCCCCGGGGGTCCCGCCCGGGTGTGGACACTGGCCCCCTTCCACAGCCGAGAACACCGAGGTGCACAGCGGCCTCAGCTGGGCCCCGGACAGGGCAGGGCCGAGATCTGCCCCCAGCCCCCAGGCCTCCTGAGCCCGCGGCCAGGCCCCTCGCACACGGGACGCACGGGAAGCACGGGACAGCCCAGCCCGAGGGGGGACCCGCTGTTCTTTTTAAGCCTCCATCTTTAAGCCCGCCGTTGCCTTGGCAACGGTCTGCGCCTGACCTTTTTGCAGAAAAAAAGGATGACCTTCCCGGTGCCGTCCCTCCTCCCGTCGCCGTTCACGCCCCCCCTGCGCCACCCCCCCCCACCCCCCCCACCCCTGCCGAGCGGTTTAAGGCATCTGTCTAAACAATGCATTCTGGATTTCTCCGCTGGCCTAGCACAGCTGAAGAATTTCAATTCAGACAGCTCCAGCTTTCCCAAACTTGCGGAAGGGAGAGCGTCCTGGGAGCGGAGGGGGACGGGGGGCGGGGGCGGGGGTCTGGGAATCCACGCCCCCCTCTGACGCCAGCCCCGGGGCTCCTCGGCCTCGGTCTCCCCATCTGTCAGGTGGAACAAGGATCCAGGGGCCGGGGGGCCAGTCAGCATGAGCCAGCCAGGCTGCGGCCAGTGACGGCGGGCTCCTGAGCCCCGCGCCACTGCCACTGTGGGGACCCCACGTCCCGCTGCGGGGACCGCGCTGCACTCTCCTGCCCAGGGGTGGGAAGGAGTGACTGGGGGCTGCCCCGCACAGCTGGACGCTTGTCCAGCTGAGTCATCGCTGGGCCCGGGTGCCAGGAGGGAAGGGGGTGCTTGGCCCAGCACCGTCCATCACCACCAAGAAGTGGACGGGGGGCACCTGGGCCCTCATCACGCGGCAGTCTGCCCGCCAAGGCCATGCTGTCCCATCTCTCAGCCGGTGGACACAGAAAGGGAGGGAGGGCAGGAGAGAAATTTCTTCCCAAACGTCCCTTAGCTGGATTTCTAGCCTGAACCCCTTCCCTGCCTGTGGGCAGCCCTCCCTGCGTGGCCCTTCTGATGGGCACGCAGCCTGATCACGTCCCTCCACTGCTGTCACCCTTGCTGTGGCTCCCCAGTGCCCGTGGGAGGAAAACCAAAGTCCTCCTCTGCCTCCCCCTGCTCCAGCAACACCGACCCCCTAGTGGCCCTGCAAACACACCAAGCCTCAGGGCCTTTGTGCTGCTGTTCCTTTTGCCTGGATGCTCGTCTTCACCACAAATATAGCCTCTTGGAGTCTCAGCTCAAATGACGCCTCCTCCGAGAAACCCTCCCGTCCCTTCCCTTAGAACTTGTCAAGTCAGAGAGAGAGGAGGACAGAGAGACAGACAGCTCCCTCGAGCTCATTTCCTACACGCTTCTTGAGGGCGGGCACTGGCTTTCTCTTTTCATTTCACATCACCTGCAGACACAACGCGGTTTATTTTGTGCCACGCGCTGCCCGGGCACTTGACAGATGCGAATTCATCGGACCCGTGACCACCAGCTGCCCTGACATCCAGCGGTGGAAACTGAGGCCCAGGGAGCAGATCGGTTTTGCCACCGCCGCCCGGCACCGGCTCTGGCACACGCCCCTGTGAACGCACACACCGTGGGGTACGGTCCCTGTCACCGGGCCGGGGCCTGGCCTCACGACCTTGTGTTAACGCAACCACATGCACGGGGACTGTCTCCAAATGATGGCCCACTCGAGGCGTTAGGACTTGGACACACCTTTCTAGGGGACACAGTTCCACCGTGACGGCATGTCTGGGCCCTCCCCTCTCTGTCCCCTACAGTGAGAACTTGGGCTCCTCATCTGAACCTGCAGGGTCCCCAGAGGTGCTGTCATATTCTGAGGGCAGTGCCTGAGGCTCCCGGGTCTGGGCTCCCAGCCTTTGAAATACCGGGACCGGGCCCCTCTCTGAGCTCCAGGATGAGGCCAGGTGGCCCTTCCTGGGGTCCTGGAGGGCTCAGGAGGGGCGGTCCCATGGGTGCCTGAACCCCGACCCCCAGCCTCTGTGGCCGTACCTCATACACAGCAGGCCTCCCGACGGGGATGCCCCAGAAGCTTTGGGATGCTGGGAGCAGCCGTCAGCCCCTGGGCCCCGGGACCCTGACCTGGCGGCTTATGCCCACCCTGGAAGCCAGAACCAGGGGAGCTGGGCAGCCTCCTGAGTCCGCAGAGCAGATCAGGGTGAGCACAGGCGTCGAGGTTCAAAGAGGTGGGCTCAGGGAGGCCAGGAAAGCCAGGACTGAGGCTGTTGGCCCCGAGACCTCACACACAGCCCGTCACCTGTCCCTCTCTGTGTGTCCCACCGCCACGTAACCCTTGGCCTTCCTGTGTCCCCTCCGGCCTCCCAGTGAAGTCTCTGCTCCGCTCAGAGACCACCTTCAGGAAGAGAAGGAGACGGACCCGTGTCGGCGGGACCTATGCATCCCCCTGCCCACCAAGGAACTGAAGGGACGTGGTCGCCGAGGATCCAGGGAGAGTCAGGCGCCCCCAGACACCCCCACGCCGAGCAGGGCAGCTCGCAGGGCGGGGTCTCGCCCCTGCTACCTGCCTCTGGCCCCAAAGCTGGTGGGCAAGGGGGCTTTGGTCCACCTGCCAGGCTGCAGCCAGGAACCCCCACCCGCCATCTGCCACCCGCCCTGGCTCCTTCCCCCCCGCCCCCAGCTCAAGTCTCTGGGGACCACAGGACTGTTGCCTCCTGCTGCTCTGGTTGGGAGACGGGGGGCTGCGGACGCGGCCCCCTTCACACACCTGGCTGCCCGCCGCCACGGAGGAGTACGGACTCGGGCGCCTTTACGGGGACAGGCGGGTGCGGGCTCAGGCGCTGCCCTGCGCTGAGAAGGCGCACCGAGCACGGTTAGGCGGCTGTGGCCGACAGTGACGCTGGGGTCTCGAGGACAGGGGTGGCAGCTGGAGCACCCTGCCGAGGACACCCACAGCCCACACTTGCAGCCCGTGGGGCTTCTCCCCGCTGCCCCCACACGCCCAAGCCCCGCAGGGACTCGCGCTTCGCTCTCGGCCCGGGGACCCCTGACCTCGCGTGAGGGCTTAAAGCCCAAGACATGGGCCGGTTCCAGTGTTTTCAGGAATAGCGTCCCCTTAATAAACACCTAGAGGGGACACAAGCCAACTGCCCACCAACGGGCGAACCAGCACGCACAGTGTGTCTCCCGCGGGCGCTCACGCGCACAGACGAACGTGCCCACCGCGCACGACACGTCCCTCGGCCGCCAGCAGGAGCGAGGCGCCCGCCCCCGCCACCCCGCAGATGGACCCTGAACACGCGACGCTCAGGGAGGGAACCCGACTCGAGAGGCCACACGGGTGGGGGGGGGGGAGTCCGTGTGTGTGAAACGTCCAGAACAGGCTCATCCGGGGACGGGAAGGGGGCTCGTGGGGGCCCGGGGCCGGGGGAGGGGGTGCTGGGGAGGTGACGGCTGATGGGGACGGGCTGCTTTAGGGGAGGAGGCAGGTGTTCTAGAATCAGCGTGTTGATGGACGAACAGCTCTGTGAATGTACTAGAACAAATGAAGTGTGCACTTGAAATGAATGAACTGGAAGGCAGTATCTTGAAGCGGTTTAAGAACGTGATGCTCCGGGGGTGCCTGGGTGGCGCAGTCGGTTAAGCGTCCGACTTCAGCCAGGTCACGATCTCGCGGTCCGTGGGTTCGAGCCCCGCGTCGGGCTCTGGGCTGATGGCTCAGAGCCTGGAGCCTTTTTCCGATTCTGTGTCTCCCTCTCTCTCTGCCCCTCCCCCGTTCATGCTCTGTCTCTGTCCCAAAAATAAATAAACGTTGAAAAAAAAAATTTTTTTTAAAAATTTAAAAAAAAAAAAGAACGTGACGCTCCTTCCCGCCCTGCTCCCCCTTTCCTCCCCGACCTCAGAAGTCCACCCGCAGGCGAGGCATGACTTCGCCGTCACCTGGGCCCACGTGCAAGGAAGCCTTGGCCGGAAGCCTTGAAGGTCGCGAGGGTCCGGTCCCCAGAGCTGTGTAAGCGGTGTTCAGCACGACGCCCTCCCGCCGGCACCCTGCGCCCTCCCGCCAGGTGCCACGGCCACGGGCGCTCGGCCGAGAAGGCACCTCGGGGCTGGAGCCTTGGGGGCGGCTGCCGGGGCCTCTGCCGCGGCTGGAGCCTGGCATATACACACGTGTTCACACGCACGTATACAACCGGGGATTTTCCCCCTTTTCCCTAAGTCAAGGGGCCTGTCACGGTCGCGGGGCATCGGTGACACCGTGGATTTCATGGTGCTTTCATCACCACCCGCCTGGCTCACAAAGGCGCCTCTAAGCCCCTCTGGTCGTATTCTCTATGTGGGAGCCTCCCCGCGTCCTCGTCACTTCAAACGTCCCGATCCTATTATGGCGGGGGGTGGGGAAACAGCCGAGTGGAAGAGGTGGCCTTTGTCCCCTGACCCAGGCAGGGCAGGGGCCCCCGGGCCCTCATGAGTCTCGTGACGTTCCTGCAGGTCTCAGAGGGTCGCTGAGCGCGTCCCACCGCACCTCACCGCCAGCCCGGAAGCAGCGGGGGGGGGGGGACCCCCGAGCCGCCCACAGGGCTGCTTCCCCTCCAGGCAGGAAGAAACGCCGAGCGGGCCCTGGGGTGTGGGCACCAAGGTGTCCCACTGACGTCGCTTCACGCAGCTGAGAATATGACTCACCGGGGCCCCGACTTAATCTTGTCCCCCAAGCCTAAGTTCCCTTCTCCAGGAAACGGGGACAATGCCCCCATCCCCCAGCCCTCTCCAGCCGCTACCCCTAGTGGAAGGAAGCTTCTGGGACCCTCCTGAGAATCTTCTGGCCTGGCCGTGTGGCCAGCAGGGATGTGTGTTCATGCCCCGGAATTCAGATTGACATGGAGGGTGTCAGGGAGCCACAGGGGACTTTAGGCACGGGAAGGTCACCGTCTGATTTTCAGTTTGTTTTTTTAAGTTCATTCACTTTTGAGAGAGAGAGAGAGAGAGAGTGCCAGCCGGGGAGGGGCAGAGAGAGAATCCCAAACAGGCTCCGCACTGTCAGCACAGAGCCCGACACGGGGCTCGATCCCGCAAACCACGAGATCATGACCTGAGCGAGATCAAGAGTTGGACGCTTAACTGACTGAGCCAGCCAGGCACCCCTGATTTTCAGTTCTGAAACGTCCCTAGAGGCCCCAAGAAGGAGGGAGTTTGGGGCAGTTACTGGGGTGAGGGCAGTGGGCACATGTCAGTGCTGCCCAGGCTGGGGCAGATGGGGCAGAGGTGGGTCCCTGCTGGACCCCAGCCCAGGGCACTGGCCCGGGGAGAGGAAGGGTCAGATTCAGCTGCCTGTGTATGGCGTCCAGGCTTGTGTGTCACCAGGACCCTGACCGACGTGGAGAAAAGGACAAGACAAAAAGAACGGGAACATCCACGTACACGCACGTCCCTCGGCCGCCAGCAAGAGCGAGGCGCCCGCCCCCGCCGCCCCACGGACGGACCCTGAACACACGACGCTCAGGGAGGGGCCCAGCCACGAGAGGCCACACGGGATGTGAGGCCACGCGAGTGGAACGTCCACAACAGGCTCATCCACGGACGGGAAGGGGGCTCGTGGGGGCCGGGGGCTGGGGGAGGGGGTGGAGAAATGGTAGCTAATGGGGACAGGCCTGCTCTTTCGGTTGCTAGAACATTCTGGAATTACAAAGAGGTGATGGTTACACAACACTGTGAATGTGCTAAAAACAGCTGAAACACACTTTATTTTTTATTTTTTTTTTTTAATTTTTTTTTTTCAACGTTTATTCATTTTTGGGACAGAGAGAGACAGAGCATGAACGGGGGAGGGGCAGAGAGAGAGGGAGACACAGAATCGGAAACAGGCTCCAGGCTCTGAGCCATCAGCCCAGAGCCCGACGCGGGGCTCGAACTCACGGACCGCGAGATCGTGACCTGGCTGAAGTCGGACGCCTAACCGACTGCGCCACCCAGGCGCCCCTGAAACACACTTTAAACAGGTGAACTGCACGATACACGAATTATACCTCAATTTAAAAGGCAGGAATCACTGGCTTTTCTGGACAAGAAATGATTTGCTCCTTCTGTTCGTGTGAGCTGCATGTTTTTTAAACGTATTTGCGTCTTGTACTTGATGTCACTTTCTGGAAGCAAGGGACTGTGCCTCATTCACCTATGGAAGCACCTTGGGGTGCTTGGTCATATTGTTGCACTGAAAATAAAAGTGGGTGTCAGCAGGTAGGCGAGGGTGCACGGGGCCACAGATGGGTGGCTGGTGGGGAGGGGGGGGCTGCTCTTTGCCTGGCTGGTCAAGGTGGACACACAGGGAAGGGTGCGGCCTGTGCAAAGGCCCTGAGGCAGGGGCAAGACCGGTGGGAGTATCTGAGGGAACAAAGGGGAGGGGTGGGGCCAGGTGCGCAGGGTCTGACCCTTGGCGCCTTAAACTCGTGTGGGAAGGGTGGCCAGGGACGCTGTTCAGGGGCAGAGCGGGACGGCGCCTTAGGCCGCCCCCTGCCTTCTGGAGCCTCAGGTTGGATCCAACACTGGACTGAAACCTAAGCCTGTTCGGGCCCCACAACAGGCTGCATCCTGAGGGAAGACCGGATTAAGGGCTTCTCCTCAAAGGGAACGTGACAATGGGGTCTAGAGCCATGTGGCCTTTCTGTGGCCCAGGACACAGAAAATGGCCCCCATATGTACTCATTACCCCAAAGGGGGCCCCCAGACACGCTAACACACAGAAGGCCATCCCAGCTGTGCTGATTCCCAGAAGGGCCCCCCAGATGTGCTGTGAGTGACCGAACCTTCTGTGCCTCAACTTCCTCTTGTGGAAAATGGGTCCCCCAAGGGGGTTGGGGTTGGATCCGACCCTGAGGCTCTGGTGGGTTCGGCCCGAAGACTTGCCCGCACCTGAGCTCACTCAGGCCACCCACATCTCTGAGCTGTCCTGCTCTGTCCCTGCCCGGACCCCCACCCAACCTCCCCCCGGGTCCTCACTGGCCTCCATTCTGCTCCGACAGCCCGTCCCGAGGCAGCCTCAGGGAGCTGTGAAACGAAGGAACGTAGATCGCATCACTCTCCTGCTCTCGCCCACCATGGCTCCCCGGTACCCTCCACGTAAAACTCAAGCCCCGCCAGAGCCTACAAGGCTGGCCCTGCCCCACCCCTCCCACCGGGTCTCCAGGACCCACACATTCAAGACGCCACCCGGGGCCCTGGCGAGGCTGCCCCTCTGTGCAGAATGCCGCCTCCCCCCGGTATCTCTCATTCTTTACGTTTCGGCCGAAGCTCGTCAGAGAAGCCCAGTTGTCCACCGTATCACCGGGTCCTTGCCTGTGGGCGGGAGGGCGTCCTGAGGAGTCCCACGCAGCCTCGGCAGTGCCTTCGCTCGAAAGGGCGCTCGCAGCCCCCACCCGCAAGCTGGGCATCCAGCCTTGGCTTCCCCGCCGTCAGGCGGCAGGAGGGTGCCGGAATGGCCGGTTCTGAACCCGCGCCCGGGCCGCTGCCCTGCGATCTGCACGTGGCAGCCGGGTCAGGGATGGGGGGGGGGTCAAGGTTGGGCCCCGTGGTGGGTCCTCTCCTTGCCCCGGACGCCGCCCCGCCCCGCCGTCTGTGTGCCTCCCTTGCGGACTGTCCGGCGGGCGCTGCACCCCTTTTAGGGCCGCTGTCCCCCGGACAGTGTGGAGGCTTCGTGGGAGCTCACCCAGAAGCCTTCGTGCGACCCGCCAGCTCCCGGCGTGGCCTCCGAGGCTCTGAAGCCAAGGCCGCCCACGCCCAGTCTCCGCCGGCCTCCTCGCTCCACCTAGTGGTGGCCCGAGCCGGGAGCCACAAGGGGCCCAAACAGGGCTCCCAGGGCGCGCAGCAGGGAAAAGGTCCCCCCTCTCCCACGGCTGCAGGGGGGTGGGGCCTGAGCAGGGCTGCGGGGCGCAGAGCCATACGGGGGGGGGGGCGCCTCTACCCTTCCCCCAGCTCACCTTAGAGAGAAGGGTGGCCCACAGTCTCCTTATAAGACTGGGAAACTGAGGCACAGAAGGGCTAGGTGGGTCCCAATCAAACTCCAAGAACTTGAGACCCCCGTTCATGTCCTTCCTCCGGACCCCAGAGATGGGCGGGGAGTGAGGCAGTGACTCCGGGGAGGACACGAGTGGCGGGTGGGGGTGTTGGCGAGGGGTCCACACCACCGTCTGCTTCCGTCTGAGTTGGGACCAAACCCAGTAGCTCTGGCCGGCAGCCTCGTCCCTGTGGCCTCCCGTTTCTTCCCTTACAAAGTGGGTGTGTAATGATAGGGGGGCTGTGAGGTTCCAGGGAGGTGAGGCAGGTGGAGCCCATAGGTCAAGGTTTGTATGCAGTAGGTGCTCAACAACTGTCGGCTGTTATCATTGGGTAATGTCATCACCAAGCTCCACCCGCCCGCCCCTCTGCTCCTCTTTTCTTACCTGCTTCCGGCACATGGGCCTCCTGTGCTCTCCCGGGGCCTGTGTTCCTTGCTGCCTCAGGGCCTTTGCACAGGCAATTCCCCTGGCAGGAAAGCCCTACACACCACCTGACCCTGATTAATTCAAGTTTTTCCACGTTGGTTCCCACTGGGTTCCTGGCATTCAACCTGGGATCCGGGACACAGTTGGCGCTCCAGAAACGCACAAGGTTGGCTGAGAGCAGAGCTGGCCCCAGACTGCCCTTCCCCACCCCCCCCCATCCCACCATTCTGGGGAAACTGAGGCCCAGAAAGGGGCAGCAACAGCAGAGCCCTCTTGTCACCAGACAGGTCCCGGGATCTAGCAGGGGAGGTCGGGGAAGTCACCGCTTCCTCCTCCCCAGCCCGAGCCCCCAAGGAGGGTTGGCTGCAGAGGCAGGGCCCGGGCCAAATTGAAATTGATTGTGGGGAACAGCTCGGCAGGGTGGAACAGACACGCGGCCGCCGGGGAGCACAGGGGCACCCGAGCGTGCGAACGCATTCCGGCCAGCAATGGAGCACGGTTTAATCTTCAGTGGAAGCTTCTAGCGGCGGCCCCCAAGGGGCTGGGAGGTGAGGGGCTAAGTTGCCGCGGCAGAAGCAAGGACACCACCCTCCCTCCACTCATTCACCCGGGCCTCTCTTCCCGGAGAGCCCTGACTCCGACGGTCGTAGCTCCTCCCCGGCCAGCCCTGCGGTGGCAGTGGAGGCAGAGAGGCGCCATCCAGCGGCCCCCTGAGGCACACCTGGCAGTGCCTGCTGTGTGCCTGGCCCTGGGCTCAGCCTGGTTAATGTGGCTCTTTGTGTTGTCCTCGCCCTCTCTGTCCACTGGGGAGGCCCGGAGAGGAGAGAGCTGGCCCGAGGAAGGGGAGCTGAGAGGTGAGCCCAGGTCACCAAGCTCGGTGGCCAGGCCTTGTCCAGGTGGGAAAAACCGTCTCGAAGACAGCGGGAGCTGCGGAGGACTGCAGAGCAGGGGAGGGCGGAGGTGGGAAAGCTCCTCCCTGTACTTCAGGGGAGTGATTCCTGGAGCCCTCTTAGAGGGGGCACCTAGGCCACGTACGCCCATAGCCATCCCCTGCCCCAGAAGGTTCCACTGAGGCACAGAGCCAGGTAGAGGCCAGATGCCCCCCATGGCGATAGGCTCCCTTCCAGGCGGGTCAGGCCGGACCTCCTGGAACGTCCCGTTTTGAGGCTCAGAGACGGCAGCTGTTGGCCCAGCGGTCACCCAGCCTGCAGGTGGCAGGGACCTGATTCCAGCCCGAACCCCCCCTCCCCCCGCCCGGGGCCTGGGGGCTTCTGAGAGCTCTGCCTGCCCTCAGTTTCTCCTGTGGGCTCCGCGGGGTGGTGACCAGACACGTGGCCAACGGGGCAGCTACGTTCCCCTGAAGCCCCTGCGACCCTCACCCGGAAGCCCCCCTCGGCGCCTGGGGCGGGGGGTCAGGCCCGGCCCCGCTCTCAGGGCCCCTCCCAGTGAGGGCCTCAGCCCAGGATTAGGGGGCCGGGGTCGGGGGTCAACAGTATTTGCGGCGGCGCCTTTCAGGCGGCGAGCAGATCCGTTCTCCCTGCCACCTCGCATTTCCCGGACAAAGGGTCGGTGGGGCGCCTGGGCGGAGGGGCGGCCGAGCACCCCTGGGAAAGGCCTCCGTGCCCCCCGCCGCCTCTGCCCACACAGCCCCCCTTCAGCCCTCAGCGGGCGCACCCATGCCACAGACGGGGAAACTGAGCCCGGAGAGGGCTGGAGCGCGGCCCCACGCGGGCCGCGGCTGCTTCGTGCCGGCCTTGGCCGCGGCTCGGTGGCCGGCGACGGGCGGCGCGGTTCAGCACCCGGGGCGCTGTCCGCGGCGGGGGGCGGGGCCGGGCGCAGACAAAGGCGCGCAGGCGGGGCCCGCGGGGGCGCGTTCCGCTCGTCAGCCTCGGTTCCACTTCAGTCCATCCTGGACAGGCTGGGTAATCCCTCCCCCGGCCACTGCTGGGCCGTGACGGCTTGAAGGGGCCCGGCGGGCCTGACTGACGGCCGGGAGGGGGGAGCGGGGCCCCCCAACATCCTCCCTCCGATCCCCCCCCCCCCCCGCCCCCGTGCTGGGAACAGCTTCCAGCCATCCGTGGTGGTGACAATGGGGAAACCGAGTCATGGGGAGGCGCGAACATCCGCTCACATCACACGGCGAGAGCTGGGCAGCCCAGCGAGGCCCAGAACCACCTGGGTCGGCCTTGCTGGGACCTCCCCACTCCCACTGGTCACACAATGTCACCTGGGCCCAGAGGGATCTGGGGGCCCGGGCCCAGGAATCGCTCACCTCCTGTTCACTCCCCAGCCCCCAAGCGGCAGGTTCACACGGGTGGCCGGACCAGAGACAGACCAGGGGCCCGGGGAGGGCCCGCCAGCTGCTGCCCCCAGCCCCATAGGAACGGCTGCAGCGCAGGGCCGGGTGGGCCTCCCCACACACCTGGGTGCCTGGAAGGGCTTCTGCAGGTGGAACTGTCATCCCAGGGGGAGGGAATCACTGGCAGGATAATTAGGGGGCGTGTAGACCTTGAGGGTTGGATGGGACTGGGGGAGCCGGGGGGGGGGGGACAAGCTGGGGAAACTGAGCCCCTGAGGGAAGTAGGGTCAATGTCCCCACAACAGATTCTGACGGAGGCCAGGACCCCTTGGGCTAACCCCCCACCCCCGCCCAGGGCCCCCTGTGACCCTCAGGAGGAGACACAAAATCCCTTTCTGCCAGCCCCTCCTCCCAGCCCAGCCTCTGCTCAGGCTGGGCCTCCACCTGGGGCTCCTGGGACTCGGGGTGGGAGGTGTGGGCACAGCCACCGTGCCCAGGGATCCCGTGCCTCCCCTGGGGGCTCCTCCTGGGCTGGGGGCGGGGCTCGCTGGCAGCTTTGTGGGGGCAAACGCCCCTGTCTGTGGTTCCCGATCTTTCAGACCATCCAGGCCACCTTGCCACCTCGGTGTGCCTCAAAGGGGGCAGCAGCAGGTGGGGACCGAGGCCACCGCTGGACAGGGGTGCACTCCGGGGCGCCCCGTGTGCAGTCCAGCAAGTGTGCTGGGTGAGGCTCCTCCGCTCTGGGTCTCGGCCTGTCGGGACTTCAGTTTCCCCATCTATAAAATGGGTGCTGGCTTCTGCAGAGGAAGACCTCTCTCCCTCTGCCCCGACTCCCGGGGACCGCTCCCCACAACCCCCGACAGACCCTGCTCCGTTAATCCACCAGCCGGCCCTCGCCTCGGTTTCCCCTCCCGGTGGCCTAATCCCTGGATTGTCAGAGGCTGGTTTTACATACATTTAGAGGCTTTTCATAATAGATTTACTGGGCCCCAGAACGGCCCTTGCTGCCTGGCGATTAGCTGCTCCTTAATTGAAAACTCCCTTCCCACTCCTCCGCCCCTACGGGCCAAGCTCCGGCAGAGGGAAGGGGCCAGGGAGGACCCCACAGCAGTGTGGGCCCCAACGGCGCCTCCCCTGCGTGCTTGAATGGGGTCTCCCTGGCGTCCAACATGATGGGGGGTGGGGGGAGGGGGGCACAACCAGGGGCCCCCAAGGAGGGTCTGCGGCTGATCCCCGCCCGTGAGGGGCCGAGCCGGGACTCAAACCTGGTCTGTTGCCCTGCCACAGCCTTCGGTGGCGGGGCAGAGTGTCCCCTGTTCGGATGGGGGCACGTGACTTACCCAGGGACCCCCAGCTGAGGAGCTGGCCTCGCCCCAAGCTGGGCCTGTGGGACCCCTGGACTCCACATCACGTCCTGATCCCCTAAGTGTCTCCCCAAGTGCCCAGCAGGCTGCAGGGCTGTGGGAACGTTCACCGACAGGAGTGGGGACAGGCAGAGAATGAAAACGGAGCCAGTGATGTTTCCCCACCCCTCCACCACTGCCCCCCCGCCCCCCAGCCATCGCTGCCAGGTCCCCAGCCGGGCGATTTAATTCTGCTTGTCACCAGGATGTGGGCCGGGTTTATTTATCTGGTGTATATATGTATTTTAATTTAAAGATCTGCCAGCCAGCATAGCTGACTCCCGCGGTGCCCCTGCTGCCCCCCTTATCGGAGAGAGGCTGTTCCCCGCCAACCCCCCCCCGCCCCATGCCAGGCATGCCCTAAGGAGTGAACAGTGGAGAATGAGGCCAGCACCTCCGGTCTCTCCCAGTTGGAGTGAAAGAGCACTTGATTCAGAGTCCATGCTCAAAACACTGAGTCATTCAACAAACATTCGCCGAGGGCCCTGACTTTGTGCCAGACGGTGGGGCCGCGCAGGGAGGGGGGCACCCAAAGGGCCACTCTTATGGGGGCAACTAGTCAGGTCATCAAGAACCCCAGGCTCTGGGGTCCTCTGGCTGGCCCTGTCTGAAGAGCGTGTGACTTTTGCTCCCCCGGTTGTGAGTTCGAGCCCCATGTCGGGTGTAGACATTACTCAAATAAATAAACTTTAAAAAAAAAAAAAAAGGAACCCCAGGCTCTGAGCTCCCACCTTGTGCCTCTACTGCACCGTTTTCCAGATGAGCAAACTGGGGGCTCGTCCACGGTAGGGGGGCCAGGGTTGTGCTGGAACCTGGAATTTGTCTCAGCCAGGGCAGCACCTAACCTCTCCGTGCCTCAGTTTCCCTTCCTGGCCACAGTGGCATCTGGGGGTGGGTGTGAGGGATGATGCTAATGACGCCCCCCAGGGTGCGGGGCTCCGGAAGCAGGTGCCTCATTAACACTCAGGCCGCACAGGGGAGCAGAGATATTGCAAACCATAATTCTGGTGCCTGGCAGGGGAGGGGCGGAGCGGGACAGGCAACGGCGCAGAGGGGGGCCTGAACGCCCTTCTGCCAGAGGCCAGTGGGCCTTGCCAAGCAGGCCCCAAAGAGAGGCCTTTGGGGGGGTGCCTGCCGCCCCCCCCCCACCCCGCAGCAGGGCAATCACAGGCTCTCATCTATGCAGCCCCACGAGGACAGTCCAGCCGTCCCCCCCGCCGGCCCCAGGCCTGCAGGCTCCTCAGAGCCCACACTGAATCCACATCGTAAGGACTTCCAGACTGCCGGTGCTGCCCTGCCCACCGGGGCTGCTGGGGCAGGAGGCTGGACTGAGGACATCAGGGCCTCCCCCATCGCCCCCCCCCCCCCCCAGCTAATGGGGCCAGCGGCAGCGGGGTGCCAGCTGTGGGGCCTGGGACTGGGCGCGACCCTCCTCTGGCCTCAGCCTTCCCATCTGTGAAACGGGTCTGAGCTGGGTTTCCTCTGCCGAGCAGAAAGGTAAACCGGGGGAGGGAGGTCCCACTGGAGGAAGGCGGGGTTGGGGCGGGACCCACTTTCCACAAGGCTGGCCCGGACCGGCCTCCCCTGCCGCCTCCTCCCTCCCCAGAGAGGGGAGCTCACGCCCGCCGGCCCGCCCGCCGCAGTCTGTAAATGGGGAAACTGAGGTCCCGGGCGAGGAGCTGGGACCCGAATGCGGAGCGCAGGGAACAACAGAGGGCCCGGTGGGGGGCCAGCGCGGGCAGAGGCACGGAGGCGGGAAGAGGGGGCTTGGGGGAGGCCCCGCGGGAGGGACCTGGGGGCGCGGCGCGGGGCGGGGGGGGGGGTCCGGGCCCTGTGTTCCGGGCGTGGGGTGCGGGGCGCGGGCGGCCCCTGGCCTCCCCGCCTGTCTCAGGCTCAAGGCCTTTGCCGGAGGGGCGCCCCGGGCCCCCTGCCAGCCCCCCGCCTCCACCCGCGCCGCTGCTCCCGGCCGCAGGAGGCTTTTAAGCACTTAGAGCCTGCAAACCGGCGCGGGGGAGGCGGCCGGGGAGGAGTCTTGGCGGGGGAGGGGGTGGGGGCTCGGGGAAGCGCCCACCGCAACCCACAGCCCCTCACGCCTCGCGGCCCCACTGCGCCACATCAGTGCGCCCCCTCGGGAGCTGGGGTTTGAGAGGCCAGGGGGAGGAGGGTCCTGGGAAATAACTTTTCTGGATCTCCCCTGGAAGCGTCCCCACCCTGGGAGCCCGGCCAGCGCCCCAGACCCAGAGGGCAAGGCCGCACCGCCTGTGGGGTGGTCTGGACCAGAACCACAGCACGGGGGCGGGGGGGGGGGTCTGGACCGGAACCACAGCCAGGCCCCTGGGCCCCTAAACCCCAACCCGCACAGCACATCAGAGCTTCAGGGAGAGGGAGGCCCCAGGGGTCCCCAACACAGGGACCCAAGGAATGTTTCCTGGCTGCTGGGGGAGTGGGGGGACCTCTGATCTCATGCCCTGGGCTGCCCCAGGCCAAATCCTGATCCCACAGAGGCCCGGGGTCACCCTGGACTCACTCCAAGGATCAGTGGGGCCTGGGGGGGCCTCTGTCCAATGAACAGGAGAGCCGCCTCCCCGACCACTCGGTGCCCCCCGAAGACTGCGTTGTCCATGAGGCCCCCCGCCTCTCAGCCTCTGTTTCTCCATCAGCCGGTGGGTCAGTACGCAGCCCCCCAGAGTTTCTCCCAGCCTCTGGCCGCAGCGGGAGGGGGCTCACCGTTAACAGCCTGGTCTCTGGCCCCTGAGCAACCCTGAGGTCCCGGTAAGTGTGGAGACGGCCTGCGGGGTGGGGGGGACACTGCGGGGGTTCTGCTCCAGCAGGTGAGGGTGGGGGTGCAGGTCCCGGTGCCCGGCAGCCCCCACCCTCCAGAGTCCATTCCTCTTGGCTTCCAGTCCTGCCCCACTGGCTCCCCCACCCACCCCCTCCTCTGCAGCCCCCCCCCCCCGCCACAGCCTCCCCTGCGGTCCCCCCGCCCCCCACAGCCTCCACCGCAGCCTGGGCTGTGCATCAGTCCTGTCTCTGTGCCTTTGTCTGTGCTGGACCTGCCATCTGCCCTGTGCTTGGCACTCGGGCCCCTCCCCCTCCGGCTCCTCCCCCTCCGGCCCACACCCCTGCCCCAGCCCGGTGACCTGGCCGGAGTTGTGCTATGTGCTAGTAGCGATGCCTGCGGCCCAGCAGCTGGGGTCGGGGACCTGGAGGGGACAGGAACCGCTCCCGGGGCAGTCTGCCCTGCTGGCCACACCTGCCTGGCTGCGTCCACTTAATTTCCGGCTTGTGTGTTACCGTGCAGTGATTGATGGCTCCTCGGGGGCTTCTGGGCTGTGAACTTGCTTTTCTCCTTGCCCATCAGTGGCCGCCTGGCCACCTGCAGCCTGGATCAGGGGCGCCAACCATGGCCCGAAAGTCCCCCGGATATTGGGCCCGGAGGCCACGCAGACCCAGGAAGGGCCCAGCACTGACCGTTGCACACAGTAGGTGCACACTTACTGCTCGTTGGGGGCGCCGACGCTGGCATTGGGAACACCATCCGTGTGTTACGTTCTGTCTCCTCATCAGGCAGCTGCCTCATCCATTCATTCATTCATTCATTCATTCATCAACAAGAATTCACGGAGCGCCTACTGTGTACCCGGCACATTCCAGGCACTGAGGACGCAGCGGCAACCAGGACAGACAAAATTCCGCACCCTCAGGGAGCTGACAGTCTAGAGGAGACAGACAAGATCTGGGGCCTTGAGGAGCAAGGGAGGGGGAGGGAGGGAAGCTAACTGGGAAGGTGCAGGCAGGGCAGTGGCCCTGGGGGGGGGGGGGGGCGCGCCCAGGGAGGCGGGGAGGAGCTGGGGTGAGGACCTTCCTTGACGCGGGATACAGGAGCAGGGGGTTCCAGCTGTGTCACGGGACCCCTAAAATCAGGGGGTCCCCGTCAGCCCTGAGTGTGAGGGGCACTGGGGCCTTGCGCCTTTTTCCCCAGTGGAGACGGAGAGGGGCAACCAGGCCCCCATCCTGAGGCTGAGGCCTGACCCCTCCCCCCAAAGCAACACAACAGCAAATCTAACCGGGTGCGCATGGCGAGGAGATACGCCTCCATCCCAGAGCAGCCGGAAGTGCTGGGGGGACTTCAGGACGCCCCCTCCCCACCTCCCAGACCCCCTTCCCATGGCAGGGCCCCCGGGCACCCCGGGAGGGAAATCAAGTCCCCTCTGCTCAGGGGCCCGCATACAGACGGCTGCCCAGGGGGCCTGCGGGGGGGCCGGGGTGGGGGCCACAGGGTCAGGGTCCCCACTGTGCACAACGCAGCCCCTCCTCATGTTGACGGTGGCCCCTGAGGCCGTGGATGGTGGCCAGTGACCCAGGCCCTGAATGCCAGTGTCCAGTAGTAAGGGGCGTGCGTGGGCGAGAGCGGCTGGGGGTTCCTCTGCACACGCGTGTACGTGCCTGTGCACATAGCAGATGACAAGCCCAAGGCGGGTCTCCCAAGTGTGGGCACTGGGTCCCGGTGACGACCAAGGACTGGCCCTGCCCCCTGGGAACTCCCAGTCTCCGGGGGAGAACAGGGAAGAATCAGAAATGCCACATTGAGGGTGGCGGGGGGGGGAGTGGCCACTCGGCCAGGGACGTCGAGAGAGAGGACGTGTGACCTAATCTGAAAGGTCTCAGGGAGAGAGCGGACCAGTGATCGGTGACCTGCAGGAAGGGGACACGACCCAGGGGGACAACACGTGCCAAGGCCCTGAGGTGGAACGAAGCTATTTTTGTCCTTACCCATCCGAGGTCCTTTGGTGCTAAAACTTTGTCTTAAAAAACTGGAAGTCCCTTAAATGTCCACAAGCTGGTGCCTAGATAAACAAAATGTGATATATCCACGCATGGGAACGTCCCTCGGCCGCGAGCAGGAGCGAGGCGCCCACCCCCGCCGCCCCGCGGACGGACCCCGAACACGCGACGCTCAGGGAGGGAGCCCGACACGAGAGGCCCCGCGGGGTGTGAGTCCGCGTGTGTGAAACGTCCAGAACAGGCCCATCCACGGATGGGAAGGGGGCTCGTGCTGGGGGATGGGGGTGACTGGTGATAGGGGCGGGGCTTCCTTTGGAGTGATGGAATTGGAGAGAGGTGATGGTTGCACCACTCTGTGAATGTACTAGAAATTGTGGAATTGTACTTAATTTTTTTTTTCATTTTAAAAAATGTCGTATTACTTATTTTTTTTTTAATTTTTTTTTTAACGTTTATTTATTTTTGAGACAGAGAGAGACAGAGCATGAGCGGGGGAGGGTCAGAGAGAGAGAGGGAGACGCAGAATCTGAAACAGGCTCCAGGCTCTGAGCTGTCAGCACAGAGCCCGACGTGGGGCTTGAACTCACGGACCGCGAGATCGTGACCTGAGCTGAAGTCGGCCTCCTAACCGACTGAGCCACCCAGGCACCCCTCGTATTACTTATTTTTGAGAGACAGAACACGGGTGGCGGGAGCTCGATGCGGGGCTCGAGCCCACAAGCCACGAGATCGTGACCGGAGCCGAAGTCGGACGCTTAACCGACCGAGCCCCCGAGCGCCCGGATTGTACTTGAAATGGATGGATGGTGTGCTATGTGAATTATATCTCAATAAGTTTTTTTGAAATAAGAAAATGAAGGTCACTTGCTAAGATCCCGCCCCACGATCCCTGCATTGAGTCCCCCCTCGGGCTCCCTCCCCGCGACGCGCGGTCTTGGGGAAAGCAGCCACGGGGGGCAGGCCTCCTCCCTACCTGAGCCTTGGGGGCCTCGCTGTGGAGTGGGGGATCCTCAGGGTGCGCAGCACGGGCGTCACCGTCCATCCGGGGACACCGGGCAGGGCGGGCGGGGCGCACACAGGGGTCTTTGTGTGGCTCCAGTGGCTTCATTAAGAGGCAGGTCCTGTCGTGGGGCCCAGCTCGGCCGAATTAATTAGCGGACAGCCTTTCCTCCCCGCTAACTGTGCCCCAGACGCTGGGTCCTGGACGTACCACCGAGGCGACAAGCATCTGAGCGGGTCTGCTGGGTGGCCCCCAGGCTCTCTGTGCCCCCACCTGGGGCTAGGCTGGGGTGAAGGCCCCTGGGACCCCAGCCCCGGACACGTGCCTTTTGCAAAGCCGGAAAGGGACTGTGAGGCAACAGACGGGGCGCCGGGGTGGCTCGGCCCCTTCAGCGTCCAACTCTTGATTTCGGCTCAGGTCACGCTCACACGGTTCCTGGGTTTGCGCCCCGCGTCGGGGTGCTTGGGATTCTCTCTCTGCCCCTCCCTGCACGCTCTTTCTCTCAAAGTACATAAACGTAAAATTTAAAAAAAAGAAAGGAAACGGACAGACCCTACCCTGGCCTGGTCAGTTAGGGAAACCGAGTCACACGGCGGTAGAGCTTGGCGACACGGATGTCACGGGACTTGATCGGACCCTGCAAGACCCGTCACAGGACGGGAGCCTTCGCGCCCCAAGCGGACGATGGAGCAGGAGGCCCTGAGCAGCCCTGGGGGTCCCGGCCTCCCAATGGCCCCTGCCATATCCCCACAGCCAGCCAGGCTCCCCTCTCCCCCTCCCAGCGGCCCCAGGGAGCAGAGGACTTGCTTCCGTTTGTCAGCGGGGGAAACTGAGGCCCACGGCACAGCACCCCGTGAAATGTCCATCCCAGGGCCCAGCCTCCAAACAAGCGAAGAAGCCGTCACGACCGATCCCGGAGGGCCCTCAAAGACGCCTCTGCCTGGCAGATTCCAGACCCGACTCCAAATTATTAGTTCCGAGCGCCCCTCCCAATCCGGGCCGAGGGCCCCGGACACACATGCACATCCTTGAAGTTTACGCTCATTTTATTATAAAAAAATACAGAATCCAAAGTTGATTGTAATGGAGGGGGAGGCGTGACGCCACCACCCGCCCACGATGCCCCCTACAAAAGCCCCCCACCCGGCAGCCAGGAGCCGTCTCCTGGCGGCCTCGCACCGTATATATTTATATATAATATATATAAAACACAGATCAGGAAAGGCGGGTAGGAAGTATGAAATCTGTATAAATGCGGTTTGCTTCTTTAAGGTGTCGGGGGGGTGTCTTTTCTTGGTGGTGGCCCCCGTGTTTCCTTGTGCCCTGTTTTCTTTTCTCTTACAAACGTTATTAGTTCGGAGAGTAGGGGCAGGGGCTCCGACAGACACACGAGCTTATTGCGAAGTGCGGCTTCTACTCTAAAAAGTCCCCCCACCCCCCCACCAAAATAAAAGTGCCCCCCCTCCCATGAAGGGGTAAGGAAAAAAGAAACTTTCCAGGCCATCCTTAGGAATACAGTAAAAATAAATCACAGTATATGCTTGCTGGCTCTATTTACAGAAATGTCACGTCTTCTGGGCCTCGGGGGCGAGCGGGTGAGGCTGGGGGGACCGGGCGGGGCCTAAGCGGTTCTGAGACGGGGGGCGGGGGCTCTGATGGGGCCAGGGCTCCACACGGGGCTCTCTGGTGAGGCACCCTGGAGGGAGGAGGTGGGGGGGGAGTGGGGGGTGGGGGGTGGGGGTGGGGGCCTGAGGTGGGCTCTGATTCCTGGGCCGGAATCAGGGGCACGCATCCCCGGCCCCTTCCGTCTCAGACCGACCGGCCTGTCCCAGGGCACCTGGAGGGCCGACCAGACCAGGGGTCTCCCGATCCCCGTGCCCCGGGGGGGGGGGCCAGGGACCCACGCAGCATCCACTCTGTCTCCTTCCCAAAGTTACCGGCAACAGCAAGGAATAAATTAAATTAAAAACTCAAGTCTTTCCGATTCCGCCGAAAAAGAAAAGCCGTAGCGAGAGGTGCTTGGGCTCTCCGGCACCCTGGGAGGAATGGCTTGGCCGGGAGGCTGGACAGACGCCCGGCCTCTCAGGCATCAGGGCCTTCAGCCGCGCCCCCCAGGGCTGGCCCTGGGGCGGTGGACAGCTCCCCCCTGCCTGGCAGGGCAGCACCAGTCGTGGGAGAAACGGAGTCTCTAGCTGGTCTCTAGGCGGGGCATCCAGGTGGGCCGGGACTAGGAGCCCAGGAGGGTCCACAGCACAGGGACAGTGCTGAGGACCAGCTGGCAGGCGCCCAAGCCACTGCACGAGTTATTGCTGGTGAAGATGGGCTCCGGGGCCTCGTACAGGGTCTCGTCTGGGGGGACACGGAGACAGGATGGTCAGCAGGTGGCCCCCCTCCCCACGGGGCTGCACCCCCACACCCACATTCTGCCTCAGCTGTCCCTCCCAGACCCGGAGATTTCTGTCCATCTCGGTCGGGGCTGTGCCTTTTGTGCAGAGCATGGCAAACAGCAGGTGCCAAATACGTGTCCGGCGCCTGGGTGAAGTCACAAGGCTGCGGAGACACCCCCCCCCCCCCCCCCCCCCCCGCTCTGCGTGTGGCTTTGATGTTTCAAGAGCTCAGAACGTGGGCCCTTTGGTCTATCTTGGGCCACCTTCCTGGTGTTCACTCTTGGATGAAAGGAGCTACGGCCTCAGCAGAGGGCCCGGTCACGGACTTCACCCTCAGTCCTGAAGGTCTGAAACGCCGTCCTCGTTCACACGTGAGGAAACTGAGGCTCGGGGTCAGGAGCCGCCCCCGCCATTGCTGAGGTTGAGGGACTCCCCGGGCTGTGTTGGGACCACCCCCTGGCTCTGCCGAGCCCTCCGTGGGCTCCGTGGGCTCGGGACACAAGGGTGGGGGATGAAACCCTGCACGATGCCCTGGGCACTTACTGGTTGGCCGCACGTAAACCTTCAGCCTCAGGCAGGGTCGGTCCACAGCATTGGGCGGTGTGGCAGCTGGAAGAGAGGGGGATGGGGGTTGTGGAGCAGGGGGCTCTCAGTGCCAGAGACCTCCTGGGCCTACATCCCCTTCCCCACACTGGTAACTCGACCCTGACCCAAGGCTCCGGGAGGTTCCGCCCATAAAACTCCTAACCGCACCTCAAAGCCCTAGACGCAATGCCCTCTATTTCTCAGAAGTCCTCCCGCATACTTCCCCTGCCCCTCCCTTTGCTGAACCCCGACCCCAGAGACTGGGGTGCCTGTGTCTGGTTCCACGTCACCCCAAGGCAGCACAGAGCAAAGTTCGAAGGTGTTGAATAAAAATGTTTTTAACCAGTCAGAAAAAAAAAAAAAAAAAATCAGCGTAACCAAACGACGGATCTGGGATCGAATACCTGCTCTCTGGTGTCTGTGGGCAACTCACCCCCTATCTGGGCCTCGTGCGTCGCACAGTAAGTGCTCTGGAAATGATTACTTCCATCTGGGAGCTCACAGAAGCCAGTCACCCCTGGGAGACAGGCTATGCGCCCACCTCGCGCGGAGAGGGACGCACCCTGCTGGAGGTCACAGGGAGGCCGGAGCGTTAGGTCCCCACGCCTCCAATTCCACCTTTCCTGCGCCCTGCCTCTCGGCCCACACGGCCCACGGAAGCTCCCGGCGGGGCCGGGGTCACACCACAGCAGTGAGTGAGTCATGCGGGAGGCGGCCTGGGGACCAGGGGAGGGAGGGGAAGGAGGCCTGAAGCCCAGTGGGGGCCACGGGGGTTCACGTGTGACAACGACACGGGCACACCCCCCCCCCACCCCGTGTGCACGACCCGGCACACAGACACGCTCAGGCCTGTCCCCCTGTCCTCCTGGCGGCCACTGCCTCTGCCCGCCCCCCAGAAGCCCCTCACGCTGGAAGACGAAGACAAAAAAGCATGTGATAAAAATAACATTCGTCATAGAGTAATTACAATAATTATCTTTAGGAAACTCCCGTCCTGGAAAGAAAAATGTGATTTTTCTTATATTACGAGGACTTAATTTAAACACCTTTTCCCTTCCTCCGCCTTCCTTCTTCCTTGAATTAAAAGGAAAAAAAATCCAAGTAGAGCAGAAAGAACGAAGCCTCACAGAGTTTAATGTGACGCAGCGGGGAGGAGGGTAGCGAGGGGCTGCGTCTCCCCACGGCCCCAGGGGCAGACCCCGCGCCCCACCTGGCCCCCTGCGGGCCCCCACGAGGCCGAGAGATGGGGATCTCCGTGCCCCTCGGGGTCTCAGTGGCTCTGCAGAGGCATCAGCCCCACACCAACGCGGGCTCCCCGACGCCCCCGTGCCGGTGGGGACAATGCCTAGACTCCCGTGTTCCTGGCTAAGTCCCTGCAGAGTAACGGGCTGCCAAGGGCACAGCAGCGTCCTGTCCCCAGACCCTGCCATTGGCACTTTAGGGGGAGGAAGAAGGATGCCCCTGGAATCCCTCCCCCCTCCCAGGTGCAGCAGAGCCAGGGACGGCCGCCCTCAGCCCCGCCCATTCGCCGCGGGGCTGTGCCTGAGGGTCCCCAAGCCCTGAAAAGCAGCTCCCACAGTCGTCCGGGAATCTTGGGCCAGGTGGGCCTGGTGGGGGGGACATGGTGGGGGAGGGTGGCCGGGGGAGGGCCTGGGAGCTCCCTGCCCAAGCCAGGGTGTGATGGGCAGAACCCGAGCTCTGCCTTCGACCCTGGCTTTGACCATGCTCCCCTCCCCCACCAGAGTCCCTACACCCATTTCCCTGGGGAGGGGAGGGGGGGAGGGGCAGTGACCACCCCTGATCTCAGTGCCCGCAAGTTGATGGTGGAGCCATCCGCTCCCCCAGCCCAAAGGTCCAGTGGCTTGATCCAGAGACAGGTCAGAGAGAGGCATCTGCGGGTTTGTGACCTCAGCCCCACTCTGAGCCTCAGTTTCCCCATCTGAAAATGGGAACTCTAGATAGTGAGGCCTCTGGGGCTTGCGAGAAGGATGATTCCATTCAAGCGCTTGACCCGGGAGACACAGAGGCCAAGGCTGGCCCAGACCCCATCTCCCCATACCAGGTCTCTGCTGCCCCCCAACCCCTGTGCCCCCCCCACCCGCTCTCCCCCCCTTCCACACTGCCACATTGTCTCTGCCTCCTCCTGCTCCCCCCACGCCCTGCTCCTCAGACCCCCCCCCCCCCCCGCACCCCCGCGCCCCCGCACTCACAGATGTAGTAGTACTCATGGCCCGGACGGAACTCGAAGCCGAGGGAGAAGGGCGTGAAGAGCTGGAACTTCTCCGAGAACTTGAGCGGCCCCCCGGGCGCCGCGGGCCGGTTGCACTCCCAGCGCTTGAAGCCGCGCTGCCGGTGGTCGCAGGACGCGTGGCCCTCGCCGTTGACCATGTACAGCACGTAGTGCTCCATGCGCTCGGCCGGCGGCAGCGGCGCCCCGTAGTGCGGGCAGTAGATGTCCAGGTAGTCGTTGATGCTGACCTCCACCGTGTAGCCCCCGCCGTCGTCCGCCGCGCCCGCGTGGAACCTGGGCCCCGCGGTCCGCGCGGGGAGGCCGGGGGGGGGGGGGGGGCGGGGAGCACGAGGGGCGCTGGGTCAGCGCGGGCGGTTGCGGGCCGGGCCGGGGGCGGGGCCGGCGCGGGGGAAACCGGGAGAAGGTCCGGGGCGCGGGCCCACGTGCCCCACCCCCACCCCCCTCCCCCCAGGCCGCCCCGGAGCCTCCCGCCCGCCGCGAGGCGGGCGTCGGGGGAGGAGGGGCGGTCGCCTCGCCGGGCATTCTGGGTAACCGCATGCAACGGAGCAGGTGCGGAGCCCCCCCCGGGGCCCAGCCTCCCTCCCGGAGGCCGCGCGTCCGGGGCCCTTCCGTGACGGGGGCCGGCACGAGCTGCCCCCGCTCCCCGTTACAAAGTCCCTCTCCAAATAAACGTTACTGCTTGACTGCCACGTCCCCTCCTCCAGGCAGTCCCCAGGCTGCCCACCACAGGCAGCCGCCGTAGCTTTTCCTCGGCAGATCTGACTGCCAAGGCGGCACAGGTGGGTGGGGCCTGGAGCTGGGGGTTCTGGACGCCTCTCCTAGCGTCAGTTTCCTTGCGGGGGGGGGGGGGGGCAGGGTTTGGCGTGAAGGTCGCCCCAGCCCGGCTCAGAGGTGCTCTGGGTCCCGCCCCCAGCCTCAACTCCTTACCTCCCGTGTGACCCCAGCAAGTCCGGGGATCTCCCTCCAGGGCCTCTGCGACTTGACAACTGCCCCCCCAACCTCCCGGTCACCTCACCAGGTTCCCCCACCCCTCAGCCCCTCAGCCCCGCTTCCCAGCCTTTGCCCTGGAGGTCCCAACTGTCAGGCAGCCTGTGCACGCAGCCTTGGGGAGCCCCCCCAGACCCAGCTTCGTCTGGCGAGGATGGAGGTCAGCTCCCCCCACCATCACCGCCTCAGGCCACAGCGACAGGAGCCCTTAGATCTCCCGGACGCGGTCTCCTGGGTCCCTGTCATGTAAACGCAGCCTGGACGGAGGAGGGACAAGGGGGCCTCCGGAGAGGAGCTTTATTAGCACATAAAAGCAGAGGAGGGGTGGGAAGCCCCTTCTCCCTCTCCGTACAGGCATGGAAACTGAGGCCCAGTGAGGGTCGACAGCAGAAGGGGCCCAGGCTGCTTGGACCCCAGCTTGGCCACGCCACGCCACGCCTCTGTGGCCCAGTCCGCGGGAGGGAGCCGAGGTGCGGCCCCCATGCCGGGCAACTGAGGCGGGGGTAGGATTATCAGCCGGCATTGGCTGCCCTCCTGCAGCCCGGAGGCTCTGCGCCAGGTCGGGGTGGCTCCGGGGACCCCAGAAGGGGGAGTGAGGCAGCGGGAGACCTTGCTCACTCGTGCCTCAGTTTCCCAACCTGACACAGGAGATCTCGTGGGGATGTCAAGTCTGCGGCTGAGGCGCAGACTCCCGAGAATTCCAGCTCAGAGAGTCGGAGGGAGCAGACTCACCTCCAGCCCTTCCCCGCTCTCGGACCGCCCAGGAATGGGGAGCTCTGCCCACCCCCACAGAAGTGGGATGCTGTTTGCAGATTCAGTGAATACAGCAGAGAGACTCGGGGAGTGGAGGTCAGTTGGGGGCTGCAGATAGTTCTGTGTTCAGGCTCGGGCTTGCACCCAGCTAGGTCTTGTGGTTCATTCTCGTCTCAAAGCCTCAGTTTCCAACTCTGTACAGCGGGGACAGTCCTTGAGAACGCCAGTCGTGTACATAGCAGGCCCTGCACAGAGGCAGGGCAGCCCAAAGTCAGGCTGGGACAGGGCAGGGTCAGGCTCACAGCAGGGTCCGGCTGGGACCAGGGTCAGGCTAGGTCAGGGTCAGGGCCAGGCTCATACCAGGGCCAGGCTGGGACAGGATCAGGCTGGAGCAGGGTCAGGGTCAGGCTGGGACAGGGACAGGGTCAGGCTGGGGTAGGGTCAGGCTGGAGCAGAGTCGGGGTCAGGCTCATAGCAGGGCCAGGCTGGGGCAGGGCCAGGCTGAGACAGGGTCAGGGTCAGACTTGGACAAGGTCAGGATCAGGCTGGGATAGGGACAGGGTCAGGCTCACAGCAGGGTCAGGATGGGACCAGGGTCAGGCTAGGTCAGGGTCAGGCTCACAGCAGGGCCAGGGTCAGGACCAGGGTCAGGCTCAAAGCAGGGTCAGGGTCAGGCTGGGACAGGGACAGGGTCAGGCTGGGGTAGGGTCAGGCTGGAGCAGAGTCGGGGTCAGGCTCAT
The DNA here is from genome assembly GCF_018350155.1 of Leopardus geoffroyi. Lineage (NCBI taxonomy): Eukaryota > Metazoa > Chordata > Mammalia > Carnivora > Felidae > Leopardus > Leopardus geoffroyi. Next base: position 705,872 of record NC_059331.1, on the reverse strand, counting down.
AGCAGGGCCAGGCTGGGGCAGGGCCAGGCTGAGACAGGGTCAGGGTCAGGCTTGGACAAGGTCAGGATCAGGCTGGGATAGGGACAGGGTCAGGCTCACAGCAGGGTCAGGATGGGACCAGGGTCAGGCTAGGTCAGGGTCAGACTGGGACCAGGGTCAGGCTAGGTCAGGGTCAGGCTCACAGCAGGGCCAGGGTCAGGACCAGGGTCAGGCTCAAAGCAGGGTCAGGGTCAGGCTGGGACAGGGGCAGGGTCAGGCTGGGGTAGGGTCAGGCTGGAGCAGAGTCAGGGTCAGGCTCACAGCAGGGTCAGGCTGGGGCAGGGTTAGGCAGCGACCCTGCCCATCCCTTGGGCTGCCCCTCGGCTGGCCAAGCACGGGTGTCTCATGGAGTGGCTGTGTTCTCTGGCCGCTTGGGCGAGATCGATGCAAAAGCCACTCCAGGCTTTTTCAAAAGTCGTTTTCGCTCCTTCCCAGCCCATTGAAAGCCCCATTGATCAGCCAATCGATGACAGCCGTGGCCAAGCGCCTGCCAGGACCACCCAGGCCCGACCCTGCAGGGGAGGTGGAGGTGGGGAATCCACGGTGTGGGGGGAGGGGGCGTAAAGGACCGGCCGCCGTGCTGGCCCCGGCCCCCTCTGGTCCTCAGTTTCCCCTCTCCTCCCTGGCCTCTGCTGCAGGGATGTATGCTCAGCCTGAAAGGGAAGAGCTCAGCTCTCTGCGGAGCCTCGCAAGACGAATGGACTCGAGGGTGGGGCTGCCGGGGCATCGCCGACTCCCCACCCCACCCCTGCCCGTGCCTCTCCATGGTGCCTGCCTCCCCTGCACTGGACCAACGTCGTTCTCCTCTCCCGTTAAATCTCCCGAAAAACGTCCAAAAGCGAGGCTGCTTTGCTGGCTCAGAGGCTGGATGCTTGGGCCCCGCCAGGCGGGCCAGGCTCCTGGCCTCCCTAAATCCGGGACTTGCTTTTCTGAATGTAAATCAGACCCACTGACTCACTGACTCAGAGCTCCCCCATCACTCAGAATAAAACCCACTCCTCCCGGGTCACGAGGCCCGTATGGCCTCACTGTTCCCACCCAAGTCGTCCTCCAACTGCCCCCAGCTCACTCCTTCCAGCCACACCAGCCTTCTGGCTGCTCCGGTTCCCACCCCAGGGCCTTTGCATGTGCTCCTCTGCCCAGCCTGCTCTCTCCCGCCTCCTCCACCTCATCACGTATCTCATTCCAACATCATCATATTTTTACCTTTACACAGTCTGCTGTCCGCCCCCCCCCCCCCCGGACCCTGGGGGCCAGCCTCCTTCTCCGCCCCTTTCCCTCACCGCCGGCACAGGCCTCGTGCACAGTGCCTCCACACGTTTGTTGATCAAACAAAGGCCAAAGATTCAAGGTCTTTGAGGTGCCAGAGTCACAGGGAGCAGACAGTGACCCACACATGGAGTGAGGACCCCTGGCAGGTGCGTCCCAGAAGAAGCCCCCACCCCTCCAGCTCTAGCTGCCTAAGCGGACCATTGTTTTCCCCTCCCCGGCTCTAAAATAGTGATGGCCTTGCTGCGTTGGCATTTCCCGGTTCCAAGTTGGCGGGCAAACCAGGGGCGGGCGCCTGGCCCCTACTCAGGGTGGCGCCTGTGCGGGGGAAGGGCCCAACCCCAAAACCAAGCCGGTGCAAGCAAGACAAAGCTTTCATTTTCTCCATTAGTGAGGAAGCCTGATATGCAAATGCTCCGTGGGAGCAACAGAGAGAGATAAAAACTCTCACTAAGGGGTTAATGACTGACTTGGGACGGGTTCCCAGACAGAGGGCTCCTGAGGCTTTCAGACGTACAGCCCTTCCCCTCCCGTGCCACACCTTTACCCCCACTCTCGTTCACCCTGCCGGCTGCCTGCCAACGTGCACTCCTCCAGGCAGCCCTCCCAGCCCCTGGCGGACCCCACCCTGCCCGCCAAACCCACCCCTACCCCGCAGCCACCCCCGGCGCGGCTAATTAGCTCCAATCGGGCCATTGTCAAGTCATTAGACGCTAATAGCAAAGCAACTAATTAGGAGTCTCGCCCAAAATGGGAGTGGGGAGGGCTGTGCCACCCCCCAGACTAGAAGTTGAGGCAGGGGTGAGGCGCCAGCAAGCTGAAGCCCACGCCACCCTGCCAGCTGCACTTGGGACCAGCTCCCTGGTCTGAACCCAGTCACGCCGCCTAGTGACCAAGACCCCAGGGAAGGACACACCCAGGCCGGCCCTGGGTGGGCAGCAGGGTCCCGAGGCCCAGGCCGGGGCAGGGTCAGCCCCTCCCCACCGCCATCCCCGGCGAGGCCCAAGACCTCGGCACGCACCCCCAGCTTTCTGAGGGGTCGAGAAGACATTCCCCCACCTGAGGCCTGGCCACCTTCCTTCTGCTGCGGCGAGGGGTGGGGGATGGGGGAGCTCCGGTGCTGGGGGGAGCCTCAGAGAAACCCGGGCCCCCAGGTGGTGCGGGGTCAGCCTCGAGGAGGGTGTGTGCGGAGGGGGTAGGTAACTGAAGCAACGACCCGACCCCGGAGCTGAAGCCAGAGGTCAGCCCCGCCTCTGGGCCCCGGGGTCAGCAGCACACAGGACGTGGCTGTCCTGGACCCCCCCCGCCCCCACCCCCCAGTGTCCTTAGCCGGCCTTGGACGCAGCAGCCTCCAGGACTGGGGACAGCCCGACCGGCCCGCCTTCCCCGGAGCCATGGGTGAGTCACTGTCTCCGGGTCCATGAAAGGGAGGCATAACGGGGTGGGCAGATCGGACGGGTGCATGGCTGTGGCTGGGCCGGCCGAGGGGGCAACTTGGCTCGTGTAGTGAACGGAGCCGCTTGAAACCAAAATCCCCAGGTCCGACAGGGCGACCGAGGCGTGGCGGCCGAGCCCCCAGGGCGCAAGAGAGCAGGCACGGGGGTGAGACCCCGGCCAGGGCTGGCCTGTCAAAGTGTGGCTGCGGTGGGGACCGAGCTGTGCCGGTGCGCCTAGCTGTCATCCGTGTGGAGACACAGACGTGGCATGGGGTCCGGGGCTGTGGGGGGGCACAGCTGAGCCCTCCCCCTGGACCCATCTCCAAAGGAGAGAAATCCCCCCAAAGCCACGCCACGGGGCAAGGCTGGCCGCGTCTCCCGCTCCTGAGGGTAAGGAGAGGGGTGCGGGCCTGGCTTAGGGGTTGCGGGACGGGCCGATGGAAGGAGACGGCCAGGGCCTCAGAAACACCGCCCCCCAGACCCCGTGAACGCATGTGCTGCCCCAAGAACCACGTCCACGGGTGACCCCGAGGGGCCCGCAGACCTCACGGAGACGTCTGGGGGGGCCCGGAGGTCAGAGCTGCCAGAGCCAACGCAGGCACAGCGCCCCAAGGGGAGGCACCGAGGCTGGGGACAGGGAAGGCCCGGCTGCCCATCTGACCCCAGAGGCAGACCCGGACAGAAGTTGCCCAGGCCCACGGTGGGGGGCGGGGGGGGGCGGCCCTCAGAACTGCCCCCTCAGCTGTTTCTCGCCCTGTCCTTCGGGCTGGACCGTCGCTGTCCATGCAGATTTGGGGTCCAGCCCCAGAAGCCCCTGTGTTCACCCGCAGGAGCTGCCTCGGTTTCCCTCTCTGTCGGGGACCTCTGAGCCCCTGGGGTCACGCCGGGGCCACAAGGGCCCTGCCACCGTCTACTGACCGCCACACCTGTCGGCCCCCACTTACGGAGACCCGGAGGCTCCGGGCGGCCAAGCCGCCTGCCTGAGCTCGGCCCGGGCTCCCCGCGGCACCCCCGGGCCCCACCCTCGGGCCCGGGTGCCCAGACCCAAGCGGTCTCGCCCTCCAAGCTCTGAAAGCCAGGCAGACTGACCTCTCTCGAACAAAACCAAAAACCCTCGTACAGCAAAATATGGCATCACCCGCGCAAAGCCACTTCTCCCCAGGCCCCGGGCAGGGCTGCAGCGCCACGGGGACCAGGGAGGCCCGACGCCTCCACCGCGGGAAAGACCCTCTCCGGTCGCCATTTTCCTATCTGCACCCCCACACGCGGAAGCACACGCAACCCCCTTCGAACGCTCCCGCGGCCCCGAGGCGCCCGCATCGGCACCACGCGCACGTGCAGGCCCGCGCTCGCCACTCGGGTGGGGGACTCGGGGACAGCGGGCGCCCTGCACAGTCCCCCGGCGAGGACCCACCCGGCTCGAGGAGGGGACAGAGGAGGAGAGCCAGCCGGGCCGCCATTGCGGGAACCGTCCGCCCCCTCACCGGGGGCCCTGGGACGGCCGGGGCCGCACGCGCAGCCACACGCGTGCACTCCGCTCACAGATGCGCTAAAGACACACGTGTGCGCCCCCCGCACACACACACACACACACACACACACACACACACAGCCCCCCCCCCCCCCCCCGTCCTCCCCGGTGCAGACACGCACACGCAGACGGGCACGCGCATTCCACGCGCAGACGCGCCGTGCGAACACGTGCACGCACTCTGGCACAATCACGCACACGCGTGTGCAAACATGCCAGAGCCGGGAGGCACATGCGTCACCCTGCCACGCAGGCGTGTGTGTGAGTGACCCCTGCACGCCGCGGGAAAAAGCACGCGAGTGCACGCGGCGACACAGGCGGAGACACGGAAGCCTGAGCCGGAGGCCGCACCCACCTTCCGCACACAGCACGAGCCCCCCGCGGCTGCACACGCGGCCCCGCCGGAGGGCCCAGCCCCACCCGGCCGCGGACAGGTGCAAGGACCAGGGAGGAGGCGGCGCGCGGCCGGCCTGCGGGGGTGACCCGGACAGCAGGGCCCCACCCTGCCGCGGCGGTGACGGTGGGTGCGGGGCTCGCTCGGCCACGTCCACCAGCCGCATGTGCGCAGGAAATGCGCTGCGCGGCAGGAGGATGTGACTGGGAAAACAGAGCCACATACTTATTACCTTGGTGCAGGTACGAGGCCGGGCGGGCACGCGTGGCCGGCCTCACCCCGGCACTGCCTGTCCGTTCCCCACGTGAGCACACCCGTCCGTCCCTCCAGCTCCTGCACGACCGCCTGTCTCCCACCAAAGTGTGCCCAGCCCTCCCTCTGACCCCTTCCCTGCTGTGCCTTTTGTGTGTGCCCCTTCTCTTGGGCACCCCCCCCCCCCATTCCTCCACCTGCCGCCGCACTGATCCGTTACTAACCCAGTCGGGTCTCTCGTCTCTACCCGCGGGACTGCCGCCAGCTCCGGGCCTGCTCGCGGACCCTGCACCTCTGCCCTGGGCAGCCGCCCCCGAGGAAATCACCATTCCTGGGTGCCCTTGGACCCGAGGCCCGACACCGCCCCTCCTCCCGTGTCCCACACGCACCCTGTCACCGGCTGCAGGTTCCAGGCCAGCCAGCCCCGGGCAGCGAACCTCCCGAGAGGTCCCTGGGCCACCGAGGCCCTCGGGCAGCTGGTCGGAACAGGACTGTCAGGTCAGCAGCAGGAGGCGCTCGGGTGTGAGGCCAGAGCCGGGCACCTGGGGCTGCCTCGTCCCCCCGGCCGGGATCCTGTCCACAGCCCTGTGGCAGGTGGGGCGGCAGGCAGCCCCAACCACCCCCTTCCGTCCCCATTCGACGCTCCTCGTGTGTTTGGCGTTTGCTAGAACAAAGGACAGGCCATGCCTGGGACGGAGATTCCAAAGCTGAAACCAAAAACTTGGGCCGGGGAGGCGCTGCCCGCTGGGCTCCCCCGCTCGGCCGCAGGGAAGAGCCTTAATCAAACCCACATGTGACCAGCAGGGCAAGGCGGCCAGGGAACCCGCTCCGCGGTGGCCTGACTGTCCCTGTGCAGCCCGGGGTCTCTGCCCTCAGCCCTGGGGCCCAACCCCACAGCTGAGCAACTGAGGGGGGCGTCTGGGTGCGCTCCCTGCCCCCCACGGCAGGACAGTGGCTACCCTTGTCCCAGAGCCTGCCTCAAAGACGGCCCTTTATGCAACTTTCTGCCCGACAGTAACGGGATGGCAGAGGACAGTGAGGGTGTCTTGACCGGCACTTGAAAGGGAGAGAAAGTGACCAGTGGCAGAGGGACAGGAAGCAGAGAGGCTGGCCTCCTCACCCCCATGCGCAGCCCAGCCGGCCCTGGGAACGCCGTGGGAGCCTGGGTGCTGGGGCTGACCCCTCGGAGTGCTGAGCTCCAAACCCCATCTCCCGTGGGCCCCCCCGGCCTTGGAGAGCCGGCGATGGCCCAGAGGCTTCTGCAGACGTCCAGGACATGGTCAGTTACCAGCAAACTTTTCTCAGTCGGATTAGCCAGGACTCCGGCTGCCCCCCAAATTGCACTTAGCGCTGGGCGCCGAAGGGGTTGCGCGGGCGGGCAGGACACCGCAGCCAGGCGTAGCAGGCTGGGCACGAGGCCACCTGGGTCCCCACCTCCGCTCCTCTCCCCTCACCGTGACCTTGAGCCAGCCACGCGTGCATTCTGTGCCTCAGTTTCCCCATCAGCACCAGGAGGACGGGAGAGGATGCCGCAGGGCCAAGACTCCCAGGACCGCTCCTGGGTGCCTCAGTCTCCCCACCTCTATAAAGCTAGGACCTTGGGCCCCCTGGAGCGAAGACGGTCCTGGTTTGGTAGGGAGGAACAGATCAACTTCCCCGAGTTCACGTGGGGACCCACCCGCAGGATGCGCCCACGGACCCCTTGCCCCGGGGGGAGGGGGAGGCCGCGATCCCCCGCCCGGCACAGTTCAGCGATGAGGTTCCCCGGGGGATCTCCACGAACTCCGACGCCGGCAGGCGTCCCCGGAGAGGCCCCAGGATGGGGGACCCCCAAGTCCGGGAAAGGAACTCGGGGCCGCCCAGCTTCGGAGGGTCCCCCCGAACTCCGGGGGCTGGCGGCGCTCTGGGCGCGCAGGGCGTCCGGTGGGGCGCCCTGCGCGTGTGCGGGGGGGGGGGGGGAGGATGCACGAGGAGCGGGAGCGCCCCGAACTCCGGGGCGCCGGAACTCCCTGGGGGCTCCTGCCGGGGCCCGCCGGCGCCCCCCGCCCCCGCCCCCGAGGCGGAGCGCGCTCGGGGGCCGCCCAGAGCCCGGGGCGCGGAGGCCCGGCCGGGGCGGGGGGCGCCCGGGGCCCCCGGCGCCGCCTCCCCGCGCGCGGCCGTGCTCACCTGGGGTTGCTGCGGTTCCAGTAGACGGCGTAGCGGTCCGAGTTGGCGCGGGCGGCGTCCTCGGCGCGCGCGAAGGGCGGCGGCGGCGGCAGCGGCAGCAGCAGCAGCAGCAGCGGCAGCAGCGGGCGCTGCGCGGGCGCCATGGCCCCGGTCCGGCCGCCGCGCTCGCCTGGCCGCCGCCTGCCAGCGGTCTCCGCCTCCTCCGCCGCCGCCGCCGAGCGGGCGGGCTCGGGGCGGGCGGGAGGAGGGCGCGCCGGCGCTTGGAGATCCCCGGCCGCCCCCCCCCGCCCGTGCGCGCGCGACCTCGGGCGCCGAGAAGGCAGGCGGCGGGCGGGCGGGGCGCCGGGGGTCCTCCCCGGGCGCCGGCCCCCCGGCCGCGCGGACTCTCGCAGCGCGGGCCGCCGCCGCAGCCGCCGGGGAGGGGCCGGGGCTCCGGCCTTTGTCCCGCCCGAGCGCCGGGAGGGCCGCGGGCGCCCCCTCCTGCCGTGCCCCGGCCACGCGGGGGCCGGGCGGGGGTGGGGGTGGGGGATGGCCCCCCTCCTGCCTCCGCCGCGCCCACCCCACCCCCCCACCCCGGGCCAGACCGTCCCCGACTCGTCCCTCGTCCCTCCCGGTGGGGCTGCCTGCCGTGGGCAGCCCTGGGGTCCTGCCCTCCCCCCCCCGGAGACGCCCAACTCCGGGGGGCCTCGAGCCACCACCACCGCCCCCATCATCCTCACAAGGGTCCCCTGCGCTCCTCTCCCTCAGGACAACAAGGCGGTCTGTGGAGCCTGGCCCCCGGGACAGGAGGAGGCACAGAGACGACTCACCCCCTCTCCGTCCCGCCGTCATTCAGTCATTCCAACCCAGACCCCCAATCCTAACCTAGGCGAGCTAACCAGCTTCATGCCTCCCTGTTCCTCCCGGGCAGGTGTTTTCGGCACGTGCTGGCCCGAGTCCAAAGGCTGGTCCACCACTGCCTCCCTGGGGGACCTCAGGGCAGTCACTTGTCCTCTGCGGGCCTCTGTTTCCTCTCCTGGGAAATGGAGCCAGAGTCTCTGCTTCAGCTCCTGAGCGTGGGGGGCACAGAACAGGTGCCCACTACACAAGGGATCCGCCCGAGCCACTCAGGGTGGGATCCAAGCCGCCCAAGGTAGGATCCAGGCCAACAGCAGATGAAGTCCATACACAGATGAAATCCGACCCGGGAGCAAGACAGAGAAGGGCATCTGGGCACAGTGCACGGCTTCAGCGGAGACCCAGAGTGGTCGCTCCTGGGGAGCTCACCGGGGGCCTGTTCCTTCGCTTTCCGGTCTTATGCATGCCACAGCCTCTGTCACCGGACTCTGAGTTTATAGAGGTACTCTGTCACCAAGTGCTGGCTGGAAACTGCCAGTGGTGCCCAGCTGGGGTCCACCTCTGGATTTGTTTCACTTGCCCAGGCCTGGTGAGAGTGAGACCAGAGCCCTTGAACTAGAAGGTCCCCACGGGAGGGAGTGTTGCAGGCCCTCGTAACAGGAACCATTAGAGGCCAGAGACCGGCAAACTAACCTTCACCCCAGCAAAGTGGATGGGCCCACGCCAGCCACCGTACCTCCAGGGTGTTGGGGGGGCACACGCCACAGGACCCCTGAGTTTTTCCCCCCCACCCCTTCCCAACCTTTGCTCAGGCTGTGCCCTGAGAGTACCTCCCTTTTTTGTGCCATTCAAATTCTGATCATCCATCAAGGCCGGTCCCTGCCCGTGCCGCTCCCCCCCCCCCCCCCTCGCCCCCGCCACGAGGAGGTTCTCGGTCCTCTGTCCCCTGGAGACCTCAGCCTGCCTGTCCTGGGTGTTGTTCTCTTACCTGACTGCAGGTACCCGAGTCCCAGGGCTGGCCCTTCAAATAGACTCTCCGGATACCCCTGGCGTGAGGGCCTGGGCTTCCAGCAACACAGGCCCAGCTCAGCCCAGGATGACGGGTCTGGCCCTTTGGAGAGCACAAGGGTGGTGGTGGCCCCCAGTGAGGAAGTCCCCCTTGCACAGCTACGGAGGTGGAGCCACAAGCCCAGGGCGCCAGCGGGCCTGGCCCAGCCCAGTGTCCCGCCTTCTGGAAGCTCCCACTGTTGTCCCACTTGATGGGACCTCACAGTTGGGGCTGGGGTCTCTCTCTTCCGTCAAAGCCAGCAGGACGTGAGCCTGCAGGGGGTAAGGGAAACAGAAAGGGCACACCACACAGGGAGGACGCCTCGGTGAAGGCCCAGCAATGGGGCTGCTCATTTGCATGCAGGGGCCACCAAGGCAAGAGCCGCCACGCCACTGCCGCTGCTGCCGGGCGGATTTGAGCTGAAGCTCTGTTTTCCTTCTGTTCTTGTCTCTCTCTCAAGGTCAGAGCCAGAGCAGGGACAGGAACAAAGGCGCGCGTCCCCCATTCAACCTCCCTGTGCCCGCCGGCCCGCTCCTGGAGGCGGGGCCCTGGGGAGGGGAGGGCAGGGCAGCTCCAAGGCCTGGCCCCAGGCAAGGTGGGGGTGGGGGCACAGGACCCACTGCTCCAGGGGACTCCTGCCTGCGGTGGGGGGGGGGGGGGGGCCACTGTGGGCACCTAGGAGGCCCTGTCCCCTCCCAGGGCCAGTGGCCACCCCAGCCTCCAGGCACAGCCAGTGTGTGTGTGTGTGGGGGGGGGGCGTCAGCTGGGGCCAGGGGTCATTCTGGAGTAAGCTTCCTCTGGAGTCAAGGGTCAGAGATCAGGTTTACTCTGGGGACAGGAGTCAGTCTGGGGTTCAAGGCTCAGTGAAAGTCAGGGGTCATTCAGGGTCGGCTGTCAGCCCTGGGCTCAGATCCAGGACAGGGTCTCCGATGGGGTCTGCCCCTGTCCACCCTGCTCTGCACTCTCGGGCTGGGGGGTCTGCTCCAGACTTGGGGAGGGTCCTGCCAAGGCCAAGCTCAGACTTGGCTCCTAGCCTGTGTCTGTCACCCCTGGTCCGGCACCTGCTGCCTGCTGCCGGCCGACCCCTGGCCCGCAGGGCGAGTCCCCACGGCTTGGGGTCAGTGTCCGACACCCTTGCCCCTTCAGAGGCCGCAGTGCCAGGGAATAAGCTAAAACCGCGTGGCGGAAGTGTCTCACTAAATAACCGATGGGACCGAATGTACCTGCCGCTCCGGCTCTGGTGGTCTTCAGAGGCCCCACTCCTCCCCGCGCGGCAGGTGCAAAGAGTGGAGCCAGCAGGGGAGCCCCCCAGGCCCCGGGAAGACGCCCCGCCTTGACCGCTGACGCGGGCCCAGCTCCCACCTGTCCCTGTTTCCCAGACGGGGGACTGAGGCCGGGGTCAGGCCGGGTCTCAAGCTGCACAGCGAGTCGTCAACCAGGAGCCCGAGACTCCAACCTGGCCGCTGGCCGCGTCCAGCATGTGTGGTGGCCTGCGGGGCAATCGAGGTACCGGGAGGGGCCGGGAAGGGCCGGGGCCGTGGGTCTGAACCCCCCGACCTGGCACAGGCTAGGGACCCGCTGCGGTGACCCCCGTGTGCGAACACGAGTGCATGTGCACATCCTGTGTGCCTCCCACACGTGAGCGTCTGCGCCGTGTACCGGGCCTGCCTGTGAGCACAGGAAGCCCCTCCCGCGCTCGCCCGCGTGCACACAGGGGCCCCCCTTTCATCCCGGGCTGACGGGCCCCTCTCCTGGCTTTTAGCCGCTGAGAACTTCCTGCTAACAGTGCATTAATCTCGGCGGGCGGGGGCTGCCGGTTACTCGGCACTAACGCTGGGGGGGGGCGGGGGGGGGCGCGGAGACCGCTGCTGACAGGCACGAGGGCTGGGAAGCGGGCAGCGCACCCACCCTGCCCGGACTGGGGTGGGCGCGCGGCGGCCGGGCTTGGAGCGGGGGACGGGGGACAGGCAGTGTGTTCCCAGCTCCGGATGGCAGAGCGCGGGGTCTCTCCTGACCTCATTAGAGTAATTAACGTGCCTTTTGAAGCTCAAAAAATCGCTCAGAGCTGTGGGAAGGGGGCGCAGATCACAGGGCGGGAGAGCCGGGGACGGTGTCTGCGTGCCTGTTAAAAGCGTGTCCCAGTGGGTCTGACGCAGAGAGACAGACGGAAACCAAGACCAAGTGAAAGAGACCACGCAGATGGAGAGAAACACAAAGGAGGTTCAGAGTCAGAGAAAGAAACGCAAGGACAAAAACAGAGAGACAGAGACGAGTGGAGAGACCCACGGTGGGGGGGACACGTGGAGAAAAGAGCCAGAGTCAGAAGGGCAGGGCGTGGGGGACATCTCTGGGGCCTGGCCTCATTTTTCCCACCTTCCCCAGAGGACCTGCTGGGCCCTCAGTGCGGGACCCTCCCAAAGAACAGCATGGGAGGAGCAGTCAGGGAGGACTTCCTGGAGGCAGCAACTGGTCAGCACAGGAGAAGGGTGAAACGTGAGATTTGGAGTGTGGGAAGGCCAAGAGAGAGGCCTAGGGAAGCAGACTAGGGACCTGAGCAGAACACCCCAGCTGGAGAGAAGGCTGGCCAGCTGACATGATGGAAATGGCTTCTCTACGCCCTGGCAGCAGGCAGGGAGGCAGGCTTGGCGTGGTAGGGCGGGCCAGCTGGCCTGAGCGGTGGACGGGCCCAAGAGCCGACAGATCCCTAGTAGGCAGCAGGCTCAGTCCACGCCACCATGGACACGGGGACAAGGCAGGGCTCAGGATGAAGCAGGGGACACCGAGAGCCCACCGGTACAACACCCTGGTTCCACCTCCCTCCCACCCAACCCTCTGCGGGCCAGCAGGGGACGCCGGACGGCACGAGGCTGCCACCTGGTGGCAGCTCCTCACAACGACACGGCTGTGGCAACTCTGGCCAACGGGCAGCCCCGGGGCGGGGCGAGGGAGACCTCGGGCTGGGCAGCCGCTGGCCAGTCCCTCCCCTCTGACTCTCCACCACCAAACTGAAGAGGGTGGGGGTGTCAGGCCACAACTGGAATCCACCCAGAAAGAGCAGCTCTCCAGGAAAGACGAGGCCCAAAGCGAAACCCACCAAACTCCTCGCCGGGGGTGGGAACTCAGGTGCGTCGGTGCCTCCACGGGAGCCTGACGGCGGAAAGAGCCCGGGAGGCACAGGGGTCCTGAGGCTGCAGGACGCTCCGGCCCCATTCGCTACTGACGGCGCTCCTTGGGAAACACCCCCGGAGGTGCTGGTGCCGTGAGCAGGGTCAGGTGGGGACACCAGAGGACGTGGCACTTGCAGGGCTCCAGGTTTAAGGTGGCACAGAGCAGGGAGCCCGAGCAAGGACCGTGACACGGGAACAGGAGTTCTGTCTGGGCCTTTACCCCAGCAGGTGAGCGCACGTCTCCCCCTTCTCTCCGTCTACCTCGTAGGATTCCTCACTGGGCCTTCGGGCAGCTGGGGGCAAGTCCAGAGAAGCCCAGCTTGGTCACAGGGGGGAGGACGGGGACCCAGGCGGAGCCCCGCTCTGTTGCCCACCCACCGCTTACGAGTTAGCACCCAGGGTCGGGCCCCACGCACAGATGAGCGCCGGCCACAGAACCACCGCTGCCTTTATTGTCTCCAGCCCGGTGGGAAGATGCTTCCAGACAGGCCGCTCAGGCTGCCCGGCCCCCGGCCCCCGCCCCCCCCCCCCCCCCCCCCCCGCCAGCAGGCTGTAGCTGGGGGCTGCCTCACCCCACAGAGGAGGACGAACGGCACAAGTCACGGCCCCACCAGTCTCAAGGTCCTGTGTAAGGCCTCCAGGGCCTCTCTGGTTCCCACCCAGCATCCTAGACAGTCCTGTCTGGGCGAGGGGCCAAGGCGGCCTCGGGCAGAGTAGGCGAGCTAGGCAGGACCCACGCGAGCTCGCAGAGTCTGCGTCACAGCCGGCAGGCGGTCAGTGGGGCACGCCAGACGCTAGGGAGCCGGTTCCGTCTCCTGTCCTCTCCCCGGAGCTTCTGGCAATGCTGCCTCCCTGACCTGAGCATCTGGAAGGTGAAGGGGACAGGGTGAGACCCCACCTGCCTAGGGTTATGAGCAGAGGCCTCAGCTGTCTGGTCCCTCCACTCTGCTCCACCAAGAGCTACCTCCTCCAGCCTGTTGGGTGCTGCTGTCCTGCCCATGGGGGCGGGGGGGAGGGGGGGGAGGGGTCCCCCACCCAGAGGAATTCCCGGATCACACCAGTACCTCCCTCCGGGGCCTGGAAAACCAGAACCGTGCCCTGGTCTCTCGGCCTCTGTGTCTGTGGCCTGCACCCCCCCCCCACACTGGGGTTGGACAGGCCCTCACTCCTGCTCAGGCACTGTTGCTACTGTGTGTCCAGGCCCCCCGTCCTCTTCCTGACCCACCCCGTCGGCAGCACCCTGGAGTTCATTCTCCACCCGACACAGATCGCGGCCTTCGTGGTCAGGCCAAGGCCAAGAGCACGCGCCCGCCGATTCGAGCGCTGCAGCCTCTTCCCACCTTAAAGAAACGGCTAATGGGAGCTGGGAGTAGGTGTGCCCGGCCCCGGCCACACGACCTGAAACCAGAAGGCCAGCACTGGGATGGCATGGACCTCACAGGCTGGCAGCCTCCCTGACTCTCCGACCGGGGCCCCTGCAGGCTGAGGGGAGGGCTGAGCTACCATCTCAGATTCCTTGTCTCAAAGACGATCTCCTCGTCGCTGTCCAGCGAAGCCATCTCCGTGGGGTCCTCCGTGTTGGCCAGAAGGCCGTACCTCTTCCGCTGTGGCTTCTTCAACCTGGAAGCAGACCCAGGCACGCTCAGTGGCCATCCTGGGCTGCCGTCCCAGGCGTGGCTGACGCCCTACCCTGCCGCGGTCCGGAGTCCTCCTCTGCCAGACCCTCAATGCCCTGCTGTGAAACCTCCCGGCCTAAAGTGTGTGTTTCTTTCGCCTCGTAACCACCACCTACAAGAGCGGCAGAAAACGGGCCCCTCCCTGGGCAGCTCCCACAGCTGAGGCCCAGGGGCCAGGGACCCCGGGGGCAGGGCGGGACGTCTCAGAGAACAGAGAAGAGTGTGAGAACGCGGCCTCGCACCGACTGGACTTGAGGGTCGGCCAGAGACGCCACCAGCAGAGCTGTCTCCGGCACAAGGCCCGCTCCTGACCCCCCAGCCCCGCCGCAGGAGAGGGAGGGGAGCCTTCCGCCGTGGACGCGTCCAGGGCCACGTACTCAGCGCAGTCACTGGAGGGCTGGCTGGGGCTCTCCGCGCACGGTCGGCTGTGCTGACAAAGGCCTCTGGAGGGGCAGCCCCGGAAAGGAGGCCGCACGGGGAAGCCCCTAGCGCGGGGGGCGGGGGGAGGGAGACAGCCCTCCACTCTCCGGCGGCAGAACAGAGAAACTGCACGCGGCCAGCCCCACGACGACACAGCCGAGGCCTGCGCGGCCGGCCGGGGGGAAGGACGCAAGGGGACAGACGAGGCCGCGGCCGGGGTCGCAAGCCCCGCTCGGGCGCCGAGGGACGCCCTCAACCTTGCGGCGCAGCAGCGCCCCCGCGTTCGGAGGCGGCGGGGTTGATGTCACCGCCGGGCCCCACCCACCCCGGCCACGTGACGGCCGCGCACCACGCCGGCGACTCCGCCCCCGCGGGGGCGGGGCTTCGCGGCCACCACGTGAGGCGCGAGGCGCACGCTGACTAGCCGCGCCGGGCGGCGTGCGCCTGACGCACCTGAACGCCCGGATGAGGAAGTAGAGCGCGGCCAGGCCGCTGAGGCCCGTGAGCACGTAGAAGGAGCGCAGCAGCGGCGAGCCCGGCGAGTCCGGCGGTCGCGAGTGCGTGCTGTTGTGCGGCGGGCCCGGCTGGCCCGGCTGGCCCGGCTGGCTCCCGTTCGTCACGGCGGGCGGTGGCGACAGCGTGGCCTGCACCGGGCGCGGCGACGGGGGCGCGGCCCCCTCGGCCCCGCACAGCAGCGCCGACAGCAGCAGCGCCCGCAGCAGCAGCAGCAGCAACAGGGGCGGCGGCGGCGGCGGCAGCACGCGCGGCCCCATGGCCCGGCGGAAGCGGTGGCTGCGCCCCGCCCGCGCGAGCGATTGTCACTCACCGGCGTGGGGGCGGCCCCAGCCAATGGCTCGCGGGGGTGGGGCTTAGTTCTCGCGAGCGCCCCGCCCCACCTCGCCTAACCCCGGCGGTCGTGGGCGTGGCCCACGGCGCCCAGCCCGGGCTGCGCGCGCACCTCCGGCTGCAGGCCCCGCCCCGGAGCCCACACCTCCTCCCGGGAGCAGCTTCCCCGAAGGCACGGTGGTGTCCGGGACCCTCGTGGGGGACCAAGCCGCGCCACGCAGGGCGGCCTGGCGCAGTGCTCTCCAGGCCCTCAGTCCCAGCCAGGGCCCCAGGAACTCCAGGGGCTCTCACCCTGGGAGGCGCCAGAGGCTTCCACCGGTGGGAGAACCGTGGGCACCTAGGCTGCCCCCCCCCCCCCCACACTGGCAGTGGAGGGGAGCCACCGAGGGCCGAAGGCAGTGGAACCAAGGGTCAACCCTAGTGCTCTGCATCCCTAGAGGGGGGCGGACGGCAAGCAGCTCAGCAAGCAAGCTCGCCCTGCAAGCAGCACAGGTGGGAGGCTCTGGGGGCCACTGCGCCAAGACCCTGGGGGAGAGGTGCCTGCCTCAGAGGAGGGAGCCGGTGCCCTCAGAACCTGAGAGAACTGCCCAAGGGGACAACAAAGAACCGGCTGGTGTTCCCGGCTCGGGGCCAGCTTGTGCCCTGAACAAGGGCAAAGAGGCTTTTCTCCGCAGACTCCCCCGAACCCCTTTCCCACCCAAGCTCCCTGGCCGCGTCCCAAGCCAGACTCAGATTTGTGTGGACACACCAGCCCTTTATTCAAATCCGACTTCCGTGTCCTGCTCCTGTCGAGGGGGGCGTCCTGGCTGCGGTGCGGTGCCTGCCGCCACACACCTGTCCTCCGAGAGCAATTCGAGTCGCTGCACCTCAGCCTCCCCAGTGACGCGCCTGCTGGAACAAACGGGAGAAAAGAGCTGGCTGCAGGAGAGCCCCGCAGAATGCTGCCCACCCCCGGCCCCCACTGGGGTTACAGGAGGGCAGACCAGGAAAGGAGAACCCACCGGCGGGGTCAAGCGGCAGGGCCAGAGAGCCTCACGTCACCCACCCCAAGAACCACTTACAGGGGACACGGTACGAAGACCGGTGGCTGTGCCTCTGGCTCTTGCTTCCAGATAAAGTCCCTTCTGGGACAGTGAGTCCCGGTCATCGCTGCTGTCTGGCCACACCTCCAAGTCACGCTGGCTTCCCTTCAACCTGCCAAAGCAAAGAAGCGTTACGCCCAGTGTCCCGGCCACAGGTCACGTCTGCCCCTCCCCACCTCCCCTGAAACCATCCACAGCTCCTAGGAGGGTCTCAAACTAGTCATCGGGCCGTCCCGGCAGAGGCCCCGTCACAGGCTGGCGTGCCCAGGGTGGGCCTTCGCCTTGCGGATGGGCCAGGCCACGTCCCACCCTTGAGCAGAGCCAGCTGCCCAACTGGGATGGAGCTTAGAGGACCGTGTGGGCTCTGGGAAAAACTCATGGCAGCAACAGACATCAGAGAACGCTAGTTGGGAGCCTGAGGGACGGAGGTCTGGCAAAGACTGTCAACTGATGAACAAAAATCCCAAAAGGCAGGGCGTTCGGTGGTCTCCAATCCTGCTTACGGATCAAACCTACTCCTGTGGCGTGACCGCCCAGGCCGCTCGCCGGGCTGCAGGCGGGGAAGGGCTAACTGCCCAGATCTGACTCTGGTTCGAGCTCGATTAAAAAAATTAAAAAAAAAAAAAAAAAAAAAAAGTAAAGAAAAATGGAAAAGGATAAACAGCCAAAGGAACATTCCCCAGGTACAGAACTTTACTCTCAAATGAGCTCTCGACAAGAGGAGGGATGCGGACACGAGCAAAAGGAGTTACCTCGAATTACAGGGCTATTTCCACATATGAGCTAGCCAAGGAGCAGCTTGCGTCTCAGAGGGTTCTGTTGGGCGCACAACACTTCTGTCCTCCGAGGGGCTGCAGCTTCCATAGGCTAGCGGTGAGAGCTCAGAACTCGTGAAGCGACAGCAGAGCTAGCTAACGAGCCGGTCGGTCCGTGGTCGCCCAGTGACGCTGCCTGCCGTCCGCTGTCTGGCCTGCTCCCCAGCTAAGGCGGTCCGGGTCAGCGTCACGTGCCCGGGCGTCCACCGTCCCCCGCTAAGCTGCCCACCCTGTCGCCCACCTTCTCACCTCACCAGGGCCGATGGCGGTCGGCTGTCAGGAGGGGCCCGGCCAGCGTCTGTCTATTCTGCCTTCCCTGTCTAGCTTTCTGAGAGCCTCAGGCGTCCGGCAGACCTACTTCTCGAACTGCCCTTTCCGCTCAGTTCTGACCGCCTCGAACCCGAGAGCAGGGAGTGTGTTGTGCAATGAAAGGGAAATTGTCAGAGCAAGGTTCGTTTCAGACGGTCTTTTAATCGGCTTCGTAAAGCCAAAGAAAACTGCGTACAAGAATTCCTTAACCGCTTCAGATACAACATCAATGGGTTATGCATACGTCTTCCGGTAAAAAAAGACAATATAAATAAACATTTTCAAGAACCTCTCGAAGGGACATCTGCAACTCTTGCTGTGTGTCATACACAGCACGGAAGGGCCGAACAGGCCAGGCCCGGGGCGGCGGGGCACCTCTGCCACAGCCCCGGCATGGGTCCTACCACGCTACACGCAGAAACAGTACACAGAGCTGGAAAAAAGCCACAGCTTGCTGAGCTTCCGGCAAAAAGCGGATTCAGAGTCCATTCAATCTTAAAGAGAAGTGAACCGGGGCACCCGACCTCACGGGCCGACCCCACTAAAAAGAGAAACAAAAAAGGCAACACAACCAAAACCAAAACCCACACAACCCCCAAAGATTTCCTAAAAAACTTATGGCTCAGGGCAAAAAGAAAAAAAAATAAAATCTGAAGTGCTTTTCAGGACATTTTTAAAACCCTTAAAAACTGACGCTTCCTTAAGAAGAGTAGTCTAGGAACGAAGCCATCTGGGGGTCAGAAGCAGTCAGGCTGTGTTTGACAAGATCAAAACGGATAGGACTACAAAAGTGGGGTACAAGGAGGTGTGTTCACTACACATGAACGATTCAGCGAAGCTCCCAAAATCTTTAAATATACAGCCATTGGAAGGACGATCTTGAGCAGGAAGGATTTTTACTCGTTGTGTGTAGCTGAGAACAAGAAGCAGGGACATGTAAAGGCACTGAAGCACGCGACAAGACGCAGCATCCGCTCCCGGGTCCAGACCTGGAGGGCGCGGCCCCGCAGCCTCAGGAGAAACCACCCCCCCCACCAGCTGAGGGCGGGGCGGCAGGCAGGGCGCACATGCACATCTGCTGCCTGCTCAGGGGGGAGGGGCCCTCACTCTCCCTTTCCTTCTTGGTCACTCTGGTTCTGCCTTTATGTTTTGTGGTAGAAATGGCTGCTGGCACAGAGACCGAGAGGGCGGGATCGCCCCTGAGAGGCAAGCACGGTGACAGAGTCTGAGTGTCGCTCGCAGAGGGCGCCAAGGCTTACTGAGCTCCCAGTGCAGGCCCCGGCGGCGAGGTGCCCTCGGAGCATGACTTACCGTAACTGTCGTAGCTGTCTCTGTAGGACCCGCCTGAGCTCCGGTCGCCATAGCCGCCACCTTGACTCCGGCTGCAAAAAAGACACTTGAGACTACTCAGGCCCGCGACAGCAGCAGAGCGGCCCGGCCTCAGGCACTGGCGCCCGCACGCCCTCACCTGCTGTAGTAGTCTCTGGAGCCTCCATAGCCCCCACTCCTGGACTCAAACCGGCTCCCTCCATAGCCTCGATCCCCTCCTCCTGCAGACAGGGACAGGAAGAGAGCGTCGGCGCCCACCAGCAGTGTCCCCACCGTGTTCCCAGGGGCCCCAGGCCCTGAGCATAGCACTTACCTCTGGAGAAGCCACGGCCCCGGCCTCGGCCCCCTCGGAAGAAGCCCCGGCCGCCAGCAGAGCCACCTCGATAGCCTCGGGATCGGTTGTCCGACGACTTGCCGGCCTGGTCGACTCGGATCTGCCGCCCGTCCACAGACTGGAAACCGGAGACCTGCACAGGTTAGTCTGTGCTCCCCCATCCTCGGAGGCGGGGTTCCCCTGAGCAAGGGGTTCTGCACCTTCCGCGACCCCGAGCGGCTGCCCTCACCTTCCCGTTCATGGCCATCATGGCGTCCTTGGCGTCGTCGATGTTCTCAAACGTGACAAACCCAAAGCCTCGCGACCGCTGGGTCTCCCGGTCCTTCACGACCACCACTGCACAGGAGACACGTGGAGTCTGCGCCCAGCCCTCCCCGCAAGCAGCCCCGCTCCGCCGCCGGCAGCAGCAGCCGCACCTTCCGAGATCTGTCCGTACTTTGAGAAGACCTGCTCCAGCGACTGCTCGTTGGTGTCGAAACTCAGCCCTCCGACGAAAAGCTTGCCTTCGTCTGATGCCATGGCGGCCTGCGGCAAACGCTGTTGAATTCCTCACGAGACCCTCCGGGGCTTCGCCGCTCCCCCCTCCTCCGTGCACACGCCACAGGGGCTTGTGGGGTAAGCCCTGGAGTGCGCCCCCTCTGCCCCCTCAAACCCACACCTACGACTTCTCAATCCCCAGCGCGCCCTTCGTTCCTGGACCCCCGGCCCCTCCTCCGTGCACAACCCAGCTCCGCCCGCGGACCGCGGGGCTCCACGGTTTCACCCGGTTGCCGGCCTCAGGGGACGCTTAAGGCTGGACACTCAAGGCAGGCGTCGGGCTCCGCCGGCACCGGCCGGGCGCACCTCGGGATTTCCGCTTTGTACGAGGGGTCAGACTAACTCCCACCCTGAGCACCGGGTGGGGAGTGGCAGAGTGCTTGGTCCACTGTAGGGCACCCGAGAGGGGTGACTACTCAGGTGTCACTGTAGGGCACCTGAGACCGGGTGACTGGGCACTGAGCGCGGGCAGAGGCTCCGACGTGGAGCCTGACGTGTGGGGCCGAGGCCAACTTGGACCGACTCGACGGGCTGGGGGAACCCCGCCCAAGGGCTCCGGAGACACAGGCCAGAGCAGAGAGAGACGCGGAACTGTGTTCCGCTCGCGCTCCTCCAGCGGGAAACCGGGAGCGGCGGCCCTGGCCAGGCAACGTGGCCCCGCCCACTGCCGCGCGCATGCGCCCCGCGCACGCCCTGCGCCACTTCATCCGGGCACCCAGCACTCCCGCCATTTCGCTGGGCGCTGCTGTGCGCCCGCGGCCGCCATTTTGCGGTGGCGTCCCGCTCGCGGAGGGCCTGGCCCGAGGGAAAGACGCCCTCCGGCCGCAGCTTGGCCCGGTGTCCCGCTGCCCATCTCCGCCGGCGGGGCGGACTCCACCCCGGGCCCGCCCCGGCGACGCCCCCGCCCAGGGGCGTGACGCCGCCGCCCCGCCTCCTCCGGCCGGCCGCAGGCCGCTCGCCGCCCCGGGCTCGCGGAGCCGGTGCCGCCAGGGCCCTCACCACTGAGCCGGGAAGGTCCCTGACGCAGGCGGGAACAAGGCGCAGCACACCGAGCCAAGCCTCCTAACGCTCGAGTGAGGGGGGGGCGCCGAGCGACCGGCCTTAAGTACGCCGCCGCGGGACCCCGCCCCCTGCACCGCGCCAGCCAATCCGAGGGCTCGGGGGCCGCAGCCGCACCTCATATTCATGAGATGGGGGCCGGGCCTTTTCTGGCTCCGCCCCCTCCCGGGCGCGCGGTTGCCGGGCGGAGTAATTGGTGGGGACGCGCCCCGGCCGCAGTCCCTCGCCCGAGAGCGGGGGGCGGGGCCGGCGCGCGAGGGGGCGGGGCTGACCCACTTCTGCTTGCCCGCCTCCATCCCCACCTCCTGGCCAGAGGCCGGGAACAAAAGGGCCTCCGGAGGCCAAGGGTCCAAACCTCCTGGGGATCCCCTGCTGTGCTCCAACCAGCTCTGACGTGTCAGCCTTAGCCAGGTCCCCATACCCACCGGAGCCCCAGCTGTCAGGACATCTGAACCCTGACATCATTCTGATACACTTGCCCACACAACACATACCCTGGTACTCCCAGGATCCCATGCTCCTGAATGAATACACAGCTTCACTTGGTCGGCCCCAAGGCCTACCCAAACCCCCGAGACTGAGACAGTCCCACCTCATGGACCCCAATATTCCCCAAGAGCCTAATTCCTCTTACTTTCCTACTTTGGGGCACCCCAACTTCACCCAGCCTAGTTTGCCTACAGACCTCCACCAGCACCCACACCTAACTTCCACCCCAACCCTGACTTTTCTGCTTGGCGTGGCGCCCGCACCCCTACACTCACCTTGACAGACACTTGTGCATTCCAGCTCTAGACTGCAGGCTGACCCCAACCTGGGACCCAACCCCACCACTGTGGCCAGCACTGCACCCCGACATTCGTCTCAGCCCTCCAGAATGTGCTCCAGCCTCCCGCCAGGGCTTAGTTCTGCTACCCCTGGTGGGGGCGGGGGCGGGGGGGGGGCGGCGAGCAATGCTTTGCTCCTCCCCCTGTGGCTTTTTCCTGTCTCTGTCCTGGGGGGTTCCAAGATCTCTGCTACAAGGCGAACCAGCTCTGCAGAGACCCTCACCCCCAGATTGCTCCTGGGGAGTCCCAAGTCCATTTTATGGGAACCGCCTTGTGACTGCCATTTGCTGCCTGCCCTGGTTTGGCTTATGTTGTCTCCTGGGGTCCTGGACCCCTCCATGGGGTGGAACAAACTGGTGAAGAACTCTGACTGCCCAAGTTCTGTTCTAGAATGTTTTCCAGAGGGTGGACCCTATGCAGAAGAGTTGGGGGGATTTGGGAACAGAGGACCCCCCCCGCCCCCCCCCACCACACACTTTCTTGCCCACCCCAGAGAAGTTCCAGCCCCACTCCAGGCCTCAGACTTGCTCCCACCCTAAGGTGGGTCCAGCTGAGAAAGGAAGGGACACAGGCAAGGACACGGTCTCCCATGACAAGGTTGCTGGGACCCCTCCTCAGCTCGGGAACCCACTCTCCCAGAGCAGCTCGTGAGTCATCACCACCCCCTCTGCACCGCCCAGCCCCGCCCCATGCCACAGCCCTCCCATAGACCCCCCGTCAGACACAGCCTGCTGCGTCAGCCTCTCACCAGGGTGGTTATTAAAAGGAGCAAAAAAAGACATCAGCTCTCGGCTCCCTCGGCCTTCCGCCGCCCGTGGAGGGGGGTGGGGAGCTGGGGGCAGGTATGCCCAGCCCAGGAACTCTGCCCCGCCGCCTTTCTGAGGCGCTCCCCTAGCAAGTCAGGTCAGCGGCTCCTTGCTCCAGTCCAGGCCAAGGTGGCCTGGAATCATCCTCTGCCCCCAGGCCCCCCACACCCACTGTTCTGTGGTAGTGACTCGGCCTTCTCCTGGTTCTGTGAAGTGCTCTGTTCGTTCGTTCATTCATTCATTCATTCATTCCGCCAGCACGCTATTATTAAGTGTTTACTACCAGTCCGTTGCCGGGTTACCAGTCTCCGTGTCTGCCCACGACTGTCCTGGGTTCCCATCACAGAATGGACCCATACCTGGGGACACCTGTCGCCAGGTGCGCCTGCTCTGGGCATTGTGTGCAAACTGTGAGCTTGCGTCTCAGGTGTGTGGCCTGTCTCCGTACCTGTGTTTCTGTGGTTTCCTGCATCTGCGTATCCGTGGTGGGGGCGGGGGGCTCCCAGGAGGTAGGGAAGACCTCATCGCTGCTGTGACCGCTGCGCCACGCTCTCCCCGCGGACGCGAGGGGGCGCTGCGGCCTCGCTGTCGCCCCAGCCGGGGGTTCCGGGTCCCGCCGCGGACTCCAGCGTTGGCGGGGGGAAGGGGGGGGGTGGAGGGGGAGCCTTCGTCCCGCCCACGGGCCTGCCCCCGCGCCTCCGCCAGTGCGCCGGGGATGGGGTGGCGGTGGTGGCGGGGCTGGGAGGATGCGGCTCAAAATAGCCCGGGGCACGGGAGAGGCTGCTATTCGCGGCCCGGACGCGCAGTGCTCGCCGCCTGCCCGGCGGGACTGGGATTAGGCCGTGAGGCCCCCGTCGGCGCTTTTACAAATCGCCTCTCCCCGGGCGGCCGCCGTGCCTGCCTCCGAGACCACTCCCCCCCCCCCCCCACCCCCAGAGGTCCAACACCTCCGGCGCTGAGAGCCCCACCCGCGGGCGTCGCCCTGGAGACGAGGCGCGGTCACCTCGCTCCCGCGGCGCCCCCTCCGCCTTCCCGCCGGGCCCGGCCGCTGGACGCCGGGTCCTCCCCCGACCCTGGTTAATGACCGGGCGGGAGGCGGTAATGAGCGTCTGGGTCCCGGACGGGCGTGGCCGGGATGAAAGGCGCGTGTGTGGGGGGGACCCTCAGGCCGCGTAATTATCGCCCCCTCCCGGCCGGCCAGGCGGGGGCCGGGACCGTGCACCTGGAGGCCTCCTGGCGGGGGCGCACAAGTGGGACCGTCCCGGCTGGCCCAAATCCGCAGGGCCCAGAGCCAGGGAGGGGGAAGCGGAGACCGGATGAGTGTGCGCGTTGCCAGGTGTGGTGCCCATGTGTGCCCGTGAGCTGCGGAGTCATGGGTAATGGCTGGGGACTGCGCTTGTGTGGACGCGAAAGTGGGGCTGTGTGCGTGTGCGGGTATTGAAGTGTGTGCAGGGAACGCACACGTGTGTGTGCGCACACGGGAACCCGCCTGCATGGTACTCTGTGTGCAGGAACACGAGGGACCCCTTGCGTGTGAGCCAAGCGGACCTCAAGCATGTGCATAAGGGGCATGGGTGTGGGCTCAGTCACAGACAGGTCTGGTGTGTGGGACCTGGGCGAGCCAGGGCTCACAGAGCATATGTGCCGGTGACTGATGGCGTGACGCATGCCCGCAGGGTGGGCACAAGTGCGCACCACGTGTCATCAGTGGCCAGGGTCTCCTGCGGCAGACATCAGCTCCTGGAGGCAGCAGCTGTTTGGTCCCTTGGGGAACCGGAGGGGACTGCCTCCTGGCCTCACTTTCCCTCCTGTTCCTGGAGAGGGGTGTCCACAGTGGAGGAGGATGTCTGGCGCTGGGGATGGCGGTACCCACCCACCAGGGAGCAGCCCCCTGCGACTCAAGGCCCAGGCATGTGGAGGCCTCCATTCTTACACCCTGATCACGCTCACATCCCAGGAACGCAAAGGGCCAGGCGGTGCACGGCTGGTGTTGGTGACCGCAGGCTGCACCAAGTACAAGAGTATGTGGGGGACTGTGGGGTGGGCCCCGCGGCCCACCCGTGGAAGGGCAGGAGGCCAGTGGGAGGCCCGTCCTGCCCCTTGGGTTACACACGTTTGTTCTTCCCGCACTCACCATGCCCCAGAGATCCGGGCGCTGACCCCTTCCTTTCTACCTGGGAAACTCGGCGCGGGTGTGGTGGCAGATGCACAGGGACTGGCACCCATCAGGCACGTGCGTAGAACCCACGTCAGGTGCCTGTGAAATGCCAGAGCAGGGGCACCCCCAGGTGGGAGGAGCTGACCCCCACGTGTCCCATCCACTCTCCTGACCTTGGCCCCACACAGGCTCCCTGCAGGCACAAGGTGGGGGGGGGGGGGGCGGGGAGCAGAGGGACTCCTGCCTGGGGCTTGTGGCATCTCCATGGCAACCCTGGAGGTCCATAAATGCTGAGTGCCCTGTCCTGTGGCAGCACACCTGCACCCCTTCCAGCTCTGTGTCCCCAGTACTAGTGTTGACGTCCCACGGCTGTCTGCCTCTAGAACGCCAGCGCTGGCCAGGTGCCTCTCTGGGCCTCAGCTGCCTCATCCGAGAAGTGGGTGTTGCAGCAGGGCTTCCTGGAGCCAGTGTGGGGGAGTGAGACGCTTGGGGTTCTCTGGTCTTTCTTGTACGGCAGGACACACAGAAAATGGTCTGTGATCCTCACACCCCCTTCCTCAGTGCGGAGTGAGTGAATGCAACCCCCCCCCCCCACCACCACCACCTATCCCCAATCCGGATTGGCAGGTCTCTGCTCCTCTGGGGGGCCTACAGCCAGGGAGGGTGTGTGGGCAGTGTGGGTGGCTGGAACCACAAGCTTGTGTTTCGGGGAGGGTGCACAGTCTCTGAGGACCTGAGTTCCTGCCCCTGCCCGGTGTGACTTTCAATTTTGCGGTTTTCTAAAGGGAGGTCTTGGTCCAGGGTGAGAGTGGGGGTGCCGTTGTTTTGAAAATCACACTGTTGGCTGAGGTTGTGCTGCCATCGAAGTGTAGGCGGGGGTCCGTATGTGTGTGTGTGTGGGGGGGGGGGGGTCTGTATCCGGCAGAGCCCAGCTGGGAGCCTGGCGTTCAGGTGGGGTCAGGATCTACCCCTTAGCTGTTGAGGGGTGCGCTTCTCCGAGCGTGGGCGAGAAGGCGGGCTGGTCGGTCCGGTGGCTGCTAGGGGCCCTGTGTGGGAGCAGGGGGTTGTGCAGATTCTCCGGGAGGCCCGGGGGCAGTGTTGAGGGGGTGGGGGTGGGGGTGGGGCGGGTGCGGCAAGGTCGTAGCCAGCTGTCTAGAGCCCCCCCTCCTCCAGCCTGCGGGTGATCGCCTCCCCTCGAGGGGAACGGGGAGGGCGGGCGGCCCCGCCCACATTCCGGAGGAGTTAGGGGGTGCCCTCTACGGCCCCAGCCTGCACGCTGACCTCTGACCCAGCCTGAGCCCACTCCCTCCGTCCTGGGCACCCAACGCAGCGGCAGCTGGCCCCAGGGAGGGGCAGCCAGACGGGGGTGGAGGCTGGAATGTGTGCCGGGGGTGAGGGAGGGGGCCCCAGAGAGGGGGCGGAAGTGGGGGAGGAGTCGGTGGGACGGAGACCGAGATAGCAATACAGACCGGCCGAGATACTGAGGGAGGCAACGGGGAAGAGAAACAGAGAAAAGGAAAAATAGAACCAGCCAGACGCAGGAGAGGCAGATGCAGAGAAGGAGACGGAGGGGCAGACACAGGGGGAGAAACAGAGGCAGCCAGCCCGGGATGGAGAGCCAGCGGGAGGGCAGTCGCGGGCAGGGCCCCAAGTGACAGGGCCCCGCCCCCACGCCAGGGCTGGGCTGCTCACCTGTCCCAGGTCACACGGGCGGCCGCCCGTCCCCTGCCCTCCCCGGGCTGGGCAGCTGTGGGTGGGGCTGGAGTCAAGACTCCTGGGTTGGGCCCCAGCGCCCTTGGCTGTGGCTTGGTAACTCCCATTCCCAAGGCGCCCCGGAGAAGTGGGCGGGTCCCGCGGGGCCTGGTGGGGGTGGCTGTGCCCCGGGCACCTGCCTGGTGCTGGGGGTGCAGAAGTCGGCTCCGACCGGGCACCGCTCACTCCCATCTCCCCAGAGGCCCGGCCCGACCCCAAGCCAGACCCTGACCCCGGCCTTTGGCGTTTCAGAACCGTGAAGCCGGCCCCAATTCCCCATTTGGCCGCCCCCAGGGCACTCCGGCCCCAAGCGGACTGCAGTGATCCCGGTGACCTGCTTCCGCTTGCCCACAGCCGTCTCATCACCCAGCAGCATCGCCCACGACCCAGGCCTCCAGTCCCGGCTCCACCCCTTGGCAGCCACGCCAGTGCACAGGGCCCGGCCGACCGACCCCCGACTCGGTGCTGGGCCCGCCCAGCCTGGGGCTGGCCTCGGACCGAAGGTTTCGGCGTGCATCCTCCCCAGCGGGCAGAGCCCGCTGCTGTTCACACTGGCCGCTGCCTTCTCTGAGAGGACTCCTGGTCACAGCGAAACTTGCTCCCTTCCTCCGAACGCCTAGCTCCCTGCAGCCCCCTGCCAGCCAGCGCCCCGTGAAGCGGAGGCCAGCTGCAGACAATGCCCCATCTGTCCCTCCTCAGGCCTCTCCTGTAAACCCAGGCCGAACGCCCAGCCATCCAGCCACCCCCTGGATGTTCTGGCCTCTGCTCCGCCCACCTGCTCCCCCTCCCTGGGGAGGGCGCCCTCTCCTCCCCAAGAGACAGACTCGGGGAGTCACCCCTTTCAGGTCCTCGCCTCTGCCTTTTCCTCCCACCTTTTGTCTTCTCTCCCCCAACTAACTTCGCAGCTGCCCCCCCCCCCCGCCCCAAGTACACCTGCTCGCGCTCCTCCAGGCCGCTCGTTGCACACGTTGTGCCTCCCACCTAGGGGCACCCCTTCCCCCTCCCAACGCTTGCAAACTCCTACTATTCCTTTGGTAAAGCCTCAGGCCAAGCGCTCTCCTCCCGCCGGCCCTCCTGCGTCCCCCAGCCCGGGGGCTGCAGTGCTGCCCCAATCCGGAGGTCGCGTCACCGAATCGAGGAGGAGGGGACAGCAGACAATGCTTGGACGTGGAAGGAGGGGTGCGAGCGAACGCGCCGGTGCGGGGCTCCACGTGCGGCGCCCTCCGGGACGCCCCCTCTTCCGTCCCGGCGCGGCCGAACCGTCAGACCCTCGGCGCGCCTCCCGCCCCCAAATTTGCAGACGCGCGACCACAGGGAGGAGGCCGCACGCCTCCGCGCTGCGCTTGCGCACTCAGCCGCCCAGGCGCAGTCCCACCTCCCGGCGTGAGCGCCGCGCTGTCATTGGTGCGTGCGCAGGAGCGAACGGCGCGGCCGCCAGTGAGGCGGCCCCCGCGGTGGGCGGGGCCCGGGCCTGCGGACGCGCGCACGGGGGCGAGCGGGGCGCCCTCCCCCCTTCGTGACGTCAGGCCCGTTTCGCGGCGCGTTGCCGTGGAAACCGCGATTCCATTTCTGCGGGTTTCCGGGGGCCACCCCCTCCCATTCAGCTTTTTCCTCAATGGGAGGAGGGGGCGGTGCGGGGTAGACTCCGCCCCCTGAGGTCTCCGCAGCATCTGCCCGCGCAGGGCCTCAGTTTACCTTTCCTTCACCTGGCCTGGCCAGCAGCCCCTCTGACCGCAGCTCCCTTCGGCCGGGCACTTCCCCCTGGGTAGGTGTGCGCGATGCGCGGCCGAGTAGGGGGAAGAGGCCAGTGGCCCGCAGCCCCCACCGGGGTGTTGTCCTCCTGGGACCCCAGGGCAGGGCCGTGACCCTTGGACTTCCGGGCTGGGCGCCAGGAAGCGCCCTGAGGGGTGGGTTCCCGGGCAGCAGGGCAAGTGCCCCCCGCCCTGCAGCGTGCAGACACAGCCTGCGATTCAGCGTGTGATTCAGAGGGTGGCCCAGGTGACACCTCCCTCCACAGCCCCTACCCAGCCCTGTGGAGTCACCTGCTTACAGCTCTCAGCCCTGACCCCCAGGGGCGGCTGCGTGGGCGGAAGTTTCCACCTGAGCTGTCTCACCCACGCCTCCAACCTGTGGCCCTCCTTACCTGCGGGAGCTTGTGCCCTTGACTTGGAGGTCTGGAAGGGTCAGCCTGCAACGTGCATGGTACCTTCCTGCCTGATTGTGTGTGTGCGTGCGTGCGTGTGTGTGTGAGAGAGAGAGAGAGAGAGTGTGTGTGGGTGAGAGAGAGAGAGAGAGAGAGGGAGAGACTGGGCTGGGGGAGGGGCAGAAGGGCCTCCCGGATACTTCCAGGACGCTCCTGGGACAGTCCTGGGGTTTCCCTTGCTCCTGGGGTCCTTGGAGCTGGGGCGCTGAGGGCAAGGCCTTGGGCTATCAGAAATCTGCCCAGGAGTGGGTGGTCACCAATATAACAAACACCCCCCATTCTTAGAGCAAGTGATGTTTCTCTCTGGGCTTGGGGTTTTCTCATCTATTAAATGGGAGTATAATTAGGTCTGTTAGGTGGCAGTGCTTGTTAACTGAGGAAATACATGTAAAATGATGCTATTAGTGTCCTGTCTGCCTAGCCCCAACATGGATGGAAGCAGGACCCCAGAGAGGAGTTGCCCCTGGCCAGGCCCTTGGGGAGATGCCAGTTGAGGAAGTCCCCTGGCAACGCAAGGGCGGCCAGCAGAGGGGTGTTCCTGCACTGGGCACGGCCCCGGACAAAGGCCTGGAGGCTTGAGGCATGACCGTCAGGGCTGGGGAGCGCTGGAATGCGAGGCCAGGGTGAGGCCACAGAAGGGTGAGAGTTCACCCCAGGCTGGGGCAAGGCCAGGCCAGAGGCCTTGAGCGCAAACCCTGGGCCCTGGGGAATCACTGATTCCTGCCAGAGAGCTTCTGGAGGCCCGGCAGGTAGGAAGGGGCTCTATCAGCCTTGAGGGAGGGAGAGGGCTCACGTCAGGGGGCCCACGCAGGCAGTACCTCCTGCTTGGCCCGGCAGTGGGAACAGTCTTCCTGTCTGTGGCTGGGGAAACCGAGGCCCGGTGTGTGGGTCAGGTATCCTGGAGACGGTTCCAGGGGTTAGTCCCCAGTCCACTTCCCAGGGCCGGGAACCGAGGCCCCGCCCAGGGCACACTGTGGGCAGGCAGCCCTGTGCCCACACCCTGTAGGACTTCCGGCCTTGGGTACTGGGAAGTGGCTGGCCCCTCCCTCCCCTGCTGGGGCAACTTCCTGCCCACCCTCACCTCCAGGCCCCGGAGGGAACCCGTGAACTACTGTGGGATCCCCGCCCCCCCTTCCAGCTCCCACGACCTGAGGTGGTGGGAGAACCTAACATCCTACCGGGTCTCCAGATCATCCCAAGCCCGTTCTCCGATAGAGACCACCCATCAGACCAGGGAGCCCCCTCTGTGATGGCCAAGACCGCTCCCCTGACCCCTGCAAAAGGGCAGCACAGTCACTCAGATTTCATTTTCTGTTTATTACTTGAAATCACGGTGTTTGTATGCGGCTTTCTTCCCAAATTTTTCATACAGGAAACTCACGCAAGGTGCCGGGACCCCCCCCCCCCAGCCCGACCCCCCGAGGGTGGGTAATGCTTTCTTGAGGGAGCCCTGGTGAGGGCAGAGGGGGGCGGGCTGGTTCCTGCCTGGACCTCCACCCTCAGACCCGCGGAGGCACAGGTGTTATTTAAAAATCGTTTAAAAAAACAAAACAAAAAAAACCCAAAACAGAACACATTTAAATAGGTATCCAAGACAGTTCTTGAAAAACAAACCCACTCCTTTTTTCTCCTTTTTTTTTTTTTTTTGGAAAATAAAAACAAACAAAAAACAAATCCTTGACCCCTACCCTCTGACCCCTCCCCACCCACCCCCCCACAAAAAAGTTTACAGAGCTACAGTTAACACATGATGTTCACATCTGAAACCATTAACTTTAAACACATAATGGGGGGTTCACCTAAGATAGGATGAAGGGAGGGACAGGGAGTGGGGGTGTCTGGAGGACAGAGAGGTGGGGCAAGGACAAGACTGGGTAAGGGGGGCAGGGCCCAATCATCTCCATTATCAGTAAAAATAAGTGAATGAACAAAAACTCCACCCCCATTGAAATGGCCCCAGTAGGGGGTTTGCCCCTCTGCCCCAGGGGGAATCTGGGGATGAGAGTGGGGAGGGTCCAATTAAGACCAGCAGCGAACCCCCCCCCAAGGGGGTTAATGCTACACAGCGTCACCCCTACTGGGGGCTTCACAGCTCAGCACCCCCTCCCCTCCTGGCTGCCAGAGGGCCTCCAGACACAGCCCACAGACCCAGATCCCTCAGGTTGGGCCAGGAAGGAGGGCTGGGGGTATTATTTCCCCTGTCCCCCCAACCATTTCTCTCCCGAGTTTTCAAGAGACTCCCAACCACTATTGGCTCAGAAAATTAATAGTCTATAAATACCCCAAGCTCAGAACAAAAGGGGGGCGGGGCAGGAGGAAAGGGCACAGTGCGTGGACTCGAAGGCTGGCATCTGGTCTGTTCCCCTCCCTCTCTCTCCTTTCCTACTAGGAAAGGGCCCCACACCCCCACCTGAACCCCAAGGCTGGCTGTGGCCAACCTGCTGAAGCGCTTTTTTTTTTTTTTTTTTTTTTTTTTTTTTCCTGGAAAAAGAGACCAAGAGAAAAAAAGCACAGATGTGGAGAAACGGCCCCGCGGGCGCAGGGCTCTCTGGTCGCTGTGGGGCCTGCTGGCCGCCCTGGAGGCCGGTGTGCACGGCAGGCCTTCCCTCCCGGGCCCTGCCCGTCTGTAAAGTGCATCATGAGGCATCTACATTTTTGACTTAAACCTGAAGGGACGGGGGCGGCTTCCTCGTCCCCACTCTCAACCATCTGGAGTGACTGCTACATATCTGGAGCTTGGGAAGTGGGCGGGGAGGGGCCCAGCTCGGCCGAGGCTCGAGCCGGCGGCGGCGGGAGGAAGAGGCGGGGAAGTGTGAGCTGAACCAAGGCGGCAGGAACCCAGTCCATGGAGAGTTCGGAAAACCACGGTTAAGAATGGAACTTAAAAGAAAAAAAAAAAAAAAAAAAAACACGAAAAACAAAAAATCAGAAGGAAGCTGGCCGGGGAGGGGGGGGGGGCCTCCTGCTGCCCTGACCGCCTGCCCTCCCGCGTGCAGGCCTCGCTGGGGGGGCGGGGGGGGGGGGACTCTCGGCCCAGGGTGGTCGGGCGAGGGACGCGGGTCCTAGGCCACCACGAACTCTGACTTAATGTCAGGATTGACTTCCGGCTTCCAAACGGAGTCCTCAAAGTCGAGGCCCAAGCCAGAGGCCTCGCTGGGGCCGCCGCCGCCGCCTCCCCCGCTGGTGTCGCTGCGGCCGGCCTTGCGGCTGGGCGGCCAGTGGTAGGGGCCGCGGGCGTCGCGTCGCGCCTTCCTGCGGAGCCGCTTCTGCTGAAGCAGCAGCTGTAGGCGCTCCACCTTGCAGCGGGTGGCCCGGTTCTCCGTCTGCCGCAGCCGGTCCCCTGGAAGGAGGCAGGGACCGTGACTCCTGAGCGCCCCCGCCCCCGCCCCCGCCGGGAGACACAGCCCGGACTCCTTTCCCGATGCACCGAGAGAGGGAGCCGGCCGAGGGGGGTCTTTGCGGCTCTGGCGGACCCCGGGGCCCCCCCCCCCGAGTGGACTCGAGGCGTCCGCTGCCTGTGTTAACCGCGAGCCGGGCGCTGGCAAGGCCGGGTCCGAGGCAGACGCGGAGCAACACTAGTGCCCGAGTTAGGTGGACCTCCAGCCCTGAGGCTGGTGCCTTGGTTTCCCCTTTGTGACCTGGGGGCTGGGGGTCTGCCCGGCAGAGAACAGTGTCGCTGTTCCACAGGTCTCAGGATTCATTGGGGATGACTGGGTCTCTGGGGGACACAGGCTACCCCCAGAGCAGCTCCAGCGCCCTCCCCTCCATCAGACTCGGCCATTCAGAGGCTCCACCTGCCATCTGGACAAGGTGCGGGGGGGGGGGGGGGGGGGGGGGGCGCGAGCAGGGAGGAAGTACCCCCCCAGGAGAGGACAAGGACACTTTGTGCCCCCAACACACATGCTCCCTTCTCTCCAGGCTCGTGCAGAGAGGGTGAACAGCAGCTGGTGCCCCCCCTCCTCCCCCAGCTCCCCGGTGGGTCAGCTGCTCTGAGCAGCCCACAGAGGGGCCTTGAACAGCCCAAGGGCGGGCGGGGCCAGCCGGTCACTTACCCAGAGGCTTGCACGTGCGGGCCTGGCTCAGGGAGGCGGGGGCTGCAGCCGCCAGCTTCTCACAGGAGGTAGTTTTGGGGGTGAGGTCCGGGGCGGGCGAGGCGGGCGCGCACTGGGCATGGCAGCGTAGCTGGGTCAGCGACGGGGGCATGCCCTGGTAGTGCCGCGTGGCACTCAGAAGGTCGTTGAGGATCTGCAGGATGGTGCCGATGTCACGCCGCGGCCGCCCGCTGCTATCCTGGCAGTTGGGGTGCAGCGTGCCTGCAGGAGGCAGGGGGGTTGCTGGTGAGTCCGAGTGACTGACACGCGGCCTCAGAAGGGCAGGGGGCCCCTCGTTCGTATATGGCGGGACCCCAGGGTGAGGGCCCAGACACGCAGACCCGCGCGGCCTCTGGGGTGGGGACGCGCCATGACACCTACCAGAGAAGGTCCCTGAGAACACCCCCGGGGCGTGGTTCACGAAGCTCTCAATGACAGCGCCGGGTTTGCGGGAGCGGGAGGCGGGGCTCCCGCCGGGGGTGGACGTGGGGCTCCCGCCGGGGGTGGACGCGAGGCTGCCAGCACTGGCCGGGGGCGAGCAGTCCATCTGCTGGTCAGGGGGAGGGAGGCATGGTAAGCTGCGGGGTGCAAGGACAGCCCTCGGGGGGCCAGGGTCTGAGGGTCACCCACCGGCCCAGGGTCTGGGGATGGCCCTCCGTACAGAGAACACCTCTGGGACCGCGGACAGCCACCTTCTGGGCCCCGAGGAGAAGCCTTCCGGGCAGGACTCACCTCGGGGCAGGTGGCAGCTGAGTGGGATCGGAAAGAGCCGGCTGTGACGGGTGAGGGGGACGCAGGGGCAGGGCTGCTGGACACCGGGGGCACTCGGGCGGCGCTGGACACTGGCCGGCAGGGAGAGGACACAGGGGCGGTCACGCTGGGGCCCCCCCGGGCGGCGGCGGCGGCGGCGGCGGCGGCCGCCAGCACGTGGCGGTGTTGCAGCGGGGTATGCTGGGCGGCCAGCTGCAGCTGGACGAACATCATGTGGTCACCCACGCGCAGCGCCAGGGTCAGCGGCGAGCGGCCGGACAAGAAGTCACTGACCTGTAGAGAGTGACTCGTCAGCGCCAGGGCCCCGGCCTGCTGCGCCCCCAGCCCGGCCCGGCCCCGGCCCCCCGCGCTGCGTGACCTGGGGCCTCTCGCCGCCCCTCTCTGGGCTCTGGGGTCCCTGTCGGTGCCACGGATGCTTAAATAAAATGAATCGGTATTTCCGGAAGACGCCTCCGCCAGCCCGGCCTGGCCCGGGCGCCACTGGGGGCTGTGGGGGACAGAGGCGGGTCAGATGGGGGGGCCTGGCCCTCCCTGGCCAGTTTGGTTCTTTCAAGGGGAAACCGAGGCCAGAGGGGGCAAGGCCCAGTCAGCGGTCGCTGTCCTCAAATAACCCCACCCTCCCAGCCCCCAATCCTCTGCCTGTGAATATGGGAGGGGGGCCGATCTCAGACCCCCTCCCAGTTAAGCCACCCAGGCAGCAAGTGGGCGGGAATTCCTGGACAAATTCTTCGTCCTAACCTTTGCTTTCTCAAGATAAATATTTATCTGTCCTGGGTGGGGCTGAGGCTGAAGGGGAGGTTTAGCTGCTGCGGGAGGGGGCCCTGATGGTTCTCTGAGGCCCGGGTCCCCTGAGAGCTCAACAGAGCCCCAGCACAAACCCTCAAAATCTGGCGGTGTGTGTGTGGGGGGGTTCGTCTGAGCCCAGGCTGCACTGGGCTCCACCTCTGGAGCCTGGCCAGCGCCGAGCTTTCCCCAAGGGCCAGGATGGTGGGGGGGGGGGGGGGTGGAGGTTTCTGAGAAGTGACATAGGCCAGGATGACTCAGAACCACCGCCTCCCAGCTCTCTGCTGGCAGCGGCTGGCGTAACCTTGGGGGCCGTGGGGAGGAGGAGAGGGAGGTGGGCAGTTTGCAGCCCCCACCCTGAAGCCTGGTCTTCATGGCATCCCCCCCCCCCCCCAGCCCCAGAGACTCCCCTTGCAGGAAGGGCCTGGGGTGGCTTCCCAAGGGCAGCTGGGGAGTCCCCCCCACCCCTCCGCCCTGCAACTTCCTCCCTGGGGAGGGCGAACAGGAGGGCATGACTCTGTGCCAGGCGGGGAAACAGCCCTGGGAGCTCAGTCACTCCGCCCAGTGGCCCCCCCCACTCCTGACGCAGGCACCCTGGGGCGGATGTGAACCAAAGACACCCCTGGCCCCCCCACCTCCGTCAACCGCAGGCCCCCCATGAGCAGAGCTCAGTTCAGGAAATGGAGCTCAGTTCCCACCTGGCTCCCGGGACCCCAGCTCTGCACTGCCCACCCCCCCTCCCCCCCCATGGCAGACCACCCAGCGCCAGGGCCCCTCCTCACTAGCTAGCTGCTGAGGACAGGATGCTACATGCCGGGGAGGGGGCGAGGGCCTCAGGGCAGGAGGAGGGAAGCCGCTGAGCAGGTTTCCTGCGGCCAGCCCAGCCCACCCCCTAGCTGGGGCGGGCAGCAGCAGGCGGATGGCTGAGGCCTGTGTCACCCTCCTGGGAGGAGGGACCCGCCGCCAGAAAAATGAGGAAAGGAGGAGGTTAAAAAAAAAAAAGAAAAGGCTGCAACAAAACCGGGAACCCGGGTGTGGGCCAGCCCCTGCCTCCCGCTTCACCTCCTGGCCAGTTACTAAATATTTTCCTAACATCCTGTCTAGGCTGCAGCCCTGGGGCTGGGTGCCCCCCTCCCCCTTTTGGGGCAGAGAACAAAGGCCAGAGGGAGGAGAGAGAGGAGTGACTCCGCACCCCTTACAATGGGGTCACAGAAGGCGGAAGGACTGTCACCAGGCTGGCCCTTCCAGGCCCCCCCCCTCCCCGCAGAAATTTTAAAAAGGTCACCCGAGGGAAACCGCAGTGGCTGCGGAGGGGGTGCTCCCCAGTGTGGGCCTGGGGACCCAGGCCCTGGTGTGGGAGCGTGGGCCAAGGTTACCCCCTCAGGCAGGCTTGTGAAAGCCCAGCCCCCTCCCCCATGGCAGCCACCGTGGGAGAGAAGGCCCTCAAGGTCAGGTGGTGAGTGCTGGGGGGGGGGGGGTGGGTAGGAAGGAGGAAGAGGAAGCTGGGTGACCAGGCTACACGGGCAGGAAAGCTGGGCTGCGCACCCCCTCCCTCCCCACGGGTCTCCAGGGAGCACAGACTGCCCCAGGCCCTCGCCCTGGGCTGGGAGGGACCGGCGAGGGTCTTACCTGTGTCTCAGTCAAGCTCTCCAGGGCCTGCATCACAGACTGCTCTGGCCTTGAGGCCTGCGACTGCAAACAGAGAAGCCGCTTTGAGCGTGCGCTTGGGTCAGAGGGCCCGGGCACCGGGGCAGGGGAGCCGCTTGCCGGCAGGGCCGCCCTGGCAGGGCGTGTGCTGGGAAGCGAGCTCTCAGGGGAGGGGGCTGCCCGCCTGTGCCAGAGCCTCCGGGGCACTGTGCCCCAGCCATTTACCATGAGGCCCGCCTCCACGGTGGGTACCAGCGTCAGCTTGCTGCCATCCCCCACGCCGAACTCCTGCAGCTTCCCCGAACTGAGCCGGCTGGGGGGAGGAAGGAAGAGGGTGAGGCCAGGAGACAAGGCAGGGACGCGGAAGCAGAGGCCGAGGGGGGAGGGCTGTGCTCCTGGGGGACACAGGGGAGCCCTTCCCACCCCTGTCCCTTCCCAGCCTTCCACACCCGGGGCCTGAACCTCCCGGTTCAGGGTGGGGGGGAGGGGGGGGCTGTCAGGCATCTGGCCCTGAGAGCCCCCAGGCAAGTGGCTCAAATCTCCTTCCCAGAAGCCCCAACTCTGTACTAGGGCACCACCTCTGCACCTCAACAAAGCACTTTTTCATCATCCGGGTGCCAGTGCGTCCTTGCCACCCTCTGCCACCCTCCCCTCACCCCAGGGTCGGCCCCAGCCAGTAATTCAGCTACACCGACCCGGGGCTCCTCTTTGTGGGCGCCACAGGGCTTAGCCTTTAGGGTCTTTTTGCGGGGCCGGGCTCCCCCTCCTCCCTCCCTCTCCCTGGCGCAGGCCGCCGCCGCTCAGACAAAGGAGACCCTCCCCCACCCGCCCCTCCCCCACTGGGGCCCCTCCGCTGGGGATGGACAGTGCGTGTCCCTGGAGGCCCGCGGGGGAGTGCTCCCCGGTCTGGAGGCGATTTAAATACCAGGGGGGAGGGGGAGGCTGCGGGAGTGCTCGGTGGTTAGAACAAAGGGGGGTAGAGAGACGCAAGTGGGGGAAGAACACAGCCAGACGTGGAGGGGGGCACCGAGCAGATGCGGAAGCCAGCCGGAACGCAGGCAGAGAAGGAGGTGGCCGCGC
Organism: Leopardus geoffroyi; assembly: GCF_018350155.1. NCBI lineage: Eukaryota > Metazoa > Chordata > Mammalia > Carnivora > Felidae > Leopardus > Leopardus geoffroyi. The sequence continues at coordinate 669,208 of NC_059331.1, read as the reverse complement.
TTCCCTCCCCCGCAGCCGGGACCCCCACACTGACCCGGGACTGCTGCCTTCCCGGGAGGGGGGAGGGCCGCCCTCGCAGCCGCCTTTGTGCAGCGACCCCAGGCGGGGGAGGGGGCCGAGGCAGGCAAGGCCGAGCAGAGGGCGCCCGAGAGCGCGCGGCGCGCCCCCGCCCCCCGTCTGGCCGCCCCCTTCCTTCCCCGTGCGGCGCGCTCTTTGTTCCCGCCCGGGGGCCGGGGCCCGAGGGGGCGGCGGGCCCGGGGGCGGCGCGCGGTACCTACGTGTCTTTGTGGAGCAGTGCCAGGCGCTCCTTGGGCACTTTGAGCCTCTGGGACAGCCGCTTGCGCAGCCCCTCCACCGTTTCGTCCGGGGGCACCGACAGCTCGTAGCGGGTGCCCGTCGTGCTGTGGATGGCCAGGCTCATGGGAGCCGCCTCGGCCGCCGGGCCCAGCTCGCAGGCGCCGCCGGGGGCCCCGCGCCGGCAGCTCCGGGCGCCGCCGGGCTGCGGCTCCATCCCCGGCCCGCGCTGGAGGGATGGGGTCCGCGGGGCGCCGCCAATCCTCGCCGCGCCTCCGGGCAGTGCTGGGGGGCTCCCCGAACCGGGGTCCTCGGGGTTCCTAGGGGCAGCGCGCGTCCCCTTCGAGAAAGTCCCAGGAGCGGAAGGTGAAATCAGGAATCAAAATCCAAGCAGCGCTCCGGGGTCGCGTTGGCTCGTCGGGGCGCCTTCCGGGGGTGGGGACTGCACTCGCGGCTCCTTTCAAGGACAGTGGGCGCGGAGGAGGGTCCGGAGAGGGGGGTGCCGCTCGGGCTTCCGCGCTCGGTGCCGTCCGCCGCTCGGGCCGCGCTTCCCCGCGCGTCCCCTCCCTTAGCAACAGCCGCCGCCGCCGCCGCCGCCGCTTGGAAGATCTGGGGGTGAAAGTAACAAGAAAAAAAAGTTATAATGTATCAACGTTCCAAGGGGCGGGGCTGCCGCCCCCTCCCATTCACTACTTACTCCGCCGGCCCAGCGCCGGCCAATCGTCGCGCGCCGAACGCCCAGTCGGCCGCACGGGCGGGCCAATAGGAACCGCCGCGGCGCTGCCCCACGTGGCCGCGCGGGCCCGCCCCTCGCTCCGCCCCCGGCCCGGCGGCCAAGGGGAGCGCGGCGGGGGCGGGACTGGCGCCGCTCCGGCCCGCCCCCGCGCCCCACCCGCCCGCGCCGGGGGCCATTCATACGGCCCGCAACAAAGGGCAGGCGGCCGGAGGGAGACGGGGGAGGGGGACGGCCCGCAGGGTCCGGGCCCGGAGCCGCGCGGCGTGGGGGCGGGCACTGTCCCTGCGCTGGGAGGGGCAGGAAGCCGGGGGACACCCACCCCCCCCCCACCGTGTCTGTCCGGGAAGCCGCCGCGAGCGGAAGCGGGAGGCGATCCCCACGCTTCGTGGCCGGGCGGCTCTCGGGAGGTTCGGACGGCGGGCGTCCCCCACCTGTGGGGCGTGAGGTCCCGGCGAGGAGTGGGGCTGCGGGCGGGGCCTGCACCCTGGTGACGTGGGCCAGTGCCGGGAGGGCCCCTCCCGCGCCGGTACCACCTCGCGTCCCACCCCTGTCCCGCGGGCCGGGCCCGCTTCCCGAGTCGCGCCCGCCCGAGCCGTGACGTGACGCGGCGTCCCCGGCTGCGCCCGCGCGCGCCGCTTGGGGCTGCGGTGAGTCAGCAGCGCCGGCGCGCCCTCTGCCGGCCCCGCCCGGGAGCGCTGCCGGGAGTCCTGGGGAGGGGGCGCTGAAGCTGCCCTGGGGCCGGGAAGAGGCCGACGGCACTGCCGGCGAGCGGGGAGCTTCGCTAGGGGCTTGAAGCCTCTAGGGAAGGAAACTGGGGCCACACAACTGAAGAAACTCAGGCCGAACAGCAATTTGCTCAAGGTCACTCGCGGGGTAGGAAGAGTGCCCGGGAGGCGGGGCGGGGGCTGAGGTCCTGCCTGGGCGGTGCTGCTTGCGCCGAGCCCCTCCCATCCCACGACCCGAGGGGCTTGCCAGGGCTAGAGACACCCCGAACCCTGTCTGCCCACAGAACAAAGAAAAGTGGGACACCTTTAATAAAAGGCCTGAAGTGGGGACCCTCCTACTCGTCCCGTGAGATCCCACCCCGCACTCACCAGGCGCCGCCAGTCCGAGGTCCCAACCGTCCTGAGCTTACCCACGTCCGGGACTAGAGCGCGGTGGCGGGGCAGGTCTGGGACCGAGCGGGCGGCCCCCAAGCCTTTATCCGCACCGCCTTCCCTCGGGGTGGAGTTTGGGCGGGCAGGGGGCGGAGGGCCGGGCGGCCAGTGACGCAGGCGGGCCCCCGCCCCTGCCTGCAGGCCAGGGCCCTGGGGCGCCTTGGGGCCTGGCTCCCCACCCCTGAAGCCTCGCTGCGTCTATGGGGGGGGGGGGGGCTCTCCATGAATACTGTAGAACCTGGGGTCGGAGTCGGCTCAGCCGACCAGTAGTGTCCCCAAGACGAGGTTTCGGGGTGCACGAACTGACTCCCGCCCCGCCCCCTTTCCTGCCGCCCCAGGCCGGGTGCTTCCGCCTGGGGGCGCCCGAGTAGGGGAGCGTGAGCGGAGGGGGGCCTGAGTCAGTGGCCTCGATCCAGGAAAACAGGCCGGAGTCACCTGCCTGTTGTGGGGGTGCCCCAGCCAGCTGCCCAACTGCCTGGCCGCCTGCATCCCTTAACGGTGACCTCAGACGGCATTTATGGAGCGATTAACCTGCGCCAGGCCTGCCGAGTGCAGCCAGGCACCACCCGCCGCGCTATGACCTTTCTGAGCCTGTTTCTGTAGCTGGGCTATAGAGTGATAGGAGAATCCCGCGCGGGACTCTCTGGAGCCCCGGGGGTGTTGGGGCCGGCAGGACCACCCTACCCATCTCACAGACCAGTTAACTGACACCACACGGTAGCAGATGAAAATGTGTTATGCCCTGTTTTCCCCAGCATGCTGCTCTGGGTAGGGATGGTTTTGAGGAGGACCATGATTGGTGTGGGGCCTTCTCAGTCCTTCTGCTCCCTCTGCCCAGAGGAGGGGGACCTCAGGACCTACTGCCCTACCCCCTGTCCATTTATCTGCTGTCTCACTTTATCTGGCCTGACCACCTCCACCCCACCCTAGTCGGGGGCACCCCTCCCAGGGCTGTGTGCTTTTCCAGGTCTCCATCCTGCTCCCACCCAAAACTCTTGCAGCCTCTGCGCCCCCCCCCCCAGTCACACCCACGCAGGACACCCCGCCCCTCAGGGTCAGGGCTGGGCTGTAGGGAGAGGCGGAGCCAGCCCTTGGAAGGGGTCACTGAGGGGCTGGGGTTGAGGTGTGCGCTCCAGCAGGTGGGACTCCGGCTGGAGGCAGTGCTGGAGACTCAAGAGGGGATTGTGGGGCCAAAAGCGAGGGCCTTGCAGGGGCCAGACGGCCAGGTGGGCACCCCACCAGGCAGGGGTGGCCCAGGGAGTGGCGGACTTGAAGCTGGAGCATCGCGACGCTGGAGGGGCTGCGGGTGGAGTGAGTGGCGGGTCAGGGCTCCGCGGCTCAGGCGGGCAAGGCTGTGGTCTCGGGGCGCGGAGACCTAGTCCGTCAGGTTGCCGAGGGACTGGAATTGGGGCCCCGAAGGTCACGCGCTTTGGAGGAAGGGACCGCGGCCCCAGCCTGCCTCTACAGGTCCCACCTAATAAACACACTAAGCCCATCCACCTCCTACTTCCTTTCCTCTTCAGAGCATCCTCGTGCTCTAGATGGTTCCGGGGTGTGAGCACACACCAAGTGCGAGGGGACCCCCTTCCTGGGAGAGGAACGGACCCTTACGGGAGCCTGACCTCCAGGAAAGGACCCCTGGCTCCTGGTCACAGGGCCCACTCCACTCCACCCCAGGGCAAGGCCTGGGACAACACAGGCTGTTCCCGCAGGCCCACCTCAGGCAGAGGCATCCGGAAGGTTCCAAAGCTCACACCTCCCCCAGAGGCCCTGCACAGTGCTGAGGGGCCTTACCTACATCTGAGACTGCCCACCCTGCCCCCCCCCCCCCCCCCCGCCCCAGAGGCTGAGATCTCTTAGGGCACAGACAAGTACGGATAGGAGGATCACCGCTGTGGGTGGTGGCGGTCTGGCGGCCTCGTGAAGGCGCTGCTGTCTTGGTGGTGTCGCTGTACCCTCTCACCACCTCCTGGAGCCCCCACGGTGTCCTTGGTCTTATTTATAGCTCCCAGGGCCTGGCCAGGAACCCTAGGACCTAGACTCCAAAACGCTCCAAAACGGGGGACAGGGAGAAGTGATCCCATGGCTGTCACAGCGTTCTCTGGGCTGGGGGTTCCTGAAGTGGGGGCCAGCTGCTTGGGCCTACCCGCCTGAGGAGGGGGACCCAGCTAGGAGCCCTCCACAGCTGCGAGCTAGTCTGGAGGCCCCCACAAGCATGGCTCCACTACCTGGAGCCTCCAACACAGCCACAGGACAGTCACTCGCACGGGACAGTGACACACGAGCACAGAGCCCATCTGTGCTGACAACATGCCTGGGGGTGGCCTCCCCGTCACCTCCAGGCTGCCAATGACACACGGGGAGGCCCGGACTCTCCTGCACACTCACGCCCCTGGAATCCCCTTGCCCACCCTGCTGAGGCCCGGGGCTGAGGAAGGAGAAAAATGAGCCCCCTGCCCCAAAGTCTCCCGCGGGCCTCCTGGAGCCAGCGTCTGGGCCACCCCCACGGTTGCAAAAGGGAAGGAATGGAGCGGCTGCCCGGTGCCAGGGCTGCCCCCGCCCGGCTGCCCCACCCCATCTGGGGCCAGCCCAGGGGCCCGGATGCCACAGAGGTGCCAACACCGCCGAGGAGGAGGGCGCAAGGCCAGCCCAGGCCACCCACAGGCCGGGTGAGCAGAGGGCTGGGCCTCTGTGGGAGCAGGCAGGGCCCGCCTCTTCCCAGCGTGGCTGGGGCGGGCCGGGGAGCCCACAGGGCAGCCTGAAACCTGGCAGAGCCCCAGGGGGCTGTCCAGCAGCCCAGGCCCAGCCCAGGAACAGCGGCCACGCCCCCGCCTGCCGTGTCCCCAGGCCCCGCTGGCAACTTTGCCCACACCCACCCTCCTGGGATGATGGCAAACGCCCTGCCCACCACCCACCCTGGTTTCACTGAGTAAGCTCCCCGCTCCTCGGTTTACTCCAGACCCTCAAGGATCTCTTGGGCCACAGCTTCGACACCCTGGAGGCTGAGGCTGGTACTGAACGTCTTGTCACACTGCGGGGACAGGAGCACTGCGGTAAAGGCCAGGCAAGGTCCTGAAGCCACAGGCCCGGGCAGGAGACAAAACCAGCATACACGAGTCGGGTCCCTGGTTTTTAATGGGGGGCTCAAGCTGGGAGCGGGCTGTCCCAGGGGCAGGACTAGGAGCTGAGGGCTCCACAGCAGAGTCTACAAGGTTAGAGAGAAAGTGGGTGGCACGTCGGGTTGGGGCGGGGGGGGGGGGGAGCGGCTGGAAGGGTGAGACGCAGAGCAGGGTCTCAGCCGAGCCCCCCTTTGCTAGGAGGCCTGACAGTGTGCTGCCCCCTGGCGGCCTCTTGGCAAGACCGCTCCCTCCACCCAAGAATCCCCCAGGTGGCTCGCGGCCCCTCTCTCCCCACTTCCCCACCCCCAATCCGACGACCCACGCGAGCTGGTTCAGCCTGCCCGGGACATCCCCGGTCCGGTCCTGGGCCTCGGTTTCCCCGCTGGCAAGGGCCACGGACCGCCTACTCGAGAGCTTTCACCAGGGCCTCGTTGGCCTCGATGCGGATTTGGATCTCGGCCCTGGAGGCCTCGTCTGCTGCCCCTGACAGCTCCGACTGCGCCTTCTCCAAGTTCACCTTGGCGGCCTGCAGGAAGTGGGTAGCAGGTGAGAGCCAAGCAGCGACCCCGCCTGGTGCCCTGGCTCAGATGTGGCCTCCTGGGTCCATCGGCTTCCCCTGGAACACTCACCCCCACGTCCAGCATGTCCAAGGTCACGGCCTCTTCAGCCAACAGCTGCACTGAGGAATCAGCGTTCACCGTGACGGAGCCGCTACTCACTACGGGACAAGACAGCCGTGAGAGTTCCGTGTTCAGGTGCGGAGGACGCCGTCAGCCAGAGCCACAGAAGCGGCTCCAGAGAGGTCTAGCATGGGAGACAGGCCGATGCCCACAGGGCCCATGGTCGCCCGCTGGCACCTGCACACGGGGAACAGGGCCTCCTTCCTTCACCCACCAGCACCAGCCCATCAGCTGAGCCAGGGCCAGGGGTGAGCGGGGCGCCGGGTCTGCATCTTGGCTGTACCTCAGAGTTGTGCTGCTGCACGCTCTCCTTAGGATCCAGTACCCGCCCCCCACCCCCCCCCGCCCTCTCCATCGGCTCCTCTGCGACAGGACCGGACTTCCCTCTCAGACGCCTGGCCCCCACCGAGACCCTGACCCACCACAAGCTACTGGAGGCACGGGTTTGTCTCTCTCGTGGGCTCTGCTTCTATCCACACGGAGAAGCGAGACACTTGGGCCTGCTGAAGCACGTGGCCCCGCCCAGCCCCTTCCCGGCGCACTCACCAAAGTATTTGGAGGTGGTGCCGTCCTCGGCGTGGACAACAACCAGCCCCGGCCGCAGCACCTGCAAGGTGGGTACGTGGGCCGCCAGGATGCCAAAGGCTCCCGTCTGCGTGGGAACGTCCACTTGCCGGACGTTGGCACTGTTGAAAAATACCTGGAAGGACAGGCGGGGACTCCCTGCAGGCCGGTCCTCCCCGCGCGGATCTCCGTCTGCCCTGCAGTGAAACGGCCCAAGGCAAGACCCCACGGGGACAGAACACACACGGAAGCAGCCACGAGGCCGCGCGTGCTTGTTTTGGTTCTCTAGCAGCATCTTAGTGCGCAGAAGATAAAATCCAGACGGAGCCCGTCCCCACAGAAACGCTGCAAGAGCACGACGAGCCCGCCGACCCAGGAAGACACGAGACAACAAGTGTCTGAGGCTCGGGGTTCTGCGGGACGGGGCGAACGGTGAGGTCCAGCCCTGGGGCGTTGGATTCCAGGCGGAAGGCTCGGGAACTCGGCAAGCTTTATGGGGCTCGGATTCCACACCCCTTGGAAAGGCGTAGGGCGCGGGTCAACGACACAGGGGTTGGGGGGTGGCTCTCGGAGGGACACAGGTGGAGAGGGCATCGGTCCGGGGTCCTGGAGGGGGAGTTTGGGATCTCCGAGACTCGGAGGCTGGGGATCCCGGAGCCCTGACCACATTGGGGCGCCGACGCGGATCCGGGGTGCGGAATGAGGACATGGCTCCGGAGCAGGAGGCGGTGGCCTGGGGATGGATTTCGGACCACACGGGGAGGGGGCACAGGGAGCGGAATAAATGAGGGTCGACAACCCAAAGGTTGGAGGTCTCCGATTGCGGACCACAGCGGGTCCCGACTGGAGGTGGTGATCAAGGAGGGGTCCCGAGCCCGACCGGAGTCCGAACCTGCGTGGGTGAGGCGAAGGTGAAGGACATCTGGCCCGGGCCCGCAGCCGGGGCCGGCGCAGCCGCAGCCTCAGCGTAGGCGCGGGCCTGACGGACGAGGCAGCGCAGGCCGGGACGGCGCAGGACCGCGACGGGCAGCATGGCGACGGCTGCGAACGGACACCGGCCGAAAGCGGGCAACCAGGAGGACGAGGAGGACGACGCGCAGAGACGTCTGGGAAGAGGAGTCCGGGCGAAGGCGCACGCGCGAACTACGACCCCCAGCAAGCCGCAGGAGACTTTAACAACGACGCGCCGAGCTCCGCGCATAGCATGCTGGGGGTTGTAGTTGCCTTCCAGTCCCAGGAGCCTGCCGGTGGTAAGGGGGGGGGGGGGAGGGGGAGGACCGGAAGCCTGCGCGGAACAGGAGTCACTTGCGTTCAAAATTTGGGGGGACGTTCGTCGGATGCCAGGCGCTAGAGAGCCATCAAGGGAAATACCAAGATTCCGGCTCTGGTTTGGGATGGTGGGGACGTTTAACACTCAGTGTAACGAATACGCAAATCATACAGCGTGTTAGAAGTTAACAAATACCTAGAAAAGAAAAACAGGGGCGCCTGGCTGGCCCAGTCTGAAGAGCATGCAACTCTTGATCTCAGGGTTGTGAGTTCAAACCCCATGTTGGGTGCAGAGATGACTTAAAAATAAACTAAAAAAAAAAAAAAAAAGGAAAAAGAAAAGCAGAAGGGGGGGGTGGGGACGCGGCAGCGGGCAGCCAGCGGATTGTCAGAGACGCAGACGTTGCGGGGACTGCCAGCCGGCGCGGCTCGAATACAATCCCCAAGGACGCCAGCAGAGGGCGCCCCGCGACCGGAGATGCGCTCGCCCCAGCCCCGCCCGGCCACCGCCCCCGCGCGCCGGTGACGCACGGACGCGTGCGCGGGCGGCCCGGGGCTCTGCTGATGTCACCGCGGCTCGCGCAGCCTCGCTCACGGCGTTGACGTCACCACTCCGCCCCCGCGCACACGCAGGTGGCGCCCCAGGCCAGGCCCCCAGGCCCACATCTTGGTCTGAGGGAAAACGCGGAGTGCGGGATGCACGGGCCTGGGGCCCACGCCGGGAAGGGACTTGGCTCCCGAGCGAGGTATGCAGGCTGCGGAAGTGGTGTCGCACCTGGACGGGGTCGTTGCGTCAAGGTGTTGCTCCTTTGGCTCTCCAACCCCAGGGGCTGTCCGCGCCCTAGCTCCCTGCCTTCCAGCGCCTAGGCCGCCTGTGGTCTGCAAACGAGGGAGGACCCAGGCCTAGTGCCCAAGCCCCCGTCCCCTCTGGGCCAGCGCCGTGAGGGACATCCTGGCGCTGTGTGTGTGTGTGTGTGTGTGTGTGTGTGTGTGTGTGCAGACAGAAGCCCTACTCGCGTTTCTAGGGGTGCATCCTGTGTTCAGCCCAACTTTTCCCAGAGCTCTGGCCCCCACATGGAGGCAAGCCCAATCTGCCTAATCATTCGGCTCCTGGAACCCATCCATTGGACAATTTCTGTCCAGTTTCTACTCCATGGTGGCCAATGGGCAAAGGCACCACCTGTTACTCGAGTCCCAAACCCAGCGTTATTCTGGAAATCTCCAGTGGACCCATCGGCAGGACCTGTCCACTGAGTTGGGCCACTATGGCCACGATCACTGGTTTGGATGGCCCCAGCCTCCTCCCCTGGCCTCTCCTCGCTGCAGATGCCTTCCCACACAGCCAGAGGTACCAGGTCATTCTCCTGCTGGGAACCACAAGATGGCTTTCCTTGTTCCTTCCAACACATGTTGAGCTACAAACACGGTTTCTTACCTCAGGTCCTTTGCACATTCAGCTCCCACTCGCTTAAGCCAGCTTTGCTGAGTATTTACCCACTTAACAAGCACATTCTTGTCTCCAGTGTGCAAGCCCCTGGGGACCCAGCGCTTGACTTGGAACTCACCCCTGTAGTGGGGGAAGGGGTGAGGAGCGACACAATACACTGGAGCAAATAACAGACAACACGAGGACCGTGGAAAGAAGCAGGGGACTGAAACGTGGGGTGTGAGTTGCTGTGTTACCAAAGGTAGCCATGAAGAGATAGAACGGGACTTGGCCATTTGGGAGAGAGTTGAAGGAGGCCAAGAAGTGAATCTTGAAGCTGAGTGGAGAAAGAGCCGGACAGGCCCAGCACCTGCAAGTGCAAAGGCCCTGAGGTTCGACTGGCAGTGTCAGTTTTCACTGGAGAAAGACGTGCCATTGTGGGGTGCTGAGCGTAGGGCCAGGTGGGCTGGGCTAGGACCCAGGCCAGGCCAGTGCAGGCTGGTGTCCTAAGCATCTAGAAGGATGAAGCACTATTCTCTGAGGAGAAGGGGGAGCAGCTTTGGGATTCACCAGACATGGAGTTTCTGCCAGAGTAGTTCTGATGCCACCCCGGGGCTGCGAAGGCCCTGGTGGCACTCAGCACAGATTATAGTGACTACCTTGGCCCGTTGCTCGTCCCCACAGGCAGAGCGCCCGGTGAACCTGACAATGTCTGCAGCACATTGGGGGAGAAAGTGGGGGGCATGTGTCCAACACCGCCTAGACTGCATCCTGGGGGCCCCCAAGTTGGGGGAGGCGAAGGAGGGGAAGCCGACGCACCCGTCTCCTCGCCTACGTTCCCGGCCCCGGGTCCCTCGGACCCTGGCGAGGGTCCGGAGCAGTGCCGCAGGGGAGGGGGTGGAGACTCAGCAGCCGCGGGAGAGGGCGGCTCGGAGTGGGGAGGGGGCGTCCGGGAACGCAGGCTCCGCCCCCCACTCCCGCCGGAAGGGAAGGGGAGGCGGTGGCCGGCGCGCTGCGAGCCAGACGCGGCAGCGAGCGCGGCGGGGGCGGTCTGCCCGGGGCCGGGTGGCACCCAGCGGGTCGGAGCGGGCTCGCCGCCAACGCGGTCACGTGCGCGGTCCCTCCTCTTGCGCCCTGCCTCCCCCGCGCGCCGCGCTCTCCATTCATAAATTCTCCGCCTGCTCCGCGGCCACCGGGCACCGGAGCCCGCCGGGAACGCCGCGCAGCCGCCCGCCCGCCCGCCCCCCATGGGCCGCGCGCACCGGCGCTGAGGTAGGCGCGGCGGGCCCGGGGATACGCCGAGGCGGGCGGGGGCAGGCGGGGGGCCGTGCGGCCCGCGATCGCCGCCGGCTCCGGGGCCCGACCTGGCTCCGGACCACCGGCCCTTCCCGCGAGGCGGCGAGACCGGAGGGAGGGAGTGGGAGTGGGGGGCTGGGGCGGGCGTGGGGGGGGAGGGGCAACCTGCATCCCCCGTCGCGGCCTGGAAAGGAACATTCCCCCGCCCACGCCCTCCCCCGGCCTCAGTTTCCCCTGTGAGATCCAGCGAGGGTGATGGCGTCTGCGTCTCCGGGATTAGCCCGAAGCGGGGATGCGCCCGGAGTCTGGCTTCCTGCCTCTCCTCCAGGGCTCGCCATGCTCGTCCCCGGGGCCGGCCGGGGGCGCGGGGATGGGCGCGGTGGCGAGCGAGCTCGGGGAGGCCCGGCTGGACCTCAGGGGCGGGCCCGTGGGGAGCGTCCGCCCTCGGCTCCGGTCCCCGCCTACCCCCGCGGGTCCACCTCTCTTCCCCTTCGGCCTCCTGCCATCTTTTCTGGTCTCCTGTCACGGTCCCTGCGCTCCTGCCCCCTCCCCCTACAGCCGGAACTCATTTCCCGACCTACTTATGCGCGCCCCCTCCCCCAGAGGATACCCGGGAGCCGGGCCGTTCTCGGACCGCGGCGCTGAGGACACCTGGCTGTCGCCAGTGCCCACCGCCCCCCGTGTCCGGGCCTCTTTACCCCGCTGTCGAGTGGGGTTAAACCCGAAAGCGTCGGGCACGCGGGAGCCTGTGTACAGGTTCCCTCTTTCCTCTGGGGAAGGACCGAACGCACGCCCTGCCTACTGAGCGCTGCTGGTCATCCCGGCCCGGACTCTGCTCCCTGAGATCCCGGAGTGCAGTCCCCGGTCCTTCCCACCGGGAGGAGCTGGCGTTGGGGAGGGCCGTCAGGTGCAACGTGCGAGCAGTCCCTTTGCCGAGGGCTGAGCTCCCGTCCCCGGCCTCAGTTTACTCCTGGCGCCAGGCAGAGGTGGAGGCTGGCCTGCCCGCCCGCCGAGGCGCCGGGCCCCGCGCCGGGCACCGGCGGGGAGGCCGCTGCAGCAGCCATCTTGCCGCCCAGGACCGGCTCCAGCCGCCCTGCAGGAGGCCTCCCTCCCCCGCGCCCCCTCCTCTCCCCAGTGCTCCCTGGCAACCCCCCCCCCCACTTCCCCCTCCCCGCTCGGCCCGCTGGCTCGGTCGCCATGGGAACCAGATTCTTCAGGGCTGGGAACACATGCGCCTTCTTTGGCCTTTTCGCTCCCCCTAGCACCGGGTGGGGGGGGGGGGGACAGCTACCTCCGGGAGTCGTGACTTGGTAGTCCCTGAGCTCCGTGCCTCCGCCCCCCTCCACGGTCCCTGTACCGCTACCGCGGAACCAGCCTCTTGCGCTGGGGCAGCCCCTTCCTCTCCCGTGAGGGGGCAGGCAGGGCTCCTGGGTCTCGCGGGAGCGAGCTGACATCCTCAGTTTCCCTATTCCTCCTAGGAGTGCTTCCCCTTTTCCGGGCAGGCTTCCCGGCCAGCTCGCCCGGCCGGCCCCACCGGCTGGGGAGGTGGTGGAGAGCAGACGCCTCCCCCGTTTTGAGCAGGGGGAAACGGAGGTCCCGGCGTCGATCTAAGCGGGGTGGGGGCTGCCCCGGGGCTCTCCTCCACCTCTCCGTGAGTCACCGCCCCCCCCTGTGGACTCCCACTCCCACTCCCTCTCTCTGGGAGCCGGGAGGGAGAGCAGGCGGAGGAGCTGGTCTGAGCACGCCCTGCCCCCCCCCCCCCCAGGCCCCTCCTCCTAGCTTCAAGATGCAGCCCACGCCCACCATGGCCACCGCCGCCGCCAGCACCGCCGCCACGGCTGCCCTGACCTCGAGGTGGGACAACACCACCAGCAGCCCCACCGTGAGTGAGGGGGCCCGGAGTGGGGCTGCTGGGCGGGGCGGGGCGGGCCGGGCCTCCGGAGGCCGCCCCCAGCGGTCCTGACCCCTGCCGGCCCACAGGCGGAGCCTGACCCCATCCTCAACAACTACGTGCTGCTGGTGGTGGTCCTGTCGCTCTTTGTCGGTGGCACTCTCGTGGTGCTGTCCGGAGTCCTGCTCCTGTGCAGGCGCTGCTGGGAGGTCCACCGGCGCTTCAACAGGTGTGCAGCCCACCCAGCTGTGGGGCCCCCCTGGGAGCGCCAGCGGGGGGTGGGGAGGAGAGGGGACGTGTGCGCGCCCGCGCTTGCTCTGCGGGCAGCTGGGGCCCTGTGTGGGGCCGGGTGAGTGCGGGGTGCCTGGGCTGCGGCTTGGCGGGAGGAGCTCGGGCAGCACTGTCTGCCTGCCCCGTCCCACCTTGGGCCCCCCCCCCCCCCCGCGGTCTCTCCCCAGAGCCATGGAGGAAGCAGAGAAGACCACCACCACGTACCTGGACAGCAGCGCCCATCCAGCCCAAGGTGCGGCGCCCCGCCAGGCTCTGACCCCTGCCCACCTGCCCGCCCTCCTGCCCGCCCCCTTGGGCCGCCTGACCGGCTGTGTCTGTCTGTCTCCCCCACCAGACTGGGCGCAGCTCGATTCCGACTCATCTCTGTTTCCTTAGAGCCCGCGTAGGTGCTCACAGGCGCGTGCTGAGCGAGTGAGTGTGTGAGCGGATGTGTGAGTGCCCACCTCGCCCCTGCCCCGTCCCAGCGCTCAGTCGGGCCCCACCCCTCGACCCTTCCCCGACCCACCCCCCCAGCCAGTCGCCGGTCCAGCACCAGGCGAGGCCCGCCCGGGGCCCACCCTCTCGGCTCTCCTCGCAGACCCTGACTTCAGGGGGGAGGACCCCGAGGGCCAGGACGCAGAGACGGAGCGCTTCCTGTCCACCAGCTCCACGGGCCGCCGGGTGTCCTTCAACGAAGCAGCCCTGTTTGAGCAGAGTCGGAAGTCACAGGACAAGGGGCGCCGGTAAGGAGTGGCGCGGCACGAAGGGACCCGGTCCCTGGGGAGGGGTGGGAGCCTGGTGCCCTGTGATTGGGCTCCCTGGGAGTCGGGTCCTGCCTTCCACCCCCGACCCCAAACCAACAGGAACGGCAGCAGGGGCGGGCTCGGGGGTTCGGGCTGAGCACGGGGGGGGGGGGGCTGGCTGGCGTGGTGACGGGCAGGCGTGCCGGGCACAGGTACACCCTGACGGAGGGGGACTTCCACCACCTGAAGAATGCCCGCCTCACCCACCTGCACCTGCCGCCCCTCAAGATCATCACCATCCACGAGTGCGACTTGGGTGAAGCCAGCGCCAGCACCCCCCCACACGCCGCTGCCGCCCCCAAGGCTAGTCTCGCCATATTCCAGGTGAGCGTGCGGGCGGCCGCCAGCCTGGTGCTCAGCGGGCGGGACACCCACCCTCTGGGCTGGGCCCCGCACCTCAGGACAGGGAGGGGGCGCCTGGCTGGGGTGTGCAGAGGGCTGTGGGTCCAGCGCTCCCCCTCACGCACCCGTGCTCTTTGACCTGTTACTGCTTCCTCCCCCAGCCCCCGGGGAAGGCCCTCACCGGCCGCTCTGTGGGCCCCAGCTCCGCCCTGCCAGGTGACCCCTACAACTCGGCCGCGGGCCCTGCCGACTTCGAGATCAGCCCCTTGGCGTCCAGCGACTCCGGGGAAGGCGCCTGGGTGAGGGCCCCCGAGCGGCCCCTCCCCTCCCTGCCCCACTCCAGGACCGAGGTCAGCCTGTGGCCTCCCCCCTGCCATGGCTTCCCTTGCTCCTGCCCGGTCCCCCTGCGTGGGAGGGAGAGGGGCCGGCAGGGCGTAGAACACACGCGCGGGGCACTCGTCAGACCAGGGACGTGTGCTCTCGGACACTCGTCCTCAGGAGCCCGTCTGTCCGGGGCTGGGGGACCACAGAGCTGCCCAGCGCCTGGCCGAACCCCTGAGCTTAGTCCCACTGCCACCCACGCGCTGAGAGCTGTGTGTTCCCCCTCTGCACGGGGGGTGGGGAGGGGGGAGCGCAGAGCTGCGGCCCAGGCTGGGGCAGCACTGGGAGGGTCTTTGTGTCTGACCGCCTCCCTCCCTCCTTCCAGGCGGATGCAGGCGCCCGGAGCACCAAGCCCGTCGGGTCAGGGGCCACAGGGGGACCCGAGGAGGCAGGTCCAGGCTCCGGGGCAGGACCCGTCCTGCATTTCTTCACCCGCCTGCGGCGCCACACCAGCCTGGACGGGGCCAGCCCGTACTTCAAGGTCAAGAAATGGAAGCTGGACCCCAGCCAGCGGGCATCTAGTCTGGACACAAGAGGTGAGCGGCGGCCCTGGGTAGAGACCAGGGCCCGGAGAGTACAGCCCCAGGCAGCCTTACAGAGCGAGGTTCTGCACAGGGAGAGAGGTCACTGCTCCCCAGGGGCCTCGGGCTCCTGCCCCGGGCTGGCCAGCAGCACCCCTTGGCCACTGGGCATCTTGCCCCAGGGCTTACAGCTGGTTGGGCCGTGCGCTCTGCTCCAGTAAAGCAGGGGCGCCGTCAGACCACAACAGAGACGGGTGAGCTTTTTCTGTAAGCTACGAGACCGTAGCGGTTTTGGATCCGTGGTCTGTCTGGCCGGGCAGTGTGGGAGCAGCCGCAGACTGCGTGTCTAAGCGAACGCAGGGACGGGCCGGTGCGAAACGGTCTTCAGGATGATAGGTCATGGGCCCGTCTGGCCTGCGAGCCGTAGCGCACCCACCCCCGGACTAACGCGGCAGCTCTTCCCTCCTGTAGACCTCTGGTCACGTGGGGCCCTGGCTATAGGGCCTTCTTATCGTCAGCCCAGAGCAGGAGCACGTGTCGGGGGTGGGGAGGTGGCCTACTGCACTGCCGTCGGGAGCTGAGACGGAGCCCGTGGTCCCCGAGGGTGATTAGAGCCAGGCACAGGTGTACAAGTGCCTGGGGCCTGTTTGCCGGGTGACTGTCTCCCGCCGCCCCCCGCCCCCCCGCCCTTTCCCACCAGAGCTTCGCCTAGGCCCTCCAGGGGGCCCATGGGTGGAGGTCGAGCTGGCAGAAGAGGCCTCCCCTCTCTCCCCTCAGTGGCCCCCGCCAGCCTGTCCCTCGTCCTCCCACGCACGTGTCCCGGCTTCTGCCTCTTAGCTCAGCGGCGCCCGCCTCCACGTGCCCAGTGCAGACCTGCTCCGGCCGTGCTTGCGTGGCCAGAGCTGCTTGGGGGTCCCGCTACCGCCATGGCACCTCGGCGCACCCCTGAGCCAGGCGGCTCCTTGCGGCCCGGGGCCGGGAGGGACTCGGGCAGGCTGACGCGCCTTCCTCTGCACAGGCTCCCCCAAGCGGCACCACTTCCAGCGGCAGCGGGCAGCCAGCGAGAGCACCGAGCAGGAGGAGGGGGATGCCCCCCACATGGACTTCATCCAGTACATCGCCAGCGCAGGCGACACGGTGGCCTTCCCGCCCCCCCGTCCCTTTCTGGCCAGCCCCGCCAGCCCATCCCCCGCTCTCGGCAGGTATTTCGTAGTAGATAGAAGCGTCAGGGGTGGACCTGTGGGCCCCTGCCCCACCCAGTCCCCCTCTACGTGGCCTGGGGAGGGCTTTCCCCACCCTGCAGACATACCACATTCTTCCAGCTCCATCGTCCCTCCTGGAGACTGCCTCACTGGGGCCACCTCTCCAGCAAGGACCAGAAGAGGGAAACTGGGGGAGACTGGGTAAGGGCAGAGGGGCAGGTGGGGGCCCTGGACGATGGCCACAGGGTCCCCAGGACAGGACGCCTGCCCAGGCAGGGCTGCCAGGGGCGTGTGCCTGCTTGGATATTACTGCTTCCTGCTAAGAGTCCACGGCCCCGAGGGGTCCACTGTGGCCTGGTGCCCCTTCCTTCCTGCCCGTGTTCCTGAAGGCTGGATGGCCCCTTCTCAGAAATTGTGGCGACTTCTGCCAGCAGTACCCCCTCCCCCAGCCCCACAGACGGAGGTACTGGGGTGGTGAAGCTGCCTGAGTAGTCCCGCTGGGGAGTAGGGGCCGAGCCGGGCTCCCGCCTGGCCCCGTCCATCCCAGCCACTTCCTTCTCCGCTGAGGTGTTAGGAAGAGGGGAGCGCCACAGGGGAATGTTAACTCTGTGGGTGAGGCGCCAGCCACCTGCAACGCCAGCAGGTGCTTGGGTCAGATACTGTAAAAAAAAAAAAAAAAAAAAAAAAAAAAAAGCCACGATTGAAAGGCAGGTGCCAGGAAGGCTTGGGGTTTATCCAGAAACCACCCCCTGTAACAGGGACCGCCAGCATTTTCTTAAAATCCGCTCTCCGCAGAGCCTGGCCGAGCCTAGGGGGTCCCCACCGGCGCCCACCCTTCCGGACCCAGAGGCAGGGTGGCTGGGGAGAACATGCAGGGGCGCACACAGCCTTCTTGACTGCTGCGGCCTGGCTTGCAGGCTAGAGGCAGCGGAGGAGGCGGGCGCCGCGGGAGGAGCGAGCCCCGAGTCTCCCCCCGAGCGCAGTGGTGGTGCGGGGCCAGAGCAGCAGCAGGAATCTGATGGTGAGCGGGACTCGGGGCCAGAGCAGGCCCAGACCACCTACCGGGATATCTGGAGCCTGCGAGCCTCTCTTGAGCTGCACGCGGCTGCCGCCTCGGACCACAGCAGCAGTGGCAACGACCGCGACTCGGTGCGCAGCGGCGACAGCTCGGGCTCGGGCTCGGGCTCCGGGACCACCGTGCCCACTTTCCCACCGCCCTCGCCGCCCCCCACCCCCCGGCCGGCAGACAGCGAGGCGGGAGGTCCGCGAAAGCTGTTGCAGATGGACAGCGGCTACGCCAGCATTGAGGGCCGCGGCGCCGGCGAGGACGGGCTCCTCAGCGCGTCCGAGAAGCGCTCTTCCTTCACCAGCGCCGGCCGCACGGCCACTGTGGGCACCAGCTTCGAGGGGGCGCCGGCGCCCACCGAGGCGCCCGTCCGGCCCCGCAGCCCGCGCGCCTGGCCCCGCCGCGCCCCGCGCCGCGACTACAGCATTGACGAGAAGACAGATGCACTCTTCCACGAGTTCCTGCGCCACGACCCGCACTTCGACGACACGCTGCCCAGCGCCACGCGCCATCGCGTGCGCGCGCACCCCCACACGCGCAAGCAGTGGCAGCAGCGCGGCCGGCAGCACAGCGACCCCGGCGCGCGCGCCACGACCCCTGCCCCGCCCGCGGCCCCGTTCGGGGCCGACTCCCGCCCCACGCGCGCGCCTCTGCGCCGAGGCGACAGCGTCGACTGCCCCCCAGAGGGCCGCGCGGGCGACGAACCGGCCGCGCCCGCCATCCCGGTCATCGAGGAGGAGCCCGGCGGTGGCAGCAGCACCTGCCCCGGCTCGGGCCTGTGCGTCGGGCCCCCGGGGACGCTGCTGGACAAGCTGGCGGCTGGCCTCGATGACAGACTCTTCCCGCCGCGCCTCGCCCAGCCCATCGCCACCGCTCCCACGCTGGCCGCCGCCGCGCCCACGTCTCCCGACCACAGCCCTGCCTAAGCCCTGCCTCCTGCACCCACCTCGTCAGCTTCTCCGGCGCCGCCCGGGACCCCTGCCACGGGACCCGCCTGGGGCGCGACGCTCCAGGGCGCGAGCGCTGGGGCCGCGGGGCCTCGCGCGCGCACGCGCGCAGGTCTTCTGGCCACCCCCACGTGCGCGTGCTCGCGTCCTCGTGACACCCTCGAGCTGCCTCTGGTGGGCACGCGCACACGGTCCCCGTTGGGCACTTAGCAGGTGCCCTGCGGCTTCCCAAAGCGCGAGGCTGCAGGGCCCTGGCTCGGCTGGAGGGGGCGTGGCAGGCTCTCATCTTCGGGCTCCCGGGGAGAACGTTCACCTGCCTTCCACCCTAGACAGCAGCCTCTGAGTGGTGGTGGCGTCTCGGGCACAGAGCACCGGGAGGCGCTCGCGCAGGACCTGCTCCCTGGGGCAGGGGCGGGCGGTGCCGGGCGGTGCCGGGCGGCGCATGCGCAGGGCGCCCCTACCAGGACCGGTGGAGCCTCGAGGCGAGTCTGGGCTGCACGCGCTGAAGGCCTCCCCAGGGCGCATGCGCGGGCCCTCTAGGGCCCGGGGCTCCGGAGATGGGGGGCCGGCCCGGCGCCGGCTCTGCAGCGCAGGTCGGGTGGAGGCCGCAGCCGCCAAACCCCTGAAGCTGTTTACCTCACTGCGGCATGTGCTCCCGGCAGTCTGCGCCCCCTCCGAGCAATAAACAACGCCTCGCCGCCACCCCCTCCCGCCGAGTTCCCACGCCCACCCAAAGCATGTGAGTGGGCCACCCGCCCGCCCCGCAGGTGCACCGTCCAAAGAGCAGCCAGAACTCTGTCATGTTTTAAGACACAAAACCCAAATGGCCAAGGTTTCAAGTTTCCCAAGCTTTATTTATTGCCAAAAGATGGGGCAGCCCTCGCCTGCGGCCGAGTCGCCCCACCCCGCCCCTCCCCTCGGAGCTTCGTGCCGTCTGTGTACCATCCAGTGATGGGAGTTTCTTGTGTTTGTTTTCTGGTTGATTATAAATATTTACTGCACACTCTTGCTTAGTTCGGGTTTTCTCTGGGGACCCAGGGGCACAGAGAACTTGGAAAGACGGTCAGGGCCCTGCGATCAGGCCCCCGGCTGCAGCACTGGGGAGCCGAGGGCCCTGGGGAGCTTTGGGGAGACCGGTCACCACCGAGGGGACTCCTGTCCAGCGTGGCCAAAGACAGACCCCCTCGGAAGCCCCAGTTCCCACCACCCGGCCACCTGCCAGCCGGCAAGACCTGCAGAGCCCAGCCGGCCCCCCGGGCCGTGAAGCCCATGAGAGGACCACCCAACGGTTCCCAAACACCCTTCACAACCAGCTCAAATCCACCTGCTTTATTTTTTCTTAGAAAAAGGAAAAGGAACCAACCAAACAACAAAGACGAGGCAGCCGCCTGGCTCCCTTGGGCTCTGGGCATGCATCTTGGTTGACGGCCCTGTTCTTCTACTGGCTCCAGCTGTGGCTGTGGTTTGTCTGAACACATCACTAGGTGTGGGAGGCGCTAACGTGGAGCAGAGTAAAAAGAAGTCAGGGGTGGGGCGAGGACCAGTAGTCTGAACGTAAAGTGCATGGCAGGGGCTTCCCGCGGGGCCCGCGCGTGCCGGCGCTCTCCCTCCTCCCGAGGCCCGGGGAGGGGGCTCAGCACAGGGCTGCAAAGTCAATGAGAGGCCATGTTCACTGGCCATGAGGGGAAGGCCCGTCCCCAGTCCCTGCTGTCCCCCAGCCATGGCCCTCCAGGACCCCTGGATTCCTGAGGGGCAGTCGGCAAGGAGGGTGTGGTGGTGGCCTTTCTGGGCAGCAGACGTGGGCCAGCAGTCGGCGGGAAGACTGAGGACCTGGGCCGTGGCACCTGGATGAGACGGGCTGCAGACGGGAACAGATGGGTCACTCCTGGGCCGGCAAACACATTCTGTATCTCAGGAGGCAGGGCCCACCCTGGGGCCCGCTGACAGGGTGGGGGAAACCGAGGCCTGGTCACACGGAGCTGTCAGGCGTCCAGAGAGACCAGGCAAGATCGCACCGATCTGAAGGGCCACCCTGTAGTTCACTCCCTGCCCACTGGGGTTAAGCACCACCCTCCACAGACAGAACCAGGCCTCCCTAAAGAAGCAGTTTTCAGCCTGCCTGGCTGGTTCTGATGCTGGCAGATAAGCACTCCAGGGCCACTTGAGGGGGGGGGGTGGGGGCAGCACCCTGGGAGAGGGCACCCCACCTGCACCCTGAGCACACGATGGGCTCTCCTGCACCCCTGGGGCCTGATTCCCCTCCACACACACCTTCTTGGACTGGGGCAGGCAGGAGCAGGAAGAGGAAGTGGAGGAGGCCGAGCGGCCACCAGGATGACAGCCCGAGCCAAACCCAAGACGTCTCAACCTCCCACCCGGCCACCCGGCGCCTCATACACCTCTGGGCTGAGTCCAGCATCACCCAGGGCTGGCAGGACAGGCGGCTCCTGTGAGGGGCCCGCCTCCTGCTCGCAGGAGCTGCTGCCCAAGCCACCCCCCACCCCCGAACCTCTGGCCAGGGTCCTAGAGCAAGTGAGTTCCTCCACCTCTGGCCCAGATGCTGGTGGCGGTGGACGAAGACCGACAGAACGGTGAAGGGCAGAACCGGCCCCGGTCAACAGGGGTGGGCCGGTGCCCTCGGTGCGTCCCATTCCCCCCCCCAGGTCCCCGAGGCGGCCTACCTGCGGGCGGCGACCCTCACTGCTGCTTGCAGGCCGACAGCCGGCGGATCTTGCTGCTGGCCGAGCAGGCCTTGCGGGTGGGGTTGGAGGCGGCGCTGGCCCGGCGCTCCACCTTCGACTTGGCGCTCAGCTGCGCCGACTCCGTGCCGTTCACGCACACGACTTTGGGCGGGCCCCGGCTCTGCCCGTTCTGACTAGCCTCCTCTTCTGGGACCTGTCCTAGGAGGGAGAAGGCGAGTGTGGGCTGATGGGGGCCCAAGACCAACACCCCCAGGGCCCCCCAGCCCTCAGGCTAGGTCTCCGCCTGCCTGGGCTTAGGTCCTCTCTGCCCCACCCGATTCCTCCACCGCCTGCCCCGCCTGTCCCGCCCCGGCCCCTCCCGCAGGGCCCCTCATCCGGCTAGAGGGAGCCCACCGAGGTGGGGGCCCAGCCCACGCTCACCTGCCTGCTCAGGTTTGAGCCGGGTGTCTGCACCAGGTGGGCTGAGTGCTCACCATCCACCCCAGCACACGGGGAAGGGACCGGGGACCTGGGGCCTAGGGCCCTGGGCTCGGCCCGTTCGCCCCATGCAGAGGCCACAGCAGGCTGGGCCCTCGGGGCTTGGGAGGGGCTGGGCTCAGGCCAGGTGTGCGACAGGCATCTCTCCCACGAACGCCAGCCTCGACTCCCCGTGCCCGGCACGGGATGAAGAGATCAGGGCCCAGGGCCGGCCGGTCCCTACTCTCAACTGGGTGGCACCAGCCCTTGCTGGCCTCCGGGGAGCCATGGGCCTGGGGCTGCCTGCCTGAACTGTGGGGGCGGGGGAGGGGGAAAGCACATAGGAGCTGGCCAACCTGCCAGGGCCCAAGTGGCTCATTCGGTGCACATGGAGAATCGGCCTGCTGCCCAGAGTCCGCCCTCCTGCGACACAGGTGGAAAGCTGCCCACGGCTGCGGCCAGCCGACCTCTTCCCCAGCACAGAGCCCCCTCTGGGCCAAGAGTCCCACTGCCTGA
Source organism: Leopardus geoffroyi (assembly GCF_018350155.1). NCBI lineage: Eukaryota > Metazoa > Chordata > Mammalia > Carnivora > Felidae > Leopardus > Leopardus geoffroyi. Next base: position 647,570 of record NC_059331.1, on the reverse strand, counting down.
CAGCAGCTTCTGGAACATGGCATCTTAGGTCAGAGCGCCTCACTACTGACAGGCTCCTGCTGAGGAAAGCCCTTGGGGGGGCCAGGAACCCTGCTCTGATGGAGGAGGGGCCGTGGGGGGGGGGTGCGGGGGCAGCTCTGCACAGACCACCTGGAGCCCAGCCAGCGGCACAGCAGCTGTGGCTGAGGCGGCACAGGACCCGGCCTCCCTGCCCTCAAGGGACTGGGGCACGGCCGGCAAGCACCCACTGCACCCCAGCCCGAGGCCCGGCACCCAGCTGTCAGGGTGGGCGGCAGACCTCCACAGTGGGGCAGTCCGGGGAGAGCGAGGCCAAGCAGCTGAGAGCCTCTGAGCGGAAGCACCCCACCGGGACTGAAGCGAGGAGGGATCTTGGCCCCAGCACAGCCCACCGCTGACCCACAGGAGGTCAGAGAAAACCCCACTGGTCCTGAAGCAGGACTGTGCTACTTCCGACACGGACGGCATCGCCCGGCCAGGCATGTGGCTCCAAGCCTGGAGAGCTGCCCTCGGGTGCGCCCTCCCCTCCCCGTCAAAGGCAGCCCCTGGCCTCTCACACGGGCCAAAGGGCACACGGGAGCCAACATACACGGTCAGTATAGTCTGGCGAGGTTCTGGGGATTGGGCAGGGTCCTCACTCGGCCTTCCTGGGACAGCAGTCTGCCAGCGAGGGCCCCTCACGAGTTCCTGACACAACACCCCAGCGACCCTGAGAGGCAGGACGCCTTGTTCTCACTCTCCCCGGGAAACAGAAGCTCTGAAGGCCAGGGCTCCCAGAGCTAGGACTCCATACACATCACCTCCCGGGACTCCTGGAGCCCAGGACCCGGTAGGGAAACGGCTGAGCCAAAGCCACAGAAACTCAGGGTCCAGCAGGCGCCGGCTCTGAGATGACCCTGCGGCCGGCCACGATGGGCTGTCACAGAAACCCCAAGCACGCCCCCCGCAGGAGTGGGACCCATGACCCCCACCCCGGCTCTGGCAGGAAAGCGGCGCTGGGCCCACGGCGTTACTGCCCAGTGGGGTCTCCCGGGGGCCCACCCACCACACAGGCCACCTCCACACGCCAATTCTTTCTACAACAGAATCCTCACTCCTGGCAAACGAGCCAGCACAAAGGGAGACCGGCATCACCCCCACACGCACAGCGTGGCAAACCTTTATGACAGGAGCCGACAGGCTGGCCCCAGGACACAACAGAGCTGTGAGCACTGTGGAAGGGGGTTGGGGAGGGGCTGGGGGGGGCGCTCGGGCAGCTGCGCAGGCTTAAGGAGGGAGGCAGGGGCGCCGAGGCCTGGCCTCTACGGCACTGGAGCGGGGAGCAGCGCTACACTACGCCCCGAGCTGCTCTACGCCCCCGGCCTCAGCTTCCTCTCCAGAAAGGTCTGAACACTGGCTCCTCTGCGTGCCTCTCTCCTCTCTAAGCCCTGCCTCAGACGCCTCCTCGCCACCTGGGGAAGCAAGGCGACACGCATCAGGGCTGGCGGCCGGGCACCAGGAGGGCCACTGGACCCTCTCGGGCCGTCGGAGGGGCTTTCCCCCATCTCTCACCGCCCGGCGGGACGCGGTCTGCACTCCCCAGAACACAGGAGGGTCCCCTCCGGGGATGTGATCCCTGCTACCGCGGGCAGGGGCCCCTGGGCCAGGCCGCGAAGCGGCCGCACTCACCGGGCACCGTGAAGTCCTGAGTGTAGATGATGTCGTCCTCGATATCGAACAGATCCTCGTCCCCATTGTCATCCGCACAGCCATGCAGGTCCTCCAGGTAGGGCACCACTGTCATGCCTCGCCAGCGGTCCTTGCAGTCCGAGCTTGGCGGGATGGGCACGGGCTCCTCTGATGGCGGGTGCTTCTTCCGGAACCAGCTGTGGAAGTCACAGGTCAGGACAGTGCAGGGGCTCCCCCGCCCTCAACACGGGGCACCTCCCGACCTCAGGCCCAGCCTAAAAGCCGGGGGAAGAGAGCAGCCAGATAACCCAACCCTGCCCCCCGCTCACTCCCACCACGTGCACCCCCAACTCTCTCTCACCGTGCACAGCCCCTGCACCCCAACCCCCGACTCACTCCCACCACGCGTACCCCCCCGTGCCCCCAGACCCACCCCCACCACCACGGCTGGCCCCGCACGGGACACTCACCTGTGTTGTCTGATCTGCTGTATGGAGAACCTCCTGGCTGGCTCGTATTCCAGCATCCCTGACAGACCAGCAGGGCGTGGGGAGTCAGTGCTGGGGATGTGGCCCCAGCCCCAGCCCGTGTCAGCCTGTGCCCAGAGGACACCCCCAGGAGAAGGGGTGCAGGCATGTGCGAAGGGAGCCCCAGCTCGGTGCTCCAGGCACTCCCCCCACCGGCCAACCCCCCACAGGCCTGGCCTCCACCAGTAGGGCCGGCCCGGGCAACGGGGCAAACACGCAGAGTCCGTAACTGCAAACACTGGGTGCGCACAGCCCCGGGCCCCACGAGGCTGCCGGCAGGAAGGTGGACACCAGAGCCGCCGGGGAGCAGGGCAGGCCCGCCGCAGCGACGCAGGACCTGTCCGTGTGCTCAGGGAAGTCAAACACACAGGCCCACTCTCTGCTGGCCCCTGGCCGGCAAAAGGCAGGGGACGCTAGCGGTCGGCATTGCTAGCCAGGACCAGATGGACGGTCCCCGAGACGGCAGCCGGAGAGAACGGAGGCCAAGAGGGCGACGCGCTGTGGATGTTCGCACAAGGGTCTGGCGCTGGGGGGCAGGTCCCACCCCAGAGCCCGCAGCTTCCACATGGTGGTGGTGGGGGGGGGGGAACAGCTCTGAGAGCTCGGCACGTCCCACACCCGGAGGACAACTTTGTTCTCCAAACCGCACGGCGATTCGATCTGGAGAGCTGGTTGGACCCCAGGCCTCAGGGCCCGGATGGTACTCTCCAGGCCTGGCTGAAGTGCAGGGGCATCTGCAGACCATGAGCCCCGGGGCCACCTCGGCCTTAGGGCAGATGCCTTGGAGGTGAGGGACCGGACTACTGATGCCCTCTGCCATCTACCTAAGCTCCCCGATGGGGGCTGTTTCAAGCGCTGATACAAGTAAGGGCAGTAACGGACCTAGCAAAGGAAGCTTCCTTTAGAAAAACCGCCAACCAGCCGCTGCCTGTCAAGAGAAAGTGCGCCGTCTGCCACCTCAGCCGTGTCTGAAATGACCTTCGGTGGAGAAGAAAGCCCTCGTGGGGGGTGAGGGGAGGCGAGAGGGCCATGCTCTGGGCGCACTCGAGGACAAGGAGGGTGGACATCACAACCCTCCTCCAGAGTGCCCAGGAGCTTCCAGGGAGAACTGGGGGCGGGGGGTGGGGTGGGGGGAGAAGGCCAGGTCCAAGCAGCCGGCGGGCTGGGCCACAGCGCGTACCGGGAACAGGGCAGAGCTGCCTCCCCCGTTCCCAGAACACCCTGGGCTGCGTGCTCAGCCGCCTTCGCCTTCGCCTTCGCGGGTCCTGGGGTGGCTGTCCGGGCAGGGCCCCAGAGGGAGGGGGCGCCGCGCAGGCTGCCCAGCGCTTGGAGTTCGGCCGCTGCAGCCCCAGCCTCGTTTCATCTTAACGTAAACGTAAGCGCCGGCCTGCCTCAGTTATCGGGAAACTCTCAAGAGCACGTGAGGTAACGTGAACCTGCTCCTTCAACTGAAGTCACGGGAGGTCTAGAAACTGAACACCCAACGCGAGCCGAGCGTAGAGTCAGTTACACGCCTAAGGACTACAGGCAGAGACAGACCCCAAGGCGCTACCTTGGTGACAACTCTTAGGTACCACTCACACCTGAGGGGGTGCTCTGGATGAGCCAGATCATCACCCACCGGGCCCTGAAAACAAACATCCAGGAACCCCAGGAGGCCAGCTGTGGCAGCCCCGACCCTTGCGGGGCGGAGGGGAGGGGTCACCCTGGCCAGGGCCCTGCGGCAGATGCACAGCGCCCCCTGCTGCACGGCCTGGGACACGCAGCAGGAAGAAACCAGCGGGGGGGGGGGGGGGGGGGGGGGGGGGAGGGGGCCAGAAGAGGGTGGAACCAAGGCCCCAAGCAGGCAGTAGGGCCCAAGGAAGTCAGCAATGCCCCTCCCAGCCTCAGCCTCAGCCTCCAGAGCTGATCCTGCCAGCCACTCTCCACTAACTGGGCCCATTCCTTGGGTGGGTGGGGACAGGCTGGGCACGTGGGGCGTGCGGCTGCAGAGATGAAACCCAGCTCTCCAGAGGCCAGTGGTCTGTAGAAAGCCCCCAGGACCCCCAACACCCGCTGGCAGCCCGTTCCCGACGCCTCCAGCCCCACAGGTGCCGTCCCGAGGGCCTCACCTCTCAGCAAGTCCGAGAGCGGGGGGCCGCAGGCACCCGGGATCGTGTAGTCTCCCTTCCCGATGTTCTCAAACAGCTTGTAGATGTTGTCCCCCTCGAATGGGTACAGGCCTGTCGTGATGTTATAGCTTCGCCCCCAAGGGGAAGGAGAGAGGCCCGGTCAGTTGGGGCCTCTCCTGCAGCCCCAGCCTGGGACCAGCCTGGCACAGGAGCCTTAAACCACCCTCACCTGCAGGGCCTCACACTGGGTGACGGGAATGCTCTGGAATACCACTCTGAAAACACCAGAAACCACTGCACTGGACCCCTTAAAAGGGTGGCTCTGACAGCGCAGGAGAGATCTCTCAACAAAATAAAACGAACCAGGGGAGCCCGGGGGGCTCAGTCGTTTAAAGGTCCCACTCCTGATTGTGGCTCAGGTCGTGGTCTCACGGTTCGGGGGACTGAGCGCCGCGTCAGGCTTTGCACTGACAGCGCGGGGCCTGCTTGGGACTCGCTCTTTCCCTCTCTCTCTCTCTCTCTCTCTCCCTCTGCCCCTCTGCTCTCACTCCCTCAAAAACAGATAAATACTTAAAAAACAAAAATAAAACGAAATGAGACACCCATGTCGGCCGGCAGCCGCCCTGCAAGAAGCAGGAGGGAAGGTTCTGGAAAGTTAGGGCCTGCCCTCTGTGGCAGGCACCACGCTGACCGCTGCTCACGCAGAAGTGCTCGGGGATGTGCCCCGAGGGACGGACGAGCAGAACTGGGGGACACGGTCTGAGACTCCTCCGGGGTGACGGCGTAGAGTCGGGACAGAAACACTTGCTTCGAGACAACAGCAGTGGCCCTGGGGTGTGAACCGGGGCAAACGTACCAGTACGAGCCCTCACGACCGAGGAGGAAGGCGCGGCCGTGTGCACCCCCACACGGCTAATCCCGAGGACCCCACAAGGCGGGGAGCGGCCCCCTCTGCTCCTACCCACAGGGGGCTTCTCATCTTGGCACCATGGTTTCTCTGGCACTCTGGCCACCCGGCACAGCCCGGGAACGGTGTCTGGGGGACACACTAGGAGGGGCGGTTCTAGAGGCCTGAAGCCCAAACAGGCCTGAGACCTTGGCGGGCACAGGAGGGGCCCCTGGCGGGGGTGAAGCAGGGGGACCGAGGCCCACGGGCACTTACAGAGTAACCCCAGCCGACCAGATGTCCACCTTAAAGCCAGAGAAGGTGTCCAGGCCGTTGGCGATCTCGGGGGGCTGGAACGCTGGGGAGCCCTGGCTCGTCCGGCACGTGTCGTCCTCGGCAAAGGGGTGCAGGGCCTGCAGCATCGCCAGGTGGACCTCAGGGAGCAGCCCCCGCGGGAGCGCCCCCTCCCGCCCCCCGGGGCGCTAAGGGAGGCGCACCAACCTCGGCCACACCCAGGTCGGAGATCTTGAGGGTGCCGCCCGTGGTGAGCAGCAGGTTGCCTGGCTTGATGTCCTTGTGCACAATGCCCTGGCTGTGCAGGTACTCCAGGCCGTCCACCAGCTGGCAGAAGTACCTGGGGGGACATGACTTCTGTGACCTGCCCCACCAGGAACCTCGATCCTGCCCCCCGGGGCCCCCTCGGCACCGGGAGCGACCCCGCGGCACCAGAGACATCGGGGCCGCGCAAACAGAAAGGACAGGACGGGTGGCCCAGCAGGGAACCAGAGGGACGCTGACCAATCTGAGCCATTCCTGGTCCCACCTGGGGAAGGCAAGGAGGGCTCCCTGGCCCCCGCTGCCGCCCCACTCCAGGCAGCCCTTCTCTGCACTCCCCATCGGCCCGAGGGCCGTGCTGTGTCCCCACAATCACTCTGCCTGGACGTGACCACATGGCCCTAAAGGGGCCCCTTGGGGCCAGGGACCCAGGCTCGCTCTGCCAGCTTCCCGTTCCCTCACGACACAGGCCGGCAGCGGGGCTGGAGTGGTGTGACTCCCCAGGAGGGCCAGCTGACCCGTGGCAGTTCAGGTCACTGTCCTCGGCCTTTCAAGGACCAGGAGGTCCCAGAGTCTCAGGCAGCAAGCCCACCAGGGTCGGCAGACACAGCCGCTGGGCCGGGCAGGCTGCAAACTGGGCCCCCGAAGCTGAGCTTTAAAACACCCTGGAGCGTTCATCTCGCTGGTGATCAGAAAAACTCGTCTGAGTGCGGGACGGGCCCGAGTGTGGGTGACCCCACGGGAGGGGGGAGCCACGTGGGGCCCCCGCAGCAAGCACTCACCCGTGGGCCTGGCACACGGGGAAGCGCTTCTCGGGCACGCTGTCCAGCATCTCCTGCATGCCGCACACGCAGTACTCCATCACCATATACGTGCGGGGCTAAGGAAACCATGGGCTGACAGGGACCCCCACCCCAGGCAGGGCCTGCCCCCTGGGAACAGCCAGCCGGACGCTCGCGGGAAGGGTTTGGGGGAGAAGGCCGCATCAACAGAGACAAGCGGTAGTGCGCCAAGACCACGACAAAGACCAGAGAGATTACAGAGCCCGTAGGGCGCCTCTGCCCCTCCGCTGACCTCCCCAGGGTCAACTTGTAGAGGTCTGTGGTCGCCTAGTCTGGGCTCGGTCCTCTGGCCCACGACAAGCTCTCAACACCCTGAGGGGCTCCCGCCTCACCCCCAGCCCCACAGGAAGCCCCACACCAAGAGGAGACAAAGCTTGCAGGGCAGGAGGGAGGGGCGGGGTGGGCAGAGGGGAGGGAAGCCTGGGGGCTGCCAGGCCAGGCCGGAAGCGGCTGTGTCTCAGGCCAGCAGGAGAGAAGGTCGAGGCCCCCGCCACATCTCCCCCAGAGGTGGCCTTGAGTGCACCATGCCGGAGAGAGCCACGTGCTGGAAAGCCCACCACTCTGTGCCCAGCAAGTCAGTGACAGGCGCCTTTGTGGAAAGACATCAGTCCCTTGGCTAGACCTGAGCCCCACCCCCCCGCCCCCTAGAGCTGGAGCCGGCGGGGGCCACACTGCCCTGAAGACACAGGGCCCACCCCCAGAGAGAAAAGGGCAGAGCCAAGGACCGTCCCAGTGAAGCGCCCCTGCAGTGACACTCCCCGCCCCACCCCACGTTCTACCCTAAACGGAGCGGCCGTGCAGGGCAAGGTGCGGCCGGAATGCCAGACGCAAGGCGAGCGCCCTCCACGAGGCCCCCGGACTTAGGGGTGGGGCCTGGGACCCGGTACTCCCAGCCCAGGGCACAGGGCGAAGGGAGGGCACAGCACCCACACAAGCGAAGATCGGAAGACACCCTGCGGACCTGGCAGGCGGCACCAGCTGGACAAGGCCGCCCTCAGGCTGGTGCTGCCTCGGCAGCCCCCCGGGGTTTGCCAGCCCACCACCCAGGGTCACCGAGGGAGGTCTGGGGTCCCCAGGCCCTACAACTCCGCCCGACCCTGCAGCCCTGACCCGGCGCTCGCAGAGGGGCCGGGCTGCCAGAAGGATATATTTTTTGCTTCTCTTCGTTGTACAACACGTCCACCAGCTGGATGACGTTTTTGTGCCGCAACCTCCTCAGAAGTTGGATTTCCCTGAAGACACAAAACAGAGGCGTCAGCGGAGCCGCCAGCGAGAACGGCTCAGAACACCCTGCTCCCCGCTCCGCTCGCTCGGGAAGGAGAGCGCTTGCCCTGGGGGCGCCGTGCAGGGGTGCAGGGGTGCAGGGGCCGCAGGCTCTGAGGCGGCAGTGAGCAGCCACCACGTGCAGGAGCCGGGGCTCGGTTACACGGCAAGGCCAGGCTGTGACTGTCCCCGCCGCCCCGCATCCCTTCCGCGCCTCTTGGTGGGGACGAAGCCCCAGGCGGTGCGCCACAGCTGGAACGTGCCCGCAAGGCCCCCTTGCTCTCCCTGGCGCCCCGCAGCCCCTGGGGAAGGGCAGAGAGCCCAGGAGACCTCCGCGGCTCCCGTCCGGGCACAGGCCCCACCAGAGTGGACGCCACGGCCCACCCGGCGCCACGCACGCCCCCAGCCCGTGCCCAGTGCTGCCCGCTCTGCGGACGGCCCCCCGACGCCTCACCTCTCCGGGGTCTGAACAGGGGAGGGGCCCTCACAGCTGGCAGGTACAGGGGGAGCGGTCGGCGGCCCCTCGGGAGGCCGCGGGCCAGCAGCTGAACCCACGGTGCCACTCCAGGTGCGTGCCGTGCCCGCGAGAACTGAAAACACGTCCACACAGAAGGCTGCACCTGCCTGGCCAGGGCAGCGCCGGCCACACAAACCTCCAAACTGGAACCACCCCGGTGCCCACCACACACGCGTATGTCCACAGACGACTGTGCCCACCGCGCACGCGCACGCCCCCCCAGGCGCATCCACCGCGCACGCGCACATCGCTCAGCCGCGAGCAGGGGCGAGGCGCCCACCCCCGCCACCCCCAGGCCGGACCCCGGACACACGACGCTCAGGGAGGGAACCCGACACGAGAGGCCACGCGGGGTGTGAGTCCACGTGCGTGAAACGTCCAGAACGGGCCCGTCCACAGACAGGAGGGGGGCTCATGGGGGCTGGGGGAGGGGCAGGGAGTGACTGCTGATGGGGGCCTTTAGGTTGCTTCAGGGTTGCCCTAGGGATGACGAACTAGATAAGCGCGTGGCAGGTGCCCATCCCCACGAATACATTAAATGCCATCACACCGTACGGAAAGTCTAGGAAGTCCTCGGCAGAAAGCTCAGGCATGGGCTGGAGAGCCCACCGTCCTCACAGACCCAGGCCCCGCCGCCACCTCCAGGGGGCCTCTCCTGACAACCCCCCCCTCCCCAGGTCAGGTCCTCTGCGGTGTGGTGCCTGGAACCACCCAGGGCCCTGGACTCGGCGTGTGTGCACAGCCCCGCACCCCAGACCGGAGACCCCAGGCCCAGAGGCCATAGCCTCACAGAACAAAGCACAGGCTTGCAGGCACTTCCCCCACAAACTCACCGACCAAACCCTGTCCCCACGTCCCCACCCCCCCACCCCTCCACCCCCCGCAGAGTTCTGGGCTCAAGGAGATTTCTACCCTCGGTTTCCTGTTTTTCCACAGTATCCCTATCCATCTGACTACTGAGGCCCAGGGATGCTGCACATATAGAAATACACACACTGAGTGGGAGGGAGAGGGGGTGAAAAGCAGAAGCTGGGGCGGCCCTGCTTGTACCCTCTGAGCCCTGGGGACTTACTCTGCCGTCCCTCATGAGCAGAGATCAGAATCCCTTTTTATCCCCCCAAATAATTAACGCAGGGTGTCTCCCCCTCGGCACTTCTAATGTTCTGGGCAGGTCGCTCTCGAGTGGGGGCGTCCTGGGCCCTAGTTCAGTAGTATCCCTGCCTCCACCGCCCCCCCCCCCCCGCCACTCCTGACAGCCACAGATGTCCCCAGACAGGGCCCACTGTCCTCTGGGGGTGGGCGGTGTCATGTGAGGGACGGTGCCCTGCTGTAAAGGATCAAGGTCCGTGACGAGCAGGAGCGGAACCTCAGGCCACCCCTATCCTCGCCTCTGAGCCCCTCTGGGCCAGCACAGGGCATCCCCTGGAACTCAGGCCTCATCTCCCTCCCTCAGCCCTTCCTCCACCCCCTCCCCCCTCAAACCATCCCACTCCCCTGCCTGCCCCAGCCCTGCTCCGTGTGTCCAGAGGGACTCTCCGCCCACTGGCCCATCACCCTCCATTTCTACCCAACGGGCACGGGGTGGCAGCAAATACCCATTTATGGGGGGGCGGCCGACCATCAGCCCCCAGCCACCAGCACAGCGGTGTGCGGCCCGGGAGACAACCGTGCCAAAACGGGAAGGATGTGCAGTCTTGTCTACACCTGCACAAAACCCCACTGGCAGGACACACGCCAGCAGACCCCTCTGGGGTCACCGCCACGTACTGCCTGGACTCCTGTCAAGGGGTCGGCAGCCCAGGTGGATTTAGCAAAAGGGGCAGGAGTGAGACAGCCCCAGAGGAGAAGGGCATCCGTGCACGGCGGGAGCTAAGTTAGCAAGCCCTGCATGCCCGGTGGGGACCGACGGGGTCAGCCCAAGAGACAGACCCCGACTCCTCCAAGCTCTCGCTTCCTGGGACCGCACACAGGACTGGGAACAATCAGCACAGACCCCAGCACCGGAATGAGATTCTCCAACACATCGGGATATCTCCGGTCAGCTGCCTTCACTACAGCCTGGTGAGTCAAATGCTTCCTCGACCTGTCCGTGCCACCCTCTTGGCCCTGGAAACTTCCTCAGGGCCCTCTTCATCCAAAGAGATCGCTTTCAGGTACCTGCAACGTAACTAAAATGCATGCGTTAATGGGGCACCTGGCTGGATCGGCCGGTGGAGTGTGTGACCCTTGATCTCAAGGTTGTGAGTTTGAGCCCCATGTTGGGTGTGGCGCCTACTTAAAAATAAATAAAATAAAAATAAAACCCATGTGTTGAGACCAGGAGGCCTTTCCTTCATCCAGCCAAATGGCGGCCACCTGTAGGGGATGTGGGGCAGCAGGACCGCAGCATCTATAGCAGAGCTCCACGCAGAGGCAGGGGGACGGAGCCTGGGACCACACTTCTAATCCCACACTGAGAGTCAAGGGGCCCCGGGAAAGCCCACCCCAGGTCCTCACTGATAGGAAGGCGAGCCCCCCGCTCTGCATCGTCCTCGTGTGCCTCCCCCTCCACCCGCTGCCATCAGGATGAAACCACCACCCATGTCCATCCTCTACAAGATGGTCACAGCACCAGCTCTGAACCAAACCAGAGGGCAGCACCCTTGCCTCTGCAGTGAAACAGCTCAACACTCCTACTCCGACGTCCAAAAAGTTTGTTCTTAAAAATAAAAGTCCACACTCTGACATAAACAGGCGGATCCACCGTGGGCATGCTGGGCTGTCCACTTGTTTGTTTGGTTCACTGTGATCAAAGCACCGTGAGTGAGCACTCGAGTCAGTCACCTTATCTCTACCAGGAAAGGACGGACACAATGTCAGGCAGTCCCCGAACAGAAGGGGCAGTCCCCGAACACAGCTGGCAGCGGCCAGAGCTCCAGGACAGAGAGTGCAGGAGGAGGGCACGCCAAGCCATCTGCCCAGGGACCCCCGAGCGTCCTGGGGGTTCCTATCACCTCTGTACTTTCCGTGTCCCCTACAGGTTACATCGTGGGTCTAAACACAAGGAAAAACAAAGTGTAAAGAAAAAGGAAAGGCGAGGAGCTCAGCCCGGATGCAGGAAGTGGAGGCAGAGGAAGTGGTGCCTTCCGCCCCCCCCCCCCCCCGCCCCGGTCTCAGTGCCTGTGGTCACAAGCCCCCCCCCCCCCCCCCCCCCGGCTGCTGCCTGGGACCTGCCCAGGGTTGCTGCCCAACCCAAGTGGACTGCTTAGCCGACTTGTCGATTAACTGGAGGAAAAACCGAATGAGGGTCATAAAGCCATTGAAGCTTACAGAGAAATGGAGAGTCACTGCCTTCACGGTCACATCGGCCCCAAACAAAACACACAGTGACAAACAGGCCCACTGCCCTGAGAAGCACCAGCTCCATGCATCCCCGAGCGAGGCCCGCGCGTCACTCCCCGTCAGATGAGGAGGGGTCCGCTGGGCTCCGAGGGGCAGACCAGGGGCCACGGCAGCACTGGCAGAGGGACACTGAGCAAGATCCCGTCACCTCTCAGCCCCGCTGTTGACGCTTCTGAACGCTGTCCCAGGAGGGAGACTGAAACAAGGGGAAGTTGCTCGTAGGACGGTACACACATGTCACCAACAGCACAGGAGGCGTCAAGTGGACACGACCTGAACACCCCACTGGCAGGTAAGTGGACAAACATGACGTGGTCGATCTGTACACGTGCACGTCCCTCAGCTGCGAGCAGGAGCGAGGCGCCCACACCCGCCGCCTCGCGGACGGACCCCGAACACACGACGCTCAGGGAGGGAACCCGCCACGAGAGGCCACACAGGGTGTGAGTCCACGTGTGTGAAACGTTCAGAGCAGGCTCATCCACGGACAGGAAGGGGCTCGTGGGGGCTGGAGGAGGGGAGGAAGATGGCTGATGGGGACCGGGTTGCTTTCGGGGAGGCGGACCGTTCCCCCAGCCACGCAGCGTTGAGAGTTTCACAATCCGTGTAAGTATTCAATGCCACCGAATCACACCTTATCGCCACCAATGTCGGTATGTGAGTTCCGTGTCAATAAAGCTGTTCGAATAAACTGCAGTCCGGCCACATGGTGGGCCCAGAATAAAGGGCGGCTCTGCCAGCGTCCTGTACACTGTGAGGCTTGGCTCACGACCTACTGCCCCAAGCTCCCACATTTCAGAATGAGCCCCGCACCAGGGAAGGAGCGGACATCCAGGGAGGACGCCAGGACGGTCCCCGTGAGTTGCAGTGGATGGACCACGCCCTCCCGAGGCCACCTCTGGCAGCCAGCCAGCCCGGGGTTAAAGTGGAACCCTTCCCGACACGGGGCGGGGCACCCCAGCAGACGCTGGGACCTTGTCGAGGCCACCTGGGACAAGACCAGGAGCCGACAAAGTCCAGGGCTCTGATCCTGGACACACTACAATCCCAACCATTCACCACCCAGATCCAACTATCTGCCAGTCACCGCGAGGCGGCCCGGCCTGGAAGCCGGCGCCTGCCTGCGTACGGAGCAGCCGCCCCCGTGCCGAGGACCCGCTGCTCCTGGGGCTCACTCGGGATACGGCAGCTGGCTGGATGAGACTGGCTGCGGAGGCCGGGGGACCGGCAGTCGGGACACAGCTTGTCAGAGGCACACACGCTCCCTTTGACCCCAAGACTCCACTTGTGGTGACGTGCCCTTCCAGCACCCTTGCGCTTATCACGGCACGTGGCAAGAAGTAACTCGCCAACGTAGCAAACAGAGCCACCAGCACGAGGTGGGTCAGACCCGGCCACGGAGCCCTGCCGCCCCAACAAGACCACCACCGAGACGCGTAGTGGAGGCCCGACGACTGGCAGGGGTCCGAGAGCCACAGCCTGAGGGGCAGAGTGACCACCCCGTGACTTTATACGCCGACTTTGTATGCCGGTAAGCAGCAAGTGAATTTTATGATCCCAAACATCTCATGGAAAAGAGCCCACAAAGAACATTTTGTGGCGCATGCGACTCTCCGGGAAGTGAGTTGCAGCGTCTGTCGTGGTCGTGGGCACAGCCAGTCAGCCAGCCGCGCACCTGCCGCCCGCAGCTGCCTTCCCGCGGCTCCAGCACGGATGCACAGCGGTGCGCAGCCCAGGAGACAACCGTGTCAAAACGGGAAGGATGAGCAGTCTTGTATACACCTGCACAAAACCCCACTGGCAGGACACACACCAGCAGATCACGCCGGCTGCCCCCGGAGAAGCGGGAGAGAGGGAGACCCCACCAAATACCCTCTGCCCAGCGTTTACAGGTTCAGTCCATGTGATTTACTGCCCGTTAGAAAAACAAGACCACTTTCTTCCTAAAGACGATCAGGGTGTATAAAAAGCGCTTGAACAGGTTTAAAGAAAAAACACGCAAAAGGACTTGATGAGGTCACAAGTGACTCTTTTTCCTACTTGATGCTTTCTGAAACTTTCTCACTCCATAGAAAGAACCTGCTAGTTTCTAGAAGCAAGAAGGAGAGGGGAGCAAGTGCAGACCCCAGGCGGTCTTCCCGGGAGGAAGCCACGTGACGGGAGGGCCACCCTGGGCCACCCCCACCACCTTTACCACAGGCATCATTCTTTAGGCAAAAGGCTTCTGATCCACACTGGGACTCCAGAGGCTTGTCTGGACGGTTCCGGACACTTCACTCGGAGAAGAGCTATTGGGGTTTATTAAGCCTCTCAAAGACAAAGGAGCCTTTTTTCCCCGCAGCCGGCTGGCAGCATGGCCGGCCAAGGAGTACAGACTTCCCCATGCAAGGACACCCCTTTCCTTCCCCCGAGAGCCGGGCCCTGAGCTGATGAAACGGGCACTGGCACGGGGCCCCACAGCTGGGACACCTTATGCGAACGGCCAAGCCAGCTGGGGACCCCGAGCCACTCCACCTCCCTGGCCTCGGTTTCCCCTCAGGTTCTTCTCAGGGACGCTGCGGGACCGAGCCCCTTGCAGCCCCAACACGGCACGCTCACGTGTCTCCACAAGCTCTTGGGGCCCTGACTGGCCATTCAGGAGTGCGGAGACTGGGACGCCGGGCTCAGCAAACCACCCCCCCCGCCCCCCACCATCAGGTTCTGGTCGTTCGTGTCTCCCGCAAGTACAAGGGAGCTCTCGGAGGTGGTGGAACGCCCTCTAACTTGACCTTGGGTGTGTGCATTCGTCAGGACTCACACTGCGTCTGGCGGACAAGTGTCTCTACGACCCCTGCACTGTGCCTCAGCAGAGCGGGCACTCGCCCACCGCAGCACCACCCCTGTGTCCCAGCAGGGGTCCGCGGAGTCCTGCTGCCACCAGGAGCCCCAGGACAGTCAGCAGGGTGGGCGTGGGGGACTCTCGCCACGGATCAGTTGGTGCCAGAACGCAGCCCAGGCCCTTGAGAGGGACTCTGGGAACCTTAGGATGCTGTTCCCAAGAGGCTGGGGGGCCACAGCGGCACGGAGTCCAGTGGCCAGCCCCAGGGATGCTCCGTGGACCCGTGCCGCCTCCAAGCAGGAGAGCTCAGCCACGGGCGGGCCCTGTTCCCCAGACACATCAGGGGATGAGGAGAGGAGCCAGTGGGACAGAGATGGACCCTGGACATTGGGAGAGGGGCTGTGCCAGGAGTGGGATCCAAGAAGCAGGAGCTCGTGCAGCCCCACACCCCGCAGGAGTGCCGGCAGGCTGAGGACACGCAACCCCTAGGTGCTGCTGGCTTAACGAGAAAACACCTAGAAGGCAGCCGTTGAATGGGGATTCCTGACTCAGGGGTGAGGGGTCGCTTGGACCTCAGGAGGGTGCCGGTGCCCCCCCCCCCCCCCGCCGCCTCAGTCTCCCCCCGCATGCAGGTGGCCCCTGTCCAACCCCATGTCACAGGTAAGAGACTGGCACAGAGGACTCGGGCATCCGGCCATCCCTTCTCCACGTCCACAGGCCGGGGCATGAAGACCAGAAGAAGGCCTCATCGATACACAGCCCGCCCTGCCTCTGGACCACACTGTCCAGAGGCCGGGCACCAACACAGGAGCCAGTCCGGTCTCTGTCCTCAGCCCATCCACAGTTTCACCACACCCAGACCTGGGCCGGCCCGGGGCAAGTGAACACAGCTCAGCTTCTGCGTGAGAGCAGGCTGGGCCAGGAAGGGGGAGGGGAAAGCGGACAGAGGAGCAGCACTTTCCAGGATGGGCCTGGCGGGAGGGCCGACACCGGGACGTCCAAGGTCGTCAGTCAGTCCTGCCACCTGGCCGCGTTAGATAAACCCCTTCTTGGAAACTGGAGGCTGGGAGGAGCACGAGCCCAGGCAGGGCGGGGTCCCAGGGGCCGGCAGCCGACAAGAGGGGCACCTCCTCCTGAAACCAGCAAGAGGGATGGAGACACGGCTCCCACCATCTGTGGGGAGCCTCCTGCATGCAGACTCCGAGACCTCTGCAAAGCCCAAGAGCGGACAGGCGCCCGGGAAAGTCTGGATAAAAAGTTTGTCAGGACCTGGGCTGATTCCTCTCCCAGGGAGTCACAGATGCATCTAGTGTCACATCCCAAACGAGCAAGAAAGGGCTAAGTTACCCCCTGCTGACCGATAAGCCAGTGCAAACAATTATTTTTGGCAACCGCAGGGCTCCCCTCCAACAGGATAAACAAATCGCATTTCGCCCGGCCCTAGTAACAGCTGCACGCTGCGCAGAAAACCCGCTGGTGGCGGCCAGGGCCGTTTAGGAACACGGCGTCTCGGGGCCAAATAAACATTGGCTGGTTCCACTGGGCACCTAAATTCTTTGGACAGCTGGGGGGGCGGGGGGGAGGCGCGCCCCCCTCCGAAAAAGGCTCTGACACCGCATCCTAAGAAACGGGACACCCGGCTGCAACAAGCCGGCCTGACTTCGTGAAAGTAACAAGGCAGGTTTCCACCGACACCTTCCCTGTCAAGGAGGACTCGGGAGCTGAGGGGACAGGAGGGAAGGGAGGAGGAAGGAAAGGAGAAAGGGAAGGACGGAAGGTGACCACCCTCGCTGGCTGGCCGCTCGCTGACCCAGGAAGCCCACACTTACTTCTTCACGTTGGCCTCCCCATTGGGGATCCTTCGCAACTTCTTCTTCTTGAGGATTTTGACGGCTCTCCTGCAGAGCGTCTCCGAGTCCAGCACCTCCTTCACCTTGCCGTAGGACCCCTCCCCCAGCAGGTCCCCCATCAAGTACTTGCCGATGAGCTTGGCCCGCTTGCGACGTGGCTGGTAGATGACCTCCGTGGAGTCGATGCGGTGGATGAACGTGTCCATCCCCACGGACATCAGCTCCCCCTCTGTAAACATGCCCAGCTGCTGCGGGTCGGCCACATCCATCCTGGACTCTCGCGGGCGGTCCCTTTATCTTCCTTATCTACTCCCCCCCGAAGAGCGGTTCTTCCTTTTGTCCCCCTAAAGTTCCCTTCTCCAAGGAAAAAAAAAAAAAAAAACGCAAAAAACAACAATCAACAAAAAACGCAAAAAACAAAAACAAACAAAAAAAAAAAGGGAAATCCTTCTTCGAAAAGAAACGATTGTACTCGTCGTGAGTTCAAGAGGCGCGCCTGGCCCAGAACCCCGGCACCCGAGGGTGCGGAGGGTCGCAAGTCTGGGTGCCTGCCCGCCTCGCAGCTTCGGGTCGGGCCGGCGCGTCCACGGGGGCCCTCAGGAGGCCGGTGGGGCTTGCAAGTGCTAGGTCATCCTCCAGGGACTTTAGACCCTCGGACAAACACCGCTGCAGCCAAACCAAGTCTTCTCCGGGACGGGCATTACCAGCGGGTCGTGGCGCGCGCCCAGAGAGGGCCCCGCGGCGGCCGGCCGGCCCCAGGGCCCCAGGCTGGGCAGCCGAGCTTCGCTGGGGGCCGGGCGCGCTGCTGGGGGCGGCTCCCGGCGGGGCCCGCCGTCCCGGGGGCCCGCGGTTGCGGCAGGTGCCTGTCCGGAAGGCGCGGGGGGCACCGAGGTCCGCCCCCGCCAGCCCCGAGCGCGCGTCGGGGGGCCGGGGGCTGCCCGGGGCCCTCCCGCCGCGGGGAGCAACTTCCGTCGGAGCCGGCCGCCGCCGGGGCGCCCCCACACCGGCCTGGGACCCCGGAGCGGCCGTCCCCCGCCCCAAACGGCAGCCCGCGCTCGCTCTCCGCCGAGAACGCCGTCGGCCGCGGGGCGCGGGGCGCGGGGACCCGCAGGGCTCCGGGCGGCTGAGGCGGCGCAGGCCGAAGGCCCGGGCCGGGGGTTCCCGAGGCCGCCGGGGCCCGGACAGCGCGTGCCCCCGCCGCAGCCGCCGCACGTGTGGAGCAGGCGGGGCGGCGCGGGGGCCCAGCCCATGCAAGGCGGCGCGGAGCCGGCCGGCGCCCGCCGCCGCTGCCGCCCGCTCCCCGCCTCAGTCGCGGACGCCCCGGGCCGCCTCCCCCTTCCGCGCCCGACACGCCGCCGCCATCTTGTTTACCTCCCGCCCCCGCCCTGCGCCGCCGCGCCGCCGCACGCCCGCCGGGGGGGCCCGCCCCTCCCGCCGCTGACGTGCCCGCCTGTTGGCTGGGCCGTGAGGCCCCGCCCCGCGGCCCGCCCCACCACCGCTGCCGATTGGGCCGTTTGGACACAGGCAGGCGCCCAAACGGGGATTGGTTCACTCTCGGCCCCGCCCCGGGGGGTGGATACAGCTTGGCTCATTGGCCCGCGGAGGAGCCCGTCATGGGGTGGGGGGGTTGGCGGGAAGCGGGCGCGGGGAGCCAGCAGCGTCGACCTCTGAGGGGCTCGGGGCTGGCGTCGGCGGTCGAGAGCGACAACGGCCACCTGGGAACGGCTGTGCCGCGGGCAGAGCCCTCGAGGAGCCCCTCACCCACAGACCCCCTCGGAGGCCAGGGCAAGGGTCACACAGTAGCCCCCAGGGAGGGGCGACCGGCCGACTCTGTCGGTGGAACGTGCGAGCTCTGCTGTTGGGGATCTTTGAGTTCCAGCCCGACGTTGGGTGGGCTTAGAGCTTACTTTAGACATCAGTAAATTAAAAAGTGCCCCAGGGGGCTCCTGGGGGGCTCAGTCGGTTAAGCGTCCGACTTTGGGTTCGTGAGTTGGAGCCCCGCGTTGGGCTCTGTGCTGAGCCTGGAGCCTGCTTTGCATTCCGTGTCTCGCTCCCTCTCTGCCCCTCCCCTGCGCTCTCTCGCGCGCGCGCGCGCTCTCTCTCTCTCTCTCTCCCAAAAATAAGCATTAAAAAAAAAAAGTTTTCTTTCTGAGTCGCCCAAAGTGGAACGTTCCAGGCCAGAGACCCTTGCAGAGTCTCTGCACCCAGAGGGGACCCACTGCGGGAAAGCAGTGGCCCAGGTGCCAGCAGAGTGCTGTGGGTACAGAGTGGACAAAGTGGGCGGATGAGGTTGAAAATACCTCCCTTCCGTTGCCCAGCACTGTATTCTTAGCTCTGCACAAACTGTTCATCTCATCTGGTGTGACCCTCCTGGTTCACGACAGCCAGAAAAGTGGGACCTAGGGGAGCAGCGCCATCAGGTCGGGACTCCAGGCTGGCGACCTGTGAACGCCCTGAGCCTCTGTGCAAACTTGGTGTGCCCGAGAGTGGTGGTTGGACATACCCCATGAGTGTCTTCACCGTCTCCGGCACCCATGGAGGGGGACTGATGTGACTCTGCAGGGAAGGGGTCACGCGCCACATCGGCAGGACCAGCAAACCCCAAAATTCTGCTGAGAAGGGAATCCTACATACCAGAGCAGAAGCCAGTAAAATACAATAGAAAACAAATAGGGAAAATAGATGAAGCCAAAAGATTGTTCCTTGAAAAGATTTTTTTTTTTTTTAAAGACAAAACTCCATGTTCACCAAGAATAAAAGATGACCCATACCAGGAATCAAAAAAGGGATACCGCTATAGACCCTAAAGATATTAAAAAGCGGGGCGCCTGGGTAGCTCAGTTGGTTAAGCCTCCGACACTTGAGTTCAGCTCAGGTGGTGGTCTCACCTTGATTTTCTTTTTTATATATATATTTTTTTATTTTTGGGACAGAGAGAGACAGAGCATGAACGGGGGAGGGGCAGAGAGAGAGGGAGACACAGAATCGGAAACAGGCTCCAGGCTCCGAGCCATCAGCCCAGAGCCTGACGCGGGGCTCGAACTCACGGACCGCAAGATCGTGACCTGGCTGAAGTCGGACGCTCAACCGACTGCGCCACCCAGGCGCCCCATCACCTTGATTTTCTTTCCAAAACTCGTCACCATGAGGGGTGCCTGGGTGGCTCAGTCAGTTAAGCATCTGACTTCAGCTCAGGTCATGATCTCACAGCTGGTGAGTTTGAGCCCCACGTCATCGGGCCCTGTGGTGACAGCTGGGAACCTGGAGCCTGCCTCAGATTCTGTGTCTCCCTTTCTCTGCCCCTCCCCCTCTCACTCTGTCTCTTTCTCTCTCTCAAAAATAAACATTTAAAAAATTTATTTTTTATTTTTTATTTTTTTTTACGTTTTATTTATTTTGGAGACAGAGAGAGACAGAGCATGAACAGGGGAGGGTCAGAGAGAGGGAGACACAGAATCTGAAACAGGCTCCAGGCTCTGAGCTGTCAGCACAGAGCCCGACGCGGGGCTCGAACTCACAGACCGCGAGATCATGACCTGAGCCAAAGTCGGCCACTTAACCGACTGAGCCACCCAGGCGCCCCAGCATTTAAAAAAATTTTAAAAACAACGGCCAATAAGTGTTGGCAAGGATGTGGAGACACTGGAAATCTCGTACAGATTGTGCAGCCACTTTGGAAAAAGCCAAAAGGTTAAAAGCAGTGTTTCCATGCGGCCCAGCTACTGTTATCCTGGGTTAGCACACACAGGTCCAAACTTGTACACTGTGTGTTCACCGCAGCAGGATTCACGACAGCCAAAACCGGGGGGAAAAAAACAAAATATCCATCCACAGATGAACATACAAACACAACGTGTCCCCCGAGCACGCGCACGTCACTCGGCCGCGAGCAGGAGCGAGGTGCCCACCCCCGCCGCCCCGCGGACGGACCCCGAACACACGACGCTCAGGGAGGGAACCAGACACGAGAGGCCACGCGGGGTGTGAGGCCACGTGGGTGAAACGTCCCGAGCAGGCCCATCCACAGACGGGAAGGGGGCTCATGGGGGCTGGGGGGAGGAGTGGGGAGTGACTGTTGATGGGGACCGGTTGCTTTTGGGGTGATGGAATGTTCTATGACAGGTGAACTGACTGAGGCTTACAGGAAGGAAGCCACCTGTCCAGGTCCACAGTGGATCTGGGACTCCAGGTTATGGGGGTGGGGAGGCAGGTTATAGTAGGAGACCCCAGGCTATATGTGGAGGCTCTAGGTTGTAGGTGGGGGGCAAGGTTATGGAGGGCCCCATATTACAGATAAAGATCCCCAAGTTACAGGTGGGGGACCCCAGGTTATTGAAAGGCAGCCTCAGATTATAAGTGGAGGGCTTTGGTTTACACACAGGAGCCCTGGCTTACAGGTAAGAGCTCCAGATTATAAATGGTAGCCCCAGGTAATGGCAGAGGGCCCCAGACAACAGGCAGGGACCCCAGGCTATAGGTCAGGGCCCACCAGCCCCTCCGGGGCTCAGGCCTGTAGCCTCTGCCTTCCTCTCCTCCCACGATCTCTCCCTCACACCCCTCATTTCTCCTGCCCACCCCATGACCCCCCTACACACAAACACTTGTGCCCAGTTGGCCCCCTTGCAGCCCCCGCTGACCCTCTGACATCCTCCCTTTACCCGCCCCCCCAATGGAGGACAGAGGAAGCCCGCGGTCCTCCTGGGCACACGACCAGCTGGCGCTCCATCCCAGGTCTCCACCCACTCAACGGGTATCCTACATGTCAGGTTCCTGACCCTAGCCCCTTCCTCTCCATGGACCCGGCTCAACCCCATATCCATCGAATAAGGGCCCAGGAGCCAGACGGGTCCTTCCAAATTGAGGTGAGCCCCCACTGGGAATCCAGCCATGGTTCCAGGTTAGGGGGTGGCTGGGATCGGTGGGGGGGGGGGGGGGCATGTGGGCCTCTCTGCCGCCACCAGGGGGCGGGCAGGTACTGCAACCGAGGTTTCTGGACTGCGGGCGTGTGTGTGTGTGTGTGTGTGTGTGTGTGTGTGTGTGTGTGTGAATGAGGTGTCAAAACCACAGGGTTGGAAGCCCACACATGATCCCTCAGGGTGGTGACACTCTGGACCATCATTGTCACCCTTATTGGACCTTGTTACACGCCTGGTCACAGACAGGGCAGGGATGCCCACCGTCACACGCCTACAGTTGACTGTCCCCCTTCCCCCGGCACTGTGGACACTGGGGGGCTGGTGTCATCCTCTCTGGGGGCCCTGGGCACTGCAGGGGTTGAGCAGCGTCCCCAGCCCCCACTCAAGCGATGCCCCCAGTCCTGACCGCAAGTGTCGCCAGACATCGCCTGGGGTACCCTGGAGCAGAACTGTCCCCAGTCGACAATCTGCTTTAGAGATACACGCTGAAGCATTTATGGCTGAAAGGCTATGAGTCTAGGATTCTGCTTCAAACATCCCCAGGCAGAATGTACATCTGAAGTGTTTGTTTGGGAGAAAGTGTCCTAAGGGGGCCCCTCAAGTGTTCTTAACTTAAGCAAGGTTTATTGGGGTGAATGGTGGTCCCTGAAGGAGGTTTCCCCATCCAACTTCCCAGAGCCTGTGAACGTGACCTCACTCGCTGTTGTCACCAAGCTAGGGATCTTGAGATGAGATCATCCTGGATTACTTAAGTGGGCCCTAGATCTAATGACAATTGTCCTTATAAGACACACACAGGGGACATTTGACAGAGAGGACCAGGTATCGATGGACGCTGTGATGGAGGGATTCTCGGCTGCCTGGAGCCCCCAGAGGCTGGAGGAAAGGGGAAGGGCCTCCTGGAGCCTCTGGAAGGAGCTCGGCCCCCCACACCTGGCTCCAGAATGGGGAGCGGATGAATTTCTCTTGTTTAAGTCACCCAGTGAGCGGTCATTGGTCTCAGCCGTCCTAGGAGACTAACACAGAAGCTTCCTGAGAATGGCGAGGTGGGCAGTTTGATGAATCTTGACGAAAGCATGTAATCACCACTGTACTTGAGG
The DNA here is from genome assembly GCF_018350155.1 of Leopardus geoffroyi. Classification (NCBI taxonomy): domain Eukaryota; kingdom Metazoa; phylum Chordata; class Mammalia; order Carnivora; family Felidae; genus Leopardus; species Leopardus geoffroyi. The sequence goes on along the minus strand of NC_059331.1, from coordinate 625,118 downwards.
AATAAAATCTTTTCCTCCCTCCCGAACCCCCCTCACACGCCTTTGTAGGGGCCATCGCTTCCCTCTGCCTTCCCTCCCAGGAAAGGATCGAGTTTTGCCCCTTGTAACTCGGTCTTTTCCGGGTGTCCCATAAATGGGGTCACACGGCAAGGCGTACTTCACTTGAGATTCATTCGCGTTCCTGCGACCCTTAGAGACGTGTTGTCCCTGCGCTCCTGGAACGCCCTTGTATGGACGGGCCGCGTCTCTTTCGCCCACTTGGGTGGTTTTCCGTTTTTGGCGACTGTGAGTCGTGCGGCGGTGAACACGTGTGTGCAGGTTTTTGTAGGGACAGAAACTTCCATTTCTCTCGGGTGACGCCTAGGGCTGGGATGGCCGGATCCCACGGCCGTTCTGAGCAAAGCGTCCTCCAGAAGGGCCGCACCCCCACCGGCAACGTTCGAGAGTTCTGGGCGTCCTGCGTCCTCGCCGGCTCTTGGTTTTGTCCGTTTCGGGGGTTCCGTTGGACCATTCCGACGGGTGACACATTATTTTTTATTTGTAATTTTTGTTTTAATTTTTTTTTCAACGTTTATTCATTTTTGGGACAGAGAGAGACAGAGCATGAACGGGGGAGGGGCAGAGAGAGAGGGAGACACAGAATCGGAAACAGGCTCCAGGCTCCGAGCCATCAGCCCAGAGCCCGACGCGGGGCTCGAACTCACGGACCGCGAGATCGTGACCTGGCTGAAGTCGGACGCTTCACCGACTGCGCCACCCAGGCGCCCCATGTAATTTTTTTTTTTTAAGGAACTTAAAAAAAATTTTTTTAAAGGCTCATTTTCTGAGAGAGAGAGGGTCCCGGCTGCAGCTGAACTGTCACCTCCTCAAAAGCTCCTCCCCTGAGGCTCCCAGCTAAGCGCCCCCACCCGGGCACACACGTCACCCCACGAATTCAAGGTGCGGGACACGGTCACCGCAGCCTGCTGAAGACCGGTCCTGCCTTCTCCCACCTGCCTCCGGACGCCGACGAAGCACCCCCTCCAGGCTACCCGAGGGGTGACCGAAATGATCATGGTTGACACACGCTGACACTCAAAGTTCACTGCTGGCTGGCCTCCAGGCTGAGGTCCTTCCTCCCTCTCACCATCCTCCGGTCAACAAGGGAGACTCCTGGGCTCGGAGAGGTACCTGTGTCATTGTCCAGGGACATAAGAGCAGGGGTCAGCTGACCTGTTCTGTGAGGGACCAGAGGTCAAGTGTGTTCAGCTGTACGGGCCCAACGGTCTCTGTCACAACCGCTCCACCCTGCTGGTGGGGACAGGAAAACAGCCGCAGGCAATACGCAAACGACCGCGTGTGTCTGTGCCAAGAAAACTTTATTGACACCAATGTCGTATGGCTTCACGCGTCACAAAACAACCCTTCTTCTGAAATGTTTTCAGCCACGTAAACACAAACATCTCGGGGCGCCCGGCTGGCTCAGTGGGTAGAGCGCGTGACTCTAGATCTCAGGGTCGTGAGTTCAAGCTCCGCTTTGGGCGTAGAGCTCACTTTAAAACACAGAAAAGGGGGGGGGGGTGCCTGGGTGGCTCAGATGGTTGAGCGTCCGACTTCGGCTCAGGTCCTGATCTCATGGGTTCGTGGGTTCGAGCCCCGCGTCGGGCCCTGTGCTGACGGCTCGGAGCCTGGAGCCTGCTTCCGATTCTGTGTCTCCCTCTCTCTGTCTCCCTCTCGCTCTCTGGCCCTCCCCCACTCTCCCTCTGCGTCTCAAAACTAAAAATAAATAAACACCTAAATACATAAGTAAATAACATTAAAACAAGAAATAAACATTAAAAGAGAAAGGAGACAAAACATAAAGGTTTCAGTGCCATGCGGTCTGTCTGCGCCAAGAAGGCGACAGGCTGGACGGTGCCTCTCGGGGCGCTGTACTCTCCGTCACATTCAAGCCTTGAGCTGCTCTCCAGAGGCGTGGGAAGGAGCCTAGAGGTGCAGGCTTGTGTCAGTCTTTGAGACACTCCCAGAAGGTGCCGGATCTGGCCGTGCCTGCTGGATCAGCTGGTCTCATCTGTGGCTGTCACGCCAGGGGTCTCCTGGTGTCCGGTGGGTGGGGACCCGGAGGGCTGCTCAACACAAGGAACCACCTGGCCCCAAATGTCAGCGGGGCCGGCGGGGAGAGCCCAGTGCTAGGTCTATCCCTGGACCTTTCCGTACCGTGAACAAAAAATTCCCATGTACAGAAAAAAGCTGGTTTCGGTTGCAGTTTCTGTCACTTGCAACCAAAAGGTTGTGACGATGTGGGATATGAGACTCGAGTAGGGGGTTTTGGACACAGGAGTGCGGACGGCAGCTGGCCAGGGCTGGGGCGGGCCTCACCCCCACGGGGCAGAGAGCCCCAGCAGGACGGAAGCAGGGTGGGAGGACAGGGGCTGGGCCGTGCCATACCGTTCTATCCATTTCCTCGAAGATCTGCAGGGAGGTTGCGAAGACAGCGTGGGGCGCCCTCCCCTTGCTGTGCGTGTGTCACGTGAGTGGGGGACGTTTGTCACCGATACGTTAGCAACAAATCTCCTCCGTGTGCTTAAGATTTTTTGGGGCGCCTGGGTGGCTCAGCCCGTGAAGCGTCTGACCGCGGCTCAGGTCGTGATCTCACGGTTCATGGGTTCGAGCCTCACTCACATCAGGCTCCACAATGACAGCGCGGAGCCTGCTTGGGGTTCTCTCTCTCCCTCTCTCAAAATAAATAAACGTTAAAAAAAAAAAGAACTTCCTTATTATATGATACGTATCGCAGAGTAAGTTACATGCCACAACTTCATTACTCAGGACTCGTGTGATCTGCTTTGTTGACAAGACCAGGGTCCAGCAAAGTGTTCCCGGGAAGGGCCAGATGGTCACTATTTTTGGCTTTGTGGGTCAGGTGGTCTCTGTCACTACTGCTCGCTCGACGTGGCTGCAGGAGACAAACAGGTGCGGTCACGTGCCAATAAAACTTTATTTACAGGGGCACCTGGGGGGCTCAGTCGGTAACGTGTGCGACTTCGGCTCGGGTCACCATCTCACGGTTCGTGGGTTCGAGCCCCGCGTCGGGCTCTGTGCTGACATCTCAGAGCCTGGAACCTGCTTCAGATTCTGTGTCTCCCTCTCTCTCTCTTGGCCCCTCCCCTGCTCATGCTCTGTCTCTGTCTCTCAAAAAATAAATAGACACTAAAAAGAAAGAGTTCTGTAGTTTCCCCCTCATGTCCCTTTTCTGCACCAGCACCCCATCAGGACCCCACATGACACCCAGCTGTCACGTCTCCTCGGGCCCCTCTGGGGTGTGACAGTTTATCAGACTTCCCTTGAGTGTGAGGCCTGGACCGTGTTGAGGTTGGGTATTTTAGAAAATGTCCCCTGACTGGGGTCTGTCCGGTGTTACTCTGTGGGTCAGGCCAGGGTGAGGGGTTTGGGGCGGAATGGCACAGAGGCGATGTGCCCTTTACGTCCGGTCACGTCAGGGGCCCCTGTCCACACGGCAGATCGGGACGGGGCCTGGTCATCAGAGCCGGGGCCCCGCCCTGACCCGCCAGCGTATTTGTGACTTTGGGGTATAAGCACAGACGTGCTGTGTCAGCCATCACCCCTCTCATTGCCAGAGTAGACCGTCTTCCTTTTAAGTTCTTTTTTCTTTTTTTTAATTAAGTAGGCTCCAGGCCCAACGTGGGGCTTGAATTCAGGATCCCGAGATCAAGAGTCACGTGCTGACTGAGCCAGCGAGGCGGTGGGGGGGGGGGGCACCCCGGGGCTGGGGCTTCTGGCTTCTTCCTCAGTTGGAGGCGTGGAGGATGGTGGGGTCCCTTGAAGTTCTCCAAGCGCCCCAGACGTCCCTTGTCCCTCAGGAGCCTAGGCGTCTGGGACCTGGATGTGAGTCAGCCAGCCCCAGGCGCCCTGCAGTCCCCTTCAGGGCAGGGCAGACCCAAGGTGAAGGTTCAGGAAGTGCCAGCACAGGTGACCGCAGTGCTCCTTGCTGGCTGCTAAGCAGGAGGACAGCCTGGGGAGGGCCAGCACCTTGTGCCCGTCGGGGGATGTCCTGCCCCTCTGCAGCCTGGGACACCACGGGGCATGCTCTGATGCTCTGTTCTCTGTGTCCCCGGACTCGATCAGCATTGTCTCTCTCTCTCTCTCTCTCTCTCTCTCTCTCACACACACACACACAGGCCCGTCCACCTTGTAGCCCAACCCACTTCCTTCCTGCACTCACTCACCTGCGCCCTCCTGCACCCGCACCGCCTCCTATGCCTGCTCTGCCCTAGCTGCAGCTCTGTCCATGCTCTATAATCTCCATGGCTCCCCGTGGCTCTGGGGACAGAGCCAAGCCAAGTCCCCCTCTGACTTGGGGCTGGGGTGAGTACTGGTGAGGGGACATCCTGAAGGTCCTCACCCTCTCAGCTCTGGCCCAGCTCTTGCCTGGCTCACTATAGACCCTGACAGAAAAAAAATGCAGAGTGTGGCTCCTTCGTCTGGCTTCGGGGCAGGAGTTCTGCCTCCTCAGACCTCTGTCTTGCCACCAGAGGGGCGTGAAACGTGGCCCCTGTGTCCCGCCCCCTCCAGCACACCCAGGCAGATGGAGCCTCCTCCAGCCCCGCCCTTACCCCCCCACCCCATTGCTCCATCACCTACAGTGGCTCCCTACTGCCCCCAGGATACAGGCCTTGCCCTAGCTTTCCGGGCACACCCCCGCCCCCTTAGCCCACTTGGCCCTTTCCGGTCTCACTCCCTTGCTGCCCTGGACCCCTGCACATGCTCCCTGGATGCTTTCCCCACTTGGGGCCTTTGCACATGCTGCCTTCTCCCCGACCGTCCTTCCCCTCTTCCTTCTCCTTCCTGCCCGCTCACAGCCTTGCAGCCTCAGGGCCCAGCCCTCGCCCAGCCTGAGGGCTGCTCCGTCAGACGTCACATTTAGCCTGTGCAGCCTTGGCTTCCCATTTTCAGTGCAGAGGTGGGAGGTCCTGTCTGGGGCGGATCTCAGACCCACCGGACAGGTTTGCTGTTCCCTGCAGTTGTCCTGGCTCAGAGGCAGCCCTGGCCGGCCTAGGCAAGATCCTACGCTGGCTCAGGCAGGGCCGGGAGGCAGCCAGCACTGCCGGGGGACTTGCGAGGGCAAGTGGCAGTGGCGGGTGGGCCTTGGGTGTGGGGAGGTGGCTGGACAGGGCAGGGTCAGCTGGGGAGGCGGGCGAGGCCAGCAGGAGACAGGAAGTGATGCAGGAGGAGATACGCACATGGCTGGTGCGACGTGGGCCGGCTGGTTGCTCCTGCCTCAGTTTCCCCTTCTACACCACAGGGAGGGCTGGAGAGGGAGGGCAAAGAGGGGCGCGGTAGGAGGGAGGGGAAAAGGAGGGGGGGGGGATGAGAGGCAGGAGGCGGGGCAGGAGCCGAGCCACAGGGGCTGGGGGGCAGCCAGGGGAAGTGGGTGCAGAAAGGAGAAGTGTGGTGAGGGACCCAGCGCCAGGAGGCGGGCAGGGAGGTGCTCCCACTGCTGGGGAACGCTGGGGCTTTCCAGAATGTGGAGAAACAGGAAGCGCCCCGGCCCCGCCCCCACCCCCTGGGCAGGGCCAGGCCGACCCACCTGCCCCACCTCACCTGCCCAGGTCCGGGGTGGGGGTCTCCACTCCCTGGGTGAGCCCTCCGCCTGCCTCAGTCTCCCAGTCTGCACGCTGGAGTCCTCCCCAGGAGGGAAACTGAGGGGTAGGCCCAAGAAGCTCCCCATGGACCCACAGGGAACCCCCCCCCCCCCGCCGGGGGACCTGACATTGGGGTCTGACTTTTCTGCTGTTTGAAACAATTGAAAGGGCAAGAGTTGTCGCACTCTGTGAGCACGCCTGTGCGGAAGGTGCGTCAGTCCCAGGGCCGTGCCCATTTGGCAGATGAGAACACTGAGGTCCAGAGGGGCCCCTGGCCTGGCTCTGGGACGCCGTTTCTGCTGTGGTCTCCCCACACCGGGCTGCCCGATCTCACCAATAGAAACAGGACTCCCGGTTTCGCCGGAGGCTACTTTCTTTTGCATAAGTATATCCCAGACACTGCGCGGGACATACTTAAACATGAGAGATTCTTCTTCACGTACATGGAATTCAAATTTAACTGAGTGTTCTGTATGTTACATGGTGGCCTACTTCCTCAAGGCTGGTTGAAATGTCTGGGGGGATATTTAGGGGGTCCCTGCATGGGACTGAGACAGAGGGAGGGCTTGGGGAAGGCTCTTGGACCAAAAACAGACCCTCACCGGACAGACCTCTGGTCTTCTGTGAGCCTTTTCCCCACCGGAGGAGGGGACCTTGGGCACATCTGATGAGACCTGGGCGTGTTCCCACCCTCTGAGCCTCTGAGCGTGACAACTTCTGCAACCTGAGCCATGAAACCTGGGGCTGCCCAGGGCCCCCATCCCAGCCTTTTATCACCATTAAAAAAAAAAAAAAAAAAAAAAAAAAAATCCCTCCTCTCCAGACCTCCAACCTCAGGCTTCGTCGTCATTATTATCTCATAGAACACTCACTTAGGTGGCTCTGTGGACTTTTGTGAGGAAATATCCAGAAGTGCATCTGGAAACATTCCTAAAACCCAAACACAAGAAACTGTTCATTTTGCTATCTTAATAACCTAGAAGGTACCCGCCCCGAATTTACAGGTGGGGAAATGGAGGCACAGAGAGATTGAGTAACTTTCTGAGGGTCACACAGCACACCGGCAAAGCCGCTGCCCTGCAGAGCACTGTGCCTTCCGCTCTCCCGGGCGGCCTCTTGCAATTCCCTGGAAATCCCCAAATCTGACTAATTCCCTAGACATCCCCAGACTTGGCAGATTACTCCATGCTGAGATGGCTGGACCCACCCCGGCCTGGGCAAACTGCCCCCATTTCAGGCAAAATTACCCATAGAAACCTTGTGGTTTCCTGAGGTGGACGTGGCAGAGGTCAAGTCCATGCCTCCCTGCGCTCCGTGACCCTGCGCCGGCTACTGGACGGTTCTGCGCTGCCGTTTACCCGCCAGCAACACACAGGTAATAGCGGTCCTGACCTCGGAAGGTCATGGTGGGAACAGGGCCGGCTCTGCGGGCGTGTGACTCAGGGCTTTGCCCGGGCTCCGTGTTCAGGGGGACCCGTAGTCCGTTTAATGCTCTGCTGTCGCCATATTGAAATCCTCACTATTTGAACGGGGGGCCCTCTGCCTTCATTTCTCACTGGGCTCGACAGATTATGTGGCTGGCCCTGTGTGGGAGGAAATGGGAAAACACAACCGGAAGCCATCTATCCCCTCATGTCAGCTTCTTTGTGCTTTTGAATTTTAACTGTCTGTTGCTCAATAGGACTTATTTTCATTAGTTATGAAAAATAGTTTCAAAGTCAAGGCTACAACCCAAATTGCCAAAAACTACACATACCGAAGCAAAGCTCACTCTGAATAAATCATTTCTCCTCTCTCGACCTCAGTTTCCCCTGCTTCCTTGTAGGCTTGGCTACAGGCGGTCTCTGACCTGGATTTTTGTAGGTCAAACGGGTTTTAAACAGACCCTTACAAGTCTGTGAACAGCTTTCATTTGCCTGGACTGCCCTTCCTACTCTTGTCTATCTGGCAACCTCCTACTTGAACTTCAAAGCCCCAGCTTCAGTACCCCTTCCTCCATAATGTGTTAGGCAGAGACTTCAGCCCTCCCTGGGCCCCAGGCCCAGTCTTGCAGATGGGAGTGTCTGGTCCAGCCTCCATTCCCCCTAGATTGGGAGCTTCCTGAGGGCAGGCCTGGGAACTGAGTCCTCTGGAGCCCCAGCTTTGTTCAGCTCGAGACCAGGCAGAGACTGGAATCCGTAAGGGTTTACTTAATGAGTAAACAAGCACACGGGGAGGTAACCTCTAATTTCAGGGGGCTGGAATGGGCACAGGAGGCCTCTGGCTGGTGGCGAGCCGGGGCTTTCTTTACTGACAACCCAGCTAGGGAAGGGGTGGTGCCTCCCAGACTGGATCTGCCTGAACCCGCCTGGCCCAGCCCACAGTGGGTCCAGTGGGTTCAAGTCACAGGAAATCTACAGTCTGTGCCAAAGTCCCACCCTCTTCCTGGCAGTGCAGCAAATCTGGCCTCGTTTGCATCAGGCCCCTGGGAGCCCTAACGGGGAGGGAGCCAGCTGGGGAGCAACCCAGATCCCAGCGCCTCTCTCTTGGGACTCGTCAGACCCCACCACGTACTGGGCTCCACGCTGGGGCTTCCGCTAGGTCCCAAGACTCCTCCTGGGGTGGAGACAGACTAATGGGCAGACAACTATTGGTGGGGAGGCAATTAAGGGAGAGCGCAGGACTGGGTGGGGGTAGGGCCGTGTCAGATGGTTTTTAGGGAGTATCTGAGGAGGGGGCTTTAGAGCTAACATCCGGGTTATACGAGAGCTCCAGTGGCTTAAAGCTCAGGTGTGAGAGTGCAGGGATGGAAAGGGCCCGGAGGTGGGAGTGATTCAATTTGATCTCCATGTTTGCATAGGAGGAAACTGAGGCTCGCGAGTAAGCCAGGAGCCGGGGTCCCAACATAAACAGGAGAGGGTGGGATTGGAACCCGTGGCCCACTGAGTACTAACCCTGCAGGGCCCCCTGGGGCCCCGCCCACGACCACGCCCACTCACCCGCCCACTAGAGGCTCCGCCCCGCGGCATGACCGGAAGTGAGCGGGGCCCCCAAGATGGCGCCCGAAACCCGGAAGTGAGCGCGGCTGAGGCGAAGCTCGGAGAGACGGCGGCGCCGCGGGCTCCGCGCCCGGCCGGACCCAGGACGGAGGTGAGGCGCGTCTGGCCCGACCCTCGCTCCGACTCCGCCGACCCCGCCCAGCCCGAGCCGCGCTCCCCGGCCCGCTCGGGCCCCGGCCTTTCCCCCCCCTCCTCCCCCCCTCCCCCCCCCCCCGCCCCGCGGCCGCCTGCGTCCTGGGCCGGGGGTTCCGGGGTTCCGGGGCCGCGGGCGGAGGGAGCGCGGCGGCCTGTCCCCGCCCTCCTCGGCGACCCCCCCCCCGACCCCGCCCTCTGCCGCGAGCCTTGACCCCGCCCTCCTAAGCGACCCCCCGACCCCGCCCTCCGCCGTAAGCCCCGTGCGCGCTCAGCTGTGAGCCCTGAAGTCGCCCTGCTCCGCGACCCCCGACCCTGTGCTGCTGCGTGACCCCCCTTCCCGACCCGCCTCCGCGTGAACCTTGACCCCATCCTCCGCGGCGACACACCAACCTTTACTTCCCTCCCTCTTCGGTACCCCCGTCCCCACCCATTAGTGATTCCCTTACCCCTCCCTACCGGGACCCCCATCCCGCGCTCTTTAGTGATCCCCAAACTTTACTTTTTCGGTGACCTTTGACCCTGCACTTCTCGGCGACCCTCCAGCACTGTGTGACCACCCCCTTCACAACCGCTTCTCCGTCATTCCCTGACTGCCCCTTTTTGTGACCCCCCCCCCCCCCCCCCCCCCCCGGCCTCCGCGACCCAGCCCCTTCCTCCGGGTGCCTCCTGACCTCTCCTATGTTGGTGACCCCTGACCCCGGGCTCCTTGGCGCTTCCTGCCCTCTCCTGCTTTCCTAGCGGCTCTGTCCAGACACCCCTGTTGCCCACGGCCTTGGGATGGGGGCCTTCCTGGGGTCGGCTGACTGGGCCCAGAGTGTTGGGTGGGAGTCTTGCCTCTGCTGGCATCGGAACCTGGCCTCCAAGGACAGGAGGACGGGAGGAGGTGGGCAGAGAGCTGGAGGTGGGCGGGTGCGCAAGGGGATGCCCGCGGTGGGTCCTGCCCATGCCGGGCTGCTCCCCAGCACCCAGGTCCCTGGAGCAGGAGGCTGGGGGACCCAGAGTCAGGGAGTACGGGTGTGGACAGCCACGGAGGAGCTCCTGGGAGGCGGTGGCTCCCTGAATAATGTGGTTAATGGTCTGAAGGGGAAGAAAATCTGAGTCTGTAAGATGTGTGTCTGGGGCACCCCTGGCTTCTGCTTCCCAGCACGGACATCGGTCCTGCCTGCCCTGAAGGACTTTCCTGCCTGGCCGCTGCCTGGCCACGCTAGCTTGGCGCCATGTGTTTGCACCCCACGCAGGAGGGTGCCTGGCCTGGAAGCCGACCAAGGTGAAGCTTCATCTGGCAGTTTGGGGGGTAGTGAGTGTTTCATGGCAGGGCTAGGGGGGCTGGTGTAGGACAGGCTTCAGCTGGGAGCCTGCTTACCTGCTGCTGGGCATGGCGGATGTTTGGATCTTCCCCATAGATGCTTAGGAAAGGCTGAAGGAAGATGGGGCTCGGGCCCCGGGGACTGCAGACCCTGCAGGGAGGACAGATGGCCACCTGTCAAAGGCACCGTACTCCAGAGACTGTCTGAGGCCAGTGTGGGTTGGGATGTGAGGCCTGGCCCTTCCTCCAGGGCTGGACCTGACCCTGCGCCTCTCTTTTCCCTCCCTGCCTGGCTGTGGGGGGCGCTGTGCAGTCGTGGACCCTTGTGAGCACAGCTGCTGGGTGCTCCTTTCTTGGACGCTGAGACCAGGGCCCACTGGCCAGCCTATCTGTGTTCTTTCTTCCCAAGCACCCTGGATTTTCCCAGGGGAGGCCCCAGAGGTGGGTGAGTGCAGCCCAGAGCTGTGTGCTTAGGGCCACGGTCCTCTTAGGACATCCATTTCCAGAGGCTTCATAGAGAATGCTGAATATGAAGTCTGGGCCACTGGGTGGGTGGGCCAGAGAAGGCAGGATAGGTGAATGGCCCCAGGGTCCCACCTGGTCGGGAAGATGCCGGCAGGTATGCAGAAGGCCCCCAAGCAGCCTGGCAGATGCAAGACCGCCCGCCCAGGGACAAGCCGCTGTGGGGACTGAGGGGAAGGCGTTCTGTGATTTCAGACGGGGGAGGGCGCTTTTGATTAGCTCAGAGTATCTGAGCAGACACCTATTCACACCTGCCCGGAGCCAGCATCTGCCTGGTGTGTGTGTGTGTGTGTGTGTGTGTGTGTGTGTGCACGTGTCTTAGAAGACGGGTGGGGGGACCAGATTTCCAGGAGAGCCTGTGGGACTGAGTGCAGCAGGGGGCTAGGTCCCTTGGAGACTGAGTGGGGCGGGGCCAGCCACAAGTGTGCAGGCAGCAGCCCAGAGCCAGTGTTCTCCAGCCGCGTGACCTTGGGCCAGTCACTGCCCTGATCTGGGGGGACACCGAGGCTGGATTCCCGGACCCCGCAGGCCTGGCCCCCACTGGGGCGAGAGACCAGCTGAGGCTGGCCCAGCTCAGTTCTAGCAAAGTCCCTGAGGCCCCTCAGCAGGGGCCAGGCCGGAAACGCTGACCGAGTGAGTTCGGCCGGGAATAAAGAGGCAACTGTGTCCAGTCCCCAGAGGCCACCTCCCTCCCAGGATGGCCTCCTCTGGGTAACAGGCCTTTATGGCCGCGGGTGGGGGTGGGGACCTGCTTGTTCCTCTGCTGGTGGGTAACGTAACCTCAAGTACAAACACCGTGAGGCTGATGTGCAGAGTGGGGGGCACCCTCCAAGGTGCCAGCAGCGTCCAGGGCGTGCCCGTGTGTGCGTGTGCGCGCCCACCTGTGAGGGTGCTGGGAGTGTGTGCAGCATGTGTCCTGCGACCCGTGCGCGCCTCTGCTGCGTGCCCAGTTGTGTACATGTGCCCACGTGAGTGTGCTCTCAGCGCTGAGTGTGTTTGCCTACACGCGTGTGTGTCTTGTATGTACATGAGAGAGCGTGCGTCACGTTCGTGGGATTTGTCAGCGGCAGGTTGGAGTGTCACAGCCAGGGTGTAGCAGGCCTCCCGGGGCAGCCAGAAGGCACAGTCACCCGGACCATCCCAGGCCTGGCCTTACTCCTGCTCACCTGCCGTCCGCCCTGCCCTGCCCGGGCCCAAGTGCAGGCCCGAGCCCTGGTGTCCATGACGTGCCTCGCGAGTGTGGGTCCCCTCTCCCCTGAGTGGGGTCCCTTGGAGCGGCCCTTTCCCCCGCTCCTGCTGTGCAAATTTCCTTCATCTTCTTGCCGTTGGGGACAGCTGGCCCGCAGGTCCCCTGCTTCCCTTTCTGCCAGGCGGATGACTCAGGCGAGGGCTGAGACCGTGATTTCTGATGCTCAGGCTCTGTCACCTGCTGCTCGGTCTTGCCAGGCCCCGAGGGGAGGCAGAGATAAGGCTTGTCATTTGCTTATGTATCGCCCCGCGGACGGACCCTGAACATGCGACGCTCAGGGAGGGAACCCGACACGAGAGGCCACACGGGGTGTGAGTCCATGTGTGCGAAACGTCCAGAGCAGGCTCATCCAGGGACAGGAAGGGGCTCGAAGGGGCCGGGGGCTGGGGAGGAGGTGGGGGTGAGGGGGACAGGGTTTCCTTTGGCTGATGGAATGTTCTGGCACTCGATAGAGGTGATGGTTGCACAACTCTGTGAATGTACTGAAAACCACTGAATTGTATACTGTAAATATGCGAAGTATACGGTTTGTGAACTGTGCCTTCACAGAACAAAACAGCAAGGCCTGTCCTTGGTCAGATGCCCATGTGCTGTGGCCTGGGGGTGAGCGGGTGTCGGGGAGCGGGCCCCTTCCAGCCCCACGAGGAAGTCGAGAAGAGACATCTCCTCACTGTATGAAGGGTGGGAGCCGCCCCTGAACCCCAGCGCTGTCTGGGACGTGCAGATGGACGTGGTGTGCAACGTGCATCACGTAAGAAGTCCTGGGGGTGTTTGGACTTCTGGTGTAGGGGTGCCTTGGGCGGGAGGCCCCGGGGGAGCTCCCCCGTAAAGCCTGGGCCCTGTAGGAGATAGGGGAAGGGGTGCTGGACTGCGCTGCCCTGGCTGTCCTTCGACGGCCCTGATTGCCCGGGGACCTCCCTGCCGGGAGGCCAGGTGACAGTGGGGAGCGTAGCGACCCCAGGGAGTTGGTCCCATCTAAAGTCATCTGTGGACTCTAACTCCTCCTGGGCCATCTGCAGGGGGTGCCCTCCAGCTGTGTGGTCCTCAGCATGGTGGGCGGGGACATGGCCCAGGGAGGCCCACAAAGCACCTGTCGTGTGGGGGGGGGGGGAGAGGGGGAAGGAGTTTGTGTGGCCCCTGCTGTGTGATGGCAGATTTGGGCTTTAGTCTGACCCTGGGGCTCGTGGTCTGTGTGCCTCTCAGGTGCCCCTGCGGAACCGGGTACCTGCTGGCCCTTCCCTGGGACTCCTGTCCCTAGAGCCCCATGGCAAGGGAGTCACCAGGTCTGGTGGCACTGAGAGCAGACAGCCAGACTCCCCATTGGGACTGGCCTCCGTCTCCTTTGCTCCAAGGCCTGCTGCGTTTCAAAAGCGACCTGTGCCACACTCTGGAGGCAGGTCACCTGCATTTCCTTGCAGTCACAACCCAGAGGGTCAGAGGCCACTGACACAGGATAGGGGGATGGCAGGAGGAAGGGAGCGGGTCTGCAGAGAGCAGTAAACCTTTATGGCACTGACTCACCAGGTGGGGCAGAAATCCCTGCCCTCAGAGTGGCGTCTTCCTCTGCATGTTGTAAGGTATGGTACGTAAGGTACGTTCAGGAAAGGCTGCCCCCGCCCCCCCCCCCCGGCCCCGACAGCTGCACGTGTGAGCGGCAGGTGTGGACGTGGGAAGGTGGACCCGTTGACCTGCTCAAACCCTTGTCTCCTGCTGGGGTGCCGTGGGCATCCGAATCTGTGTCTGGGTTCGCGCATGGTCTGCACGGGGCCAGAGCTCAGCAGCGTTTCTGGAAGGTCCTCCTCGGCCACTTGCCCTGAAAGCTGTGAGGTGGGGGTGTAGCCACCCCCCCCCACGCCCCCGCCTAGTCCCAGGGTGGTTCCGAGCTTGGCACTTGTGGCCCAAGGCATCGGAGCCTCTCCTGGCATCGTTCAGGCATGTGTGAGCTGCCTGGGGGCGTGTCAGGATTGGATCCTGGCCCTGTAGGTGCTCTGCCACCTGAGGGCGGGGCTCAGAGTGAATGAGCCCCTGGGTCCATGTCGGGGACTGTCAGGGACAGGGGCGAATGAGCCCCCGGGTCCATCTTGGGGACCGTCAGGGACAGGGGCGAATGAGCCCCCGGGTCTGTGTTGGGGACCATCAGGGACAGCCTTGCAGAGGGGTTCTGCATTGTCACAGGGGGACTGGGTGGTCCCACCCCCAGCACTGTGGGAACCTGCAGGAAGTCACCCACATAAGGAGGATGTGACATGAAGGCTGGATTGCCAACTTTGAGAAATCAGGGGCTGCCACCCCCAAATGTAGGTCTGCCGCGTCTCTCAAAGAATCAGCCCGTCGGGAAGCCCGGGCCACATTCCTGCATAGTGTAGGCTGTGCTGTCCCCGCCGCCCCCCGCCCCCCCACCCGGCTCCTCTGAGGACTCCGGGAGGCTTCCCCGAGAAGGGGTTGTGGGGGCTTCTGTTCTCCACAAACTGTTATTATGGGGGACACTGGGCCAGCCTGGTTGCCCGCTGGTCCGTTATGAGCTATGCTCTACTCGACTTGTGTGGTTGGCTCAGAAATGGTCCCAGAGACCAGGTCCCTCGAGGCCCCTGAGGTGGGGGTGACCCTGGATTCCCCAGGGACCCAGCATTCTCCCGAGGTCCTCAAAAGCAGAGCACCTTTAGGGGCGCCTGGCTGGCTCACTCGGTTAAGCACCCGACTCTCGGCTTCGGCTCAGGCCACGATCTCACGGTTCGTGGGTCTGAGCCTTGTGTTGGGCTCTGTGCTGACGGTGGAGCCTGCTTGGGATTCTCTCTCTCCCTCTGTCTCTGCCCCTCCCCCCCAAAAAAAGGAGAAAACCTTCTCACTGGAGGCCGAAGGGGAGCGAGAGGCTCGAACTTGAGGGAGGCTTCCGTGTGCTGCTGCCGGCGACAGGGACGCGGGCCTGTGTCCCGTGGACGCTGCGTCTGCCCGCGAGAGGGACCCAGCATGAAGCCCGGGCCTTGTGACACCCAGAGCTTGGGGTTCTTGCGGCTGCGACGTGGGGGCCTCTGCTGTCTTCCCAGAGGCGGGCACGGCCCGGTGCCGGCGTTTGCTCGGGACGGGGCGCGTGAGACCGGCCCGAGCCCGGAGGAGTCCTCCCCCTCTCGCGGGACACCATTTGCTCTTTGGGTTTGGGTGAAGGTCCCTGGCGATGGTCTTGCACCAGGCTGGCCTGCGGGAGCCTGAGGAGGGTGTGGACGGGTCAGGCCGCACACCTGGGACCGGCGTGACCCCGCGTGGGCAGCGGTAGCCCTGTCCTGCTCAGGGTTCCCTGGGGGCTCAGGAGACACCTGGCATGCCAGCCGGCCTGAAGCAAGCCCGACACTAGCAGGGGTGACAGCAAGCACCGGGACAGACAGACCACCCTCCACACGGACAGACCGCGCGGGGCACGTCGCTGTCAAGGGACCGGGACGTCGGGCCGGTGGGCTTTGGCCCTAAAACCTGCTCGCGGGAAGAAGACGTGGGTGTCAGAGGAGACCACAAGCTCAGTGTGTGCGATGCCTCTCAAAAACCGCGAGCGAGCGCAGACCTGAAGAGGCACTTCCCAGAAGAAGCCACGTGGGGGGTGCTCAGCGCCTGTAGGAGGTGTTGGTGTCGGGGACAGAGGTTTGAAGGCCTACCACCCTTAAGCGGCGCTCCAGTGGCGGGAGCGGGCTGGCCGGCGCAACAGCGGTCCCCAGCCGTGGGCAGGTGGGTCGGTGCAGCACCGTGGGAAACCATTGGACCACACCCGGAAGTGAGCCCCCTCGGGCTCAGGGGGCCCCTCCCGAGACCCAGACTCCAGCGTCCTCAGCCATGACCGAGGAGGCTCCCTGTTCCGGTCCCCATTCCCCTCTGGGCCCTTGGATGGGTTGCGCAGGGCTGTGTGCCCCCAAAGCTGTGCCTGTGGGGCTGGCAGAGCACCCTCCCTGGCCTCCCCGGGGCTGCCGTCAACCCGGCGTCTGTCACAGGCTGCTTTATAAAGCGCCCGCCCCGCCGCGGGGCTGTCCTTCCACCCTGACCTTCGTGGGCCGTCACAGGCGCTGCTGCTGACTTGGCCAGGCTACCCTGGACCCACGGGCTGGGGTCCGTGGGCACAGGGCCAGCAGAGGTGCTGCCCGGAGAGGCGGACGGAGAGCCGCAGGCAACCCCGAGGCTCCCCCAGAGCTCAGCTCCAGGCTCTCTGTGCCTCACAGGGTATCGTCCCGTCCCTCTGGGGTTGGTCCCGCTTCCCCGGATGCAGCTTTCCCGCCCTCCTGGCTGGCCCTCGCCCGGGCGAGCGAGAGGACACTGACACGTGCCGAGTGCTCCGCCGGGCCGGGTCTGTCGCCCCCGCCTGGCCCCCCCCCACCGACCCCAGGTGGCGAGCGGGGCCCTGCGTGCTGCTGTCACTCCTGGGCGTCAGGTTGGGGTCACGGGCCTGTGGTGTCCCTCCTGCCGGAGCCACCTGCACTTTCTGTCCACTTCCGGGCCTCGCACCGAGCCGCGTGCTGACCACGCAGGCCAGGGCCGGGGCGTCCGGGCTCCCCATCCAGCCCGGTGTGGCCGCCGCCCGTGCTAGCCACAGCTCGGCCCCCCAGGCGAAGGTGTGCGGGGGCACCGGGCCTCACGTCCCCGCAGGACGGCAGGACCGGAGATTCGCGGGAGCCCCATCAGTTGAGACGTGGCCTCCGGGGAATGGGGTGTGGGTGGGCCTCTGGGGGCCCGTTGAAGACAGAACTGGAAATTGAACCCCTGGACAGCTGTGCTCTCAAGTGGGGATTCTGGGCCAGCCCACCTTGTCCTTGTCTCAGATGCAGGGGCTCCCCCTTCCTGCGCTGCCTGACCTGGGCACCGGGCGCCGGGGCTCCTGCCCTGTCTTCGGCATCTCAGAGCTGTTGCGTTCCGGATGCCTCCTGGGAACTCTAGAAATCCGAGGTCACGTGCTTGCCGCCAGCGTCGCCCAGAGCTCCTGGTCGGCAGTGCTCCCGGGGTCACAGGGACTCGGACTGAGGGTTGGGGTGGCTCCAGCTGGGGTTTGCTTTCCCCTCCAGTCGGAGTGTCCTGGGGTGACCTTACCAACTGACCACACAGTGGGCCGCTTAAACCACGGAGCTTTATTCTCTTCCAGTCCTGGAGCCCAGAGGTCTGAGGTCAAGGTGTGGCAGGGCCTGGGCTGTGACCCAAGGTCACATGGCCATCTCCTCTGGGTCTGTGTTTGAATCTCCCTCTTATAAGGTACCAGTCTTTGCAGCAGGGCCCACTCTACCCCAGTATGGCCCCATCTTTGCTGATTGCATCAACTAAAACCCTATTTCCAGGCGAGGCCCCGTTCACAGGTTCCCAGTGGATGTGAATTTAGGGAATGGCCGTGGCCCGCACCTCTCCTGCCCCATTGCTGGCACCCTGTCCGGCCCCCGCCCCCTTTGCTGTTTGCCTGCCACTCTGGCCTCAGCAGATGAGGGAGGCAGGAGCCCCCCACAACGTCTTCCCTGGGGACCCTAGCCCCTCCCTCCCCTTCCTTTTTGTCCTTGGGCCCAGCGCACCCATGAAGGCCACTCTCTGGGGGGTGTGCTCCCTCGGAGGGCCTGGGAGAGCTGAGCTATGCCTGGAGCCCAGGTAGGATCTCTGCTCTGGACTGGGGCCCCCAGCACAGGCCGTGGAGTCTCCCCTCCACGTGGAACCCTGCCCGGCTGCCTGCCTCCTGCTGACACCTGCACGGCCCATCTTGGCCGGGCCCCTCTGTCTGGGAGCAGAGGAGTTCTCTGGATGCCCCTGCCCGTGTCCCTTCCTGGGCACCCCCACTGGGACAGCCCCAGGCCGGCTCTGACCCGCGGCTCCCCACCCGTCGCTCGGTGTGGAGTCCACAGGCAGACCCTCCCCAGACAGTCCTGGTTGGCCAAGTTGGGGTCTCATCAGGCCTCTGGATTTTACCAGGGCCTCTGCCCTGAGAGCCGAGCCTCACAGAGCCCTGGCCAGCCTCTGTTGGGCCCCCGGCCCCCCTCCCTACCTCCCCCACCTGACCCCTGCTGGTATCCCTGGATCGTCACTCAGAGCCAGGTGGAAGGACGGCCAGAGAGGCCACCATCTTGTGCCCTGTGGCAGGCCAGCCAGTCCCTGCTGCCCAGAGACACAGTTCCCAGGGCGGGGGACGACATCGTCCTGGCCTGGCGGGGTCCAGACAAGGTAACAGGTGGGAGCGGGCAGGCAGTCTGGGCAGCCATCAGGGTCGGGACAGCCTGCTCACAGCATCCGGGGGGCAGGCCCACAGGGCTGAGGGGGTTGGCAGAGAGGCTGGGTGCCCGCAGGTGCCTGCCGGCCGGGGCGTATGAGAAAGACGGGCTCTTCCAGGCCTTGGCCTCCCTCCATGCTGCGCTGCCCCGTTGTCCTGTCTGGCCCACTGATTCCTTGATCTTTTTCTTTCACAATGACTCATTCGAAAACCTGATCTCAAAAGGAAATTGTCTGAACACAAACCACGATTGTGAAGCGTAGGCCTCTGTGAGCACCCACGCTTCACCTGTCACGGGATGTTCTAAAAATACACGCCGGGCCCACCACATGGGTGCTGAGCTCTGACCCAGCGGGCCAGCCTTTGTTACCTCCCCTCGTGCCCCAAGACCCCACCTGGTACCCACGGGGCTGGTCCTGGGGCAGCTGGAAAGTCCCAGGCATGCAGCGCGTTAGTGCTCTGGGGTCCGGGGCCTAGGGCAGGGTTCAAAGGGCAGGAGGTAGGGGAGGTCAGCAGAGGCCAGAAATCGGGGGGGGGGGGTCAGGACAGCTGGAGTCTGAGGGAACTGAAGGAGGGCTGTTTGGGGGCTGCCCCAGGGCTTTGGGGGGATGGGGGAACAGGAAGCCTGAGGCTGTGGAGGTGCGGCAGCGGTGACAGGTAACACTGGCCCCCGGGGGTTTGGAGGAAGGGGGCACTGTAGGGTGGCCTCTGGGGGCACGGGGTGGTGGTGGGCACAGTGTGAAATTCGTAGTGTAAAACTGGGTCTTTCAACGTGTACGATTCAGTGTTTTCCACTATACGATGTACGAACATCCCCGTCACCTCATTCCAGAACCCCGCCCCCAGCCATCACCCCCACTCCTCCCCCGGCGCCCCGAGCCCCGCTCCTGTCCGTGGATGGGCCTGTTCTGGACGTTTCATACACGTGGACTCACCCCGTGTGGCGTCTGGTGTCGGGTTTCCTCCCTGAGCGTCATGCGTTCAGGGTCTGCTCGCGGGGCGGCGGGGGTGGGCGCCTCGCTCCTGCTCGGGGGGCTGAGTGATGTGCGCGTGCGCGGTAGGTGCACCTGAGGGGCGTGCGCGTGCGCGGTGGGCACATTGTGTTTATCCTCTCGCCAGTTTACGACATTGGGTTCTGCCATCCTCACACCTTGTGACTCACGCTGCTGTGAACGTGTGTGTATAGGTTTTATGTCGATAAGTATTTTCGTTTCTTCTCGGGTTCCTGGGAAGCTGCCCACAGCACCACCGTGCTCCTTGGCCTGTGGCCTCTGGATGGTGCTTTTCTAAAGGGGCAGCCCGGGGCTCAGTGGCTGCAGAGCCTGGAAGCACCTGTTTGTGGGAGGGGTTCAGCTTCACTCCGGGACACGTGGGGCACGGACAGGGTTTAACAGGTGGCCTCGGGTGGAGGACACATCTCAAGCACCTGCTGCAGAGAAGGGGCGGGCGGTCGAACCCCAGGGCTGAGGGGATGCTGGCCAATGCCTGTGGTCAGCTATATGTTTCCTCTGTTGAATTAAGGTCATTCCTGCCTGCCTTCTGTCCCAGGTGCTGGGGGCAGAGCCCCCTCGAGGGGTATCCCCCAAATCCAGGAGATTTCCTGGGGCCTCAGTGAAACCAGTGGTCACCTAACTGGTCCCTGGATTGCTGGGGCCTTGGGCTCTGCTGAGTGCCTGACCAGCCTTGCCCATGTACCTCCAAACAACTCAGTTCTCCTGTTGAGCAAAACTGGGGCTCAGAGGAGCTGAGGTGTCCCTGAGTTGTCAAATAATAATCTAGTTGTTAGAAGGCTGAGCTGGGTTTGACCACCTCTGCCTGAGCCCGAAATCTTTAAAAGGAAGGGCTGAGACCCCAAATCACCGAGCAGCTGTGTGTTTGTTTATGGAGCGAGACCTCAGGACTTCACACTCCCGGCTTCCAGGTCTGTGTCCCACCAGGTCCCCAGCCAGGAGCCTGGAGGGCACAGGCCGGAGCAGGCCAGGGCCACCGAGGCAGGGGGAAGTGCTGTCTTCCCGGCAGGTGTGAGCCCGTGGCTCGCCCAGAGCAGTGGAGGCGAGCAGGGCAGCACCAAGGCTTGGAGCTGGCTGGAGCTTGGCCCCGCGGGCCCCTTCTCTGGCCAGGAGCTTGGGGTGAAGGCAACCCTCCCCACCCCCTGAGGGATTGCATAAGCTGCCCGTGTGCGGACAGTGATTACTGGAAGTCCCGAGGATTTCTTCATCCAGGGCTTGGCCGGGAGTGGCAGCTGCCTCCCCTTCCTGCCCCCCTCGGTGATTAATGTCCTCAGCCACTGCCTGACTGAGGAGCACAGGGGCCGGCCTAGGGTCCGGGCTCAGCCAGGAGCAGTGGTGCGGGGGGGGGGGGGGGTGGTGGGGCCGGGGAGCCTAGGCCACAGTCCACGGGGCAGATGGAAATCGTGTGGGAAATCCCGTGTATCTGTTGTCGGCTCCTATGGCAGGCATGTTCCCGGCTGGGTCTGCCTGCATTCGAGAACAGGAACATTCTCAGTGGGGATGCTGTGTGTCCTTACCACTTCCTGGCTCAGCTTGGCCCTGACTCCCCCAGAGCCCCTTCTGCAAACCTGCTCTGGCTGCAGGGGGACAGGACTGGCCCCTAGCCTGGAGGTGCTTGCTGAGTTGGACTTTGCCTCACAGCCTCAGACATGCCAGGTCACAGAGCCAGGCCCGCGGGATCAGCTGAGTCTCCGCTACTGGCCGTGGGGCCCAGATGGCCGGAGCATCCCCCCAGGGCCTGAGCTGGTCGCGTGATGGGCAGGGAGGGAAAGCGGTCGGGTGGCCCAGCCTCACCGGAAGGGCTGCCACCGTCCTGAAGATCTGTCCCTGGGGCTGGTCTTCTTTCTGTCTCAGGCCCCCTCTGTGGCCAGGAGCCCCACTTGGTGGCGCTTGATGCCTGGGTGGGACCTGCGGTCGGAGGTCCAGGCGCAGCGTCCCCAGGAGGGGCTGCCAGGCAGCAGCTAGGGTCCCCTGGTGCGCTTGGAGCACGGGGGCCGCGTGCGCTCCTGTCCCAGCAGCCGAGGGGTTGCTTGAGCACGCTAGCACGCTCGCACGCTCAGGCTGAGCTGGGGTCCGGGCCCCCTCCCTGCGCCAGCACAGCCCCCGGGAAGAGTCCAGGAACCCAGAGGGGCGCCTGTCACCGCTGTGACATCGGGGGAGCCTCGGCTCACACCCTCCCGGATCAGGGGCCTGCTGTGCTGACCCCACCCCCTCGGCGCCAGCCTCGCGGGGACTCCAGAGGTTGACCTCTCCCCCCAGGTCATGATGCCGTCTCTCCCCCCAGGTCATGATGCCGCCGCCCAGGAGCAAGAAGCCCAGATAGACGCCTCGGCGGCCTGGGTCGTGGAGCCGCCCGATGCTGGCGGCAGGGCCCGCCATGGACGGCGAGTTTCCTCAGCGCGAACCTCCGCCAGCGGGCGGCATCCTGTATAGCCCGCCGCCGCTGCAGAGCCCGCTGTGCGGGTCCGGCGTCCAGGTGAGCCCCCGCCGTCCGCGGTCGGCCTCGGGGCAGGACGCTGCCCTCGCGGGCGGGTGCGGCCGCAGCTGCCCTTTCCAGGGCCTCGAGCGGACGTCCCAGTCCCCGGCCCGGCAGGGGGACGCCTTGGGGTGCCCGCCTGCCATCAGGTCTGTTTGCCAAGGCCGTGACGGGCCCTCAGGGAGACGCTCGGGCCTGGGCTGCCGCCGCCTTCCCTGCAGGACAGGGGCTGGGGCCTCTGTGACGTGGACTTTTTTACCAAGGTTTCCTATTTTCAATTTAATGGACTTTGTGTCTCAAGCAGTTTAGGGTTTATAGAAAAATTGGACAGAAAGTTTCCACCTCTCCCACTTTCCCCATCGATAACGTTTTTCATCAGTGACCCTGCTGAGTTATCACAACGGATGAGCCAGCACCGAACGTGACGAACCACGGTCCACAGCGGACACGAGGTCACTCCCGGTGCGGCACACCCCGTGGGTTCGGACGAATGTCACGGACACCTGCCCACCACCACGGTGTCGTCCGGAGTAGACCCACGGCCCCGAAATTCCCGTGCTCCTCCCATTCACCCTCCCCCACCCCGGCAGCCGTGCCTCCGTGGTCCTGCCTTGTCCAGAACAGCCTGGACTTGGAACCACCCCGTGTGTCGCCTGCTCAGCCTGGCTTCTGTCACCCAGTGCTGTGCGTCTGAAGCTCCTCTGTGGCTCTGCATGGCTCGATGGCCCGTTTTTAGTGCCGAGTAATATTCCCTCGTCTGGGCCGGGCCACTGCGTGTTTATGGACCGGTTTACCTGCTGGAGGGCGTCTCAGTTGCTCCTAGGTCCTGACAGCTAGTGAAGTGTCTCAAGTAAAAGCACCACAGGTTCCAGCAGCTGCAAAGGGCCCCGTGGAGAGAAGGGTTCAGAATTGTGCACCAAGTCAGGCCTGGAGCGCCCCCGCTCCCGGTTTCTGGGGCGAAACCAGGGTTCTTTCTCCTGTAGAAAAGCGAACGGTGTTTCTGAGTAGAGAGACTTGAGCTGCCAGGAAGGGAGGGAGAAGGGTGTCGGGACACAGTGGCAAGGGGTGCACGTGGCTGGGGCTGCCACGGGGTCCCTCCTTCAGGAAAGCGTCAGCTGCCGCCTGCCCCTCGGTCCTGCTGGTTTGGGGCCGGGAGGAGGGCCAGGTGGCAAGAGAGAGCAAGGATCGAGCCTGGGTTTGAGAGGAGCCGGGAAGTGGGCCGCTGGGGTCAGGCTAGCTCAGGGCCCGATGCCCAGAACCATCAGGAGGAACCTGGGAGAGCAGCATTCAGTCTCCGTCCAGATGTGCCCACGTGGTGCCCTCACGTAAGAGGCGCGGGACAGAAGTGGTGTAGGTGAGCCATCAGTCTGGGGAAGGCAGAAATGAGTTACCCCCGAAGGTAACACTTCCAGGCCTCGGCTGACGTCCAGCGCCTCTGGCCAGGGTCCCAGACGTCACCGTGTGCCTCCTCTCTCCCCCTTTCCTGTTGGAGCTGTGTCCACATGTCCCCTGACTCCGTGTCCCCCTGCTCCCCTCTGAACTTCTGCCCGCGTCGTCATGGCGATGCCTTCCTGTTCCCCACGTGCCATCTGGCCCCTGGCAGTCAGTGTGTGGGCTCTATGTCCCGCCACTTTGTAGTCTCAGACCGTGCGTTTGTCATTCTTAACAGCGCTGCAGGATTCCTTCTTGTCGGCATCCCATAACTTGCTTAATGATTTCCCTGTTGTTGGGCCTTTGGGGTGATTCCAGTTTTCTGCTGCTATAAATAGCACTGTGTGCCCCCCCCCCCCCCCCCCGTCCCCATGGATTGGGCAGGAGGGTGTCCTTCTGAATCAATTCCTGGGTCGGAAGGAGTACTGGGTAGGATCACAGATTCTGGGCTGGGGCCACACCCTCTCAATGGTGGCCAGTATGCCGACGGGGAGGAGGGGGCACGCCTGGGCTGCCGTGGGGACCCATTGCAAGGGATGTGCCTCTCCGAGCCCGACTCTGGCTCTTTCTGAGGCTGGGCCACTCCTCCCCAGGCTGCACGCTGAGCCTGTCCCTGGTGGGCTACCAGCTGTGAGGGCTGCCCCCTACCCGGGCCACTCTGGGTGCAGCTCCCGCTGACGCTGAGCGTGTATGTGGTCGGTGTGGTCAGGATACTTTGTGCCACTCCCCTTCATCTGTCCTGGCTGGGCTGAGCCACCGTCAGGAGAAGGAGACCTACCCCGGGACTGCCAGTGTCATTGAGGTGGCCAGGTTTAGCAACCGAAACTGCAGACCTTTAATGAAACGTAAGTTTCACATAACCGCAAATGATATTTTAGTGTGTGTGTTCTATGCAACGTTTACACTAAAGATTGTCGTTTATCAGAAATGCCAATTTCGCTGGACACCCCGTATTTTATGTGGCAGCCTTATTTTATCTGCTGCCCTAGTGAAAGTGTTCTCTTCTTACATCAACTTACAGGTGGCCTGGGCAGCCTTGGATTAATGTCCCAGGGCCTGCCTCTCCCCAGGAGAGGCCAGCCTCTCTGTCTCCACCTGAAATCCCCAGGCAGGCTCGAATGGGCTGGTAGGGGTCAGGCATCCATCTCTGGACCGATCATGCCCCAGGGGCCTGCCCTCTAAAGGCAAAGACGTACCTCTGGCCTTAAGTGGAAAATCCCAAGGAAACCTCTGATTGGCTGGCTGGGTTCAGGGGCTCCTCTCTGGACCAGTCATGACCCAGGGGCCTGCCCTCTAAAGGTGTGGCCACCCTTCTGGCCTCAAGTGGGAAAGACCGAGGTGGGCTCTGATTGGCAGCTGCGTGGTGCCCCTGAGCTGGGGGAGGAGTGACCTCCCACCCTCCGGCTTCCTGGCTGAAGCCCCAAGGTCCGAGAAGACCTGGGGTCCTGGGTGCGGCGGCGAAGGTTGAGTAAATGAAGGCCCTCCACCGCCGGGAGCCCCCCGAAGCCTTGAGGCCGGCCCTGCCTGCTGTGTGCCCACGGTGCCACGTGTGCGCCTGGGACGGTTTATGCCAGTTCGTTGAAGCGGCTGAGTATGGTCTCTGCTGTGGAAGTGTTCCGGGAGTGCCCTGGAGGGGGAGCCTTCCGGAGGCTTCCACGGCGATTCCTCCATGATTCCTCCAGCCTTCGTGCCGGAGCTGCTCTGATCTTACAGCCCGGGCAGGTGCCGGAGGAGCGTGCGTCTCTCCTTCCGAAGTTCTGGCTCTCTGCGGCTGGACGTGTGGACACCGACCGCCCTGCAGGGGTGGGGTGTTGGGGGGAAACGCACAGGGATGGGAAGTCGGGGCCGGCTCCTCCCTCCCAGACACAGGCGCCATACATAGAAGGGCGCCTGGTCTCCCAGCCATCTGGGCTGGTTCCGGGCCAGCTGTCGTTCACGGGTCCCGTGAGCGGGAGGAAGCGGTGGCTGGGGGATCGGTTCCCGGTGGCCTCGCTGAGGAGCGGGACCCGCGTGGACCAGCGGGAAGGCCGCTGCGCTCCCGTCTCTGGACATGCCGTCTGGCAGAGCCAGCTAGGACGAGTAGGGGACGGTGACG